>NC_141756.1:88176502-88502613 GCF_982258835.1 Parasteatoda tepidariorum | reverse complement strand
TGAATGCGCTAAATTATAATCATTCTTAAAGAACAACTATCTCAATAAATACCATTATATTCTTATATTTTAAAAGAAAACACGGGAAAGTCATATTAATTAAACTTAATAGACGAATTAACATTCAGGAAAGAAAAAAAAAAGCTTTCTTAAAGAAAGTTTTTGCTTTTACTTTTAAGATCGATTTTTAAGATCACGCGGATGAAAAAAAAATATGCATACACATTTCTTTGCAAATTGATCCTTTTCATTTCCTCGGTTCAGAAAACAAATCGAGCATTACATTTGAAATAATTGATTCTAATTGTAGTCGTCAATGGCAGATTCCACTAATCTAGGAGTTTCCTATTGAGAGTGAAAAAAAAAATTAGAACGATTGAAATGTTTTAAAAAGAACAAAACCACAATGCGAAAACTAAATTGATTCGTAAAATGTGCCCGCGCCAAATGTTTTATTCGTAGTATAAAACAAAGCGATGCAAAAGACTAAAAGAAAAGAAGGGGGCAAATAATAATAATAACAACAACAGTGGAATTCTGGGTAGAAAAAAAAATCCACCCAGGATTTCCAGGCATTCCGGTAATTGTCGTAATGTAATAAACAGAAGCAGGCGGAGTTTGTTAATGACCAACTTATATCTGCGGAATCTGGGTCCGTTGATGACTACTTTATTTCTCCTCCCCCCTGCCTGGCTTCTTTTTACTCGAATGAAAAACAATTGCGAGCATTATATTCAACTTTTCGTTGCGTTTTCGAAAAATAAACGATCTTGATGTCTTAAACAATGACTACAGAGCACAATGATAATATCCCAACAATGGCATTCCTAAGAGTTGTTAAGTTTAATAGTCCGACTAGCAATTATTCTAAGACTTTTCAGGAGAAGTTCGGGAGTGAAAAAAATGGAAAATGAAGTAAAAATAAAATAAAATACTCTGGAATAAGAAGCGCAATCATTAAAATTATTTAACTCATGTAGCGCATTGTTTCAAAACGTTGAAAAGAAAACGTTGATTGCAAGAAAGCTTGTTCTCCACAGTTCTTATTATCTCTGTTCTTTCTATTATAATTTTTTGTCGTCTGCTGTCTGCACTCTTTAACGAACATATCTTTATCACAAGCTCATTTAAGAATAGAAGCTCTATTTTTGAACCTGGCAATGCGTGTTTATTTGCAGACGACTCTTCAGCATTAACGGAGGTTTATTTAAAAACGTTTCGCATCAATTTATTTAGATGATGTGGAATTTATTTCGAGGATATTTCTGCTTTAATAATTGCTGCCTTTCCTCAGTTTAAGTTGGGCAAACTTTTATATCATTTGAGACAAAAAGAGTGAGGGAGTGTTGCTAATGGAGATTAGGCACCATTATTTTCATCAAAAAGAAGAAAAGAAAAAAAGAAGCTATCATTTCATCTTTTAGTCTTTCACCGCTCACTAATTACATTTTGTTTCTATTATTATTTTTTTAACTGGAACTTTTTTTAATATTGCACATTTTCAAACATTAAATAAATTTCATTTTTTTTTAGAAAGCTAATGTGTTACTGTGTTAAATGTCTAGATTAAGATCATAAGTGGTAGCAAATTACAGTAAATTGTTTACGTGTTTTGTGAATAACGGTTGTGTTATTCAATCCATTTTAAGAACTTCAAGATGCTAAAAAAGCAAGATACAAAAATCTAATAAATTATTTAAAAAAATTTAACTACTTTTTTGCTGCTTTACAATCTATATATGCTTTTTAATGTGGTGGGGAAAAATTATAAAAATTTACACCGTATTAATTTTTTTACTTTAAAATAACATTTAAAATCAAAAGTTAAAAACTCGCCTCAAAAAATTATAAAAGTAGAAAAAGACGGAGTGTTTTGAGGCCTCGAAAATGGGCACCCCTTCACAAGTCTCAACAGACGTAAGTAAGGAAAGTAAAAGAAAAATGAAAAAGAAAAGGAAAAAATGGAAAATAAAATAAAGGTGAAAATAAAAAATAAGAAAAACCTCGGTAGCTCCGACAGTCAAATCAAATTGCATTTCCAAGTGCTATGGAATATGCTTTATGCTCTGGTGAGTCTTGAGAATGAGTGCCTATTTTCGAGCAATTGAAATATGGCTAATTTTCATTCTTAAAGTTTTTTAAAAGCAACTAAAGTTTTTACATTATCTAGAATTTATTTTCGCATCAGTTCTTTTGGATTGTTTATTTAACGTTTGAATTTGATTCGAAGGCTGATACTTGTGTATAAATAATTCATTATTCTGTTAAATAAAATATTGCTAATTAGCACATCGCTAATATTTAATGGTGAAAAAGCTTGATATATTTAAGCAATCCTACAATTTTTTTTTAATAAAAAGTATTAATCGTTTTGGCAGTTATTACTTAACTTATACTCCTGCATTTAACATAGTAATTATTTAAGAAGCCGTTACTTATCATTATTATTATTAAAAATAATGATTCATATTTTATTTTTGCATCTTTAGTTCCAGATAATAATTCTCCCCCCAAACTCAGAGGACAAGGCAACTTAGGAAATTATTGTTCAGACTAACTCATCCTGATAAAAAGTGCATAAATGAAACTAAGAATTATAAGTAAACGAGTGCGTTACATATATAAAAATTACAGAAAACTATGATTTTCCAAAACAAAAAAAAATTAATCCGTACAATTTATATTAAAATTATGAGGAAAGCTAATATTGCATGAATGTTTATTGGAATAAATTAACTTTTATTTATAGATTGAAGCTTACAGCTTCATTAGTTTTTTTTTCTAATTAAAAGTTAAAAAATGATTCCTTCAATTTCAAAAGCAAATCTTTACAGCTTATATCTTAATTTCATTTCAATAGAAAATATTTCGGAACATTTTTTGAATTTTATGAAATAATTCCTGCTTCATTTTAAACTCAATTTTTTATGTTATCTTTTCCTTAAAAAAAGAATGTTGCTACTTTATGATTTATTTTTAGAAAAGTTTGTTTGACACTCTCTTGGCGAAATATTGCATTTTGAAAGCTGAAAATGTTTTTTTTCTTCTGAAATTTAAGGTACTACTAGAGTTCTACGAACTTTTATTTAACATGTTAAAATAGTCTCCAGAAAACAAATGAAGTAGACAGAAAAGGTATAAAATAACTCATTCATTACTAGCGAAAAGAAATAAGTGTATTGTGACTGTAAACTGTATTGGGTAGGATAAAATTTGCAAAAGAAGTCAAAATATTTGATATTGCTAAAAATTAATGTATTATACTAAAAATGTATCTCAACTTAAAATATTTTTTGAACCATAAATATGAATTATTTATTTCAAACTATCAACTCCAAACTAATAGTTTTAAACCATTCATTTCAAGTCCGAGTAAGCAGTGGTCACAACTATTATGGTAGAATAATGGTGAAATTTACTGAGTTTTATGGGAACATCAAAAAGCTCAGCAATTTTTATAGAAAGTCTTCGGTAGAATTAAAAATAAAACATGGTTTTATAATATATGATAAAATTTGGCAATTTAATCATGATACTTTAGAGCATGGCTCAAAAACCGTTCATTCGGAATTTTCTCATACTCAAAATAAAGTATGATCAAAACTACCAGGATATGGTAAAATTCAATGCGTTTCTAACTCTATGGGAACACCAAAAAGCTTGGTAATTTTACAGAAGCGCTTTGGTAATGATTCTTGTAAAATTAGCAAAAAAAATGTGGTTTTATAATCTGGAATAAAATTTGGTACATGTGGTTAAATCCATTAATTTTTCATGATACCGTGAACCATGGAATGAAAACCATCAATTTGGTAAAGCTTTGCAGTTTTTACTTAATGTGTGGATATAAAAACTACAATTTTGAAAACCAGAATTTTCGGTAAACCAATGAAATTCAAATTATTATATTACCATTTAAATTAACGGAAAAATTACCAGATGAACGGTTTAAAGACAGTATATTTTGGTTTTATTAACCAGAGTTAGGTATTTTTTTTTGTATCAAATGTATCATTATCATACAGTACGGTAATTTTACTCCATTCAGTACAGTAATTTATTCAAAAAATTTTTCTCCGTAAAGTGTTCGAACGTTTGAAAACCATAGCTATTTTCCCCCAGAATTTGAAAATGATATTTGAAAGTTTTCAAGAAATTCCGGAATTTTTTTTTTAAACTGTTGATTTATTTTATCAAATAACTTTCTTTTAGCAAAAAAAGTTTTATTTTTATAACAGTAAAAATTGCAAGTAAATTTTAAGCTGCATTTTCTTCATCTGTAGAAAGCACCTTTTTTGCTGATAATGAATATGAAGGAAAAAAACATGTGATTTTTCTTAAAGCGTTTGTATTTAACTTTTTAAAATTTTATAAGAAATACGCAAAAAAATAGCCATATTCATTGATTTTAATCTTTTAACATAGGTAATATTTTAGATTTACGTATTTTTTAAAAAAAAATAATTTTAATGATTATTTTATCTTTCAGCTAGGGGCTTTTGTTTTTAATTTTATTTCGCAAAACGCTTTAAAAATAACAGTTATTCCCGAAATCGGAAAACTGATGAAGATTTTCTGTTATTTATTTATTTATTTTTTTCATTTTCTTTCTCAACAACTAGTTGAATACTCATTTTTCGTACGGGGTTAAAAAAAACTTAGTACCGTCATTCGGGGCTACTTTGTGCAGGATTTCGCAGTTTTTGAACTTTGACATGTAAGAAAACTATGTTATTTCAAACTTTAGTAAAATTTATCGATATTATATTCATAACTGGACTCAGATGAGTGAATTTGATCAATATTGGCATTATTTGTATGTAATATTTACGAATAATAAGTCAAAACATACCTTGCACAAAGTAGCCCCCAAATGGGGCTACTTTGTGCAGCGATAGGAATTCAGTTTAATAATCTTGTTTTTAGTAAAATATTGATATAAAATAGTTAAAAAAGTTAATTGTTGACATTTTTAAAGACAAAAACGTCAAGATATGCAAAGATATTAGTTTGAAAATAATTTTCAGCATTAAAAAACAATTTTTTTGAAGAATTTTTTTCTTAAAAAGAATGTTTATTTCAAAACATTTGAGTTTAAACAAAAGAAAACCATATACATTTTTAAACATTGAAATGGATGAAATTTTAAAAATAATAATTATTACATATTTATTAACATGTATAATATTGTTAAATTTGAACATAACATCCTTGAATGAACATGACAGAGCTTGCTCTTCATTTTCTGTCAAAATTACCCGATGTCCTATAAAATATATTTTTATGTGTTAAATCGTTTGATTAAGTCGGTAGAAAAATCTTGGTAGAAGAAAAATAATAGTTTACCAGGAAGTTTCACGTGTTTCTTGTGAATTTTATTAGAGATAGCATTTCTGTGGATTTTGTACTTCCGAGAAGCTTCTGCAATCGACATACCATCAACAACTGCTTGCAAACGTTGTTGCAGCTTTTCTAAACTGTAATCACGGTAGTTTCTCGTTCCAGGTATTTTTTTTATAGCGTCTGACTATTTTTCTGTCGAAAAAAAAAACGAATGAAACTTTGCACAAAGTAGCCCCAAAATGCATTTTTTTTTTTCATTTTCCATTTATTTGCTATTAATTTTCAAATTTTTTTTAACGCTAACATGATATAATTGTTTATTAATATATAAATAAAAAATTTTGCACTTACGACAATTTTTTTATCAACGTCTTTGCATTTCACAGCTAAAGTTTCCACGCACACTTTTCGACATCCGACGTCCTCGGAAAATTGTTGGCATTGGATGAACGAAACACACTCTGAGATTGTTTTAAAATTCGAAAAAATGTTTGTAGTAATAGAAGAGGCTTCTATCTTCAAATTCCACTCATTTTTAACGTGAAATAAACATAATACTGAATAGCAGCACTTGAAAAATGCCAAATTTGAATTTGCACAAAGTAGCCCCGAATGACAGTAATCAATATATTAGTATTGAACAAATACTAATTCACAATAAATAACAGAATGATATATATATATATATATATATTAAAAATTTTAGGTATTTATTTCTTACAACTATCGGTATATTATAAAAATTTGAGGCTACCTTTTTAATCTGAAAAAAGTGTCAAATAAATTCCTCATAGCAAATTATTATAGAAATTCACAAAGTGTCCTCCATTATGTTAACCATACATATGCTCTTAAAGTCGCATAGATAACAGTCGCATACTTACAGTCGCATTTTAGACATAACAAATACTTCTTAAAAATTTGTTATTATTTATTTCTTCACGCGTATGGGTATTTTTAACAAAAATTGTCTCTTTGTAATCTGAAATAAGTTTCATATGAATTTCTCATTTAAAAAAGGTTACAAAAATTTTTCTGTGTCCTCCTTTATTTTTGTATGTATACTCTTAGCGTAACATTGTTTGGATTAAAAATTGCTTCTTGAAAAAGTTGAGTACATATTTCTTGACATATATGGGTATTTTTGAAAGAATTGACTGTTATTTTTTTAAATTGTAATCAAGTTTCAAATGAGTTCTCAATTGCAAAAAATTATAGCAAATTCGCAAATTTTCCTCCTTTTCGTCAATTATACATATGTTTTTCACATATTATTGTTTGAAGTATACAAATCTTTCTTAAAATTCTTGATTACTTATTTCTTGACACATATATGTATTTTTGGGAAAATTAACGCCCCTTTTTAATATGAAACAAGTTTCAAATGATTTCCTTACTGCATAAAATTATAAAAAAATCACATATATATAATGCTCTTTTAGACATCCTTCATTATGTTAACTATATTATTGATCTTAACGTAGCATGGTTTGGACTAAACATATTCCTCTTAAAAATTTTGTTTACTCATTTTTTTTGCATTTATGGGTATTTTTGAAAATTTTGACGCTTACTTTGTAATCTGAAACAAGTTTCAAATGAAATCCACATTGCAAAAAATTTTTAAGCAATTCACAAAATGTCCTTTATTCTTATATGAATTCTTTTCGTTATAAAGTAACATTCTTTGGACTAAAAATTGCTTCTTAAAAATTTTAGTACATAGTTTTGAAGAAAAGTGACGCTCACTTTATAATCTGAAAAAAAAATTATTTCCTCATTTTCAATAATTATTAAAAATTCGCAAATTGTCCTTCATTACGTTAATTAACAGTTGGGATGAAAAGTTTGTAGGCTGACGCATAGATGGGGTTACTATTATTAAATAAATATGATTTTTAGTTAGTTCTAACCTTTGAAAGACATGTGTATAAATTTGACAGCTGTCGGACTATTAGTTTGTGAGATATAGTACTTTTAGTGAAGCAACTTTTGTTAGTTTAAAAACAATGGATAAAAAGGAATTTCATGTGTTTATAAAGTATTCCTTTTCAGCGAAAAAAAATAATCTTGAAGCCAAGGCTTGGCTTGAGAAACATTATTCGGACTCTGTACCAGGAAAATCAACCATTGAGAAGTGGTTTGCTAAATTTAAACGAGGCGAAATGAGCACCGGCGACGATGCACACAGTGGACGCGCCAAAGCGGATGATACCGACGAAAACATCAAAAAAGTCCATAAAATTATTTTAGATTACCATAAAGTGAAGTTGATCAAAATATCCGAGACTCTAAAGATATCAAAGAAACATGTTGGACATATAGTGAATGAATATTTGGGTATGCCATTTGAAGAAGAATAAAGTGCTGTTTCATCTAAACAATGCACCGTGTCATAAGTCAATGAAAACGATGGCAAAATTATATTAATTGCTTTTCGAATTGCTTCTGCATCCACCGTATTCTCCAGATATGGTCCCCAACGACTTTTTCCTGTTCTCAGACCTCAAGAGAATGCTCGCTGGAAAGAAATTTAGCACCGATGAAGAAGTAATCACCAAAACAAAGGCCTATTTTGAGGCTAAAAACAAATCGTACTATAAAAATGGTATCGAAAAATTATATGACCGCTATAATCGTAGTATCGCCCTTGAAGGAAACTATATTGAATAATAAAATGAAATTTCATCAAAAAAAATTTTTTTTCTATGTTAGCTTACGAACTTTTCAGCCCAACTGTTATGCATGATTACTCTTAACATGAGTTAACAAATCCTTTTCAAAAATTTTGAGTACTTATTTCTTGAAACTTACTGGTATTTTTGAAGAAAGAAAACGACGCTCAGTTTGTAATTTGAAATAAGTTTCAAATGAATTCCTCATTTCAAAAAAATTATAAAAAATTCCGAAAGAACCCTCCATTATCTTAACTATATATATGCTCGTAACGTAGCATGGTTTGGACTAAACAAATGCTTCTTAAAAGTTTTGAGTGCTTACTTCTTCGCAATTCGGGGTAATTTTTTTAAAAAATTGCCACTTATATTTTAGCTGAAACAAGTTTCAAATGAATTTCTTACTGCAAAAAATTACAAAAATTTCACAAAGTGTCCTCCATTATGTTAACCATACATATGCTCTTAGCGTTGCACGATTTAGATAGTGGCTTTGTCAAAAAGTGTCTAATGTTTAAAAACTACCCATAGATGTAAAGAAATAAACACCCAAAAATTTTAAGAGGAATTTGTTTTGTCTAAACCATGCTACGTAAAATGCATAGATATAGTTAAAAAAATGGAGGAAATTTTGCGAATTTTTCATAATTTTTTGTGATAAGGAATTCTTTTAAAACTTTTTTAAGATTAAAAAGGGAATATCAAATGTTTCAAAAATACCCATGTATGGGAAGAAATATGTACTAAAAGTTTTTTTTTAAGAAGCATTTCTTTAGTCTAAATCATGCCACGCGAAGAACATTATGTGGTAAACATAATGGAAGAAACATTTTGAATTTTTTATAATTTTTTGCAATGAGAAACTCATTTGAAACTTGTTTCAGTTAAAAAGTGTCAATTTTTTCAAAAATACCCATAATTGTGAAGAAGTAAGTACCCAAAATTTTTAACAAACCTTTGTTTAATCTAAACTATACTACGTTAAGAGCATTAATACAGTTAACATAATGAAGGACAAATTGCGAATTTCTTATAATTTTTTTGTAATGAGTAATTCATTTGAAACTTGTTTCAGATTATAAAGTAAGCGTCAAATTTTTCAAACATACCCAGAGATGTAAAAAAATAAATACCCAAAATTTTGAAGAAGCATATGTTTAGTTCAAACCATGCTACGTTAAGACCATTAATATAGTTGCGAATTTTTCTAATTTTTTGTATTGAGGAAATCATTTAAAACTTGTTCAAAGTAAGCGTCATTGTTTTCAAAAATACCCATATGTGTCAAGAAATAAGTTATCAAAAGTTTTAAGAAGAATTTGTTTACTCCAAACAATGATGTCTTAGAATATGTATAATTGACGAAAAGGAGGAAAATTTGCGAATTTTTTATAAGTTTTTGCAATGAGAACTCATTTTAAACTTGATTAAAATTAAAAAATGACCAGAAATATTTTTCAAAATATACAGATTTGTCAAAAAATAGGAACTCAAATTTTTTAAAGAAGCAATTTTTAGTCCAAACAATGCTGCGTTAAGAGCGTACATAAATAAAGGACACTTTGCGATTTTTCTTTTTTTAACTTTTTTAAATTAGAAATTCATTTGTTACTTGTTTCATATTACAAAGTAAGCGGCAAATTTTTCAAAAATACCCATATACGTGAAGAAATAAATACTTAAAATTTTTAAAGAAGGATTTATTTAGTTTAAACCATGCAACGTTAATAGCGCATACAGGGTGTCCCAAAACGACAGCATAAACTCTGCACAGCTGGATTCCTAGTTGGGAGTACATAAAAACTGCCCAACGAAGCGTTCCTGTAAGATCCATAGTTTACGAGAAAAATACGAAAGACAAAGTATGATATCACTGCCGGTGCAAGAAAAAAAAACACTTTATTGGACATATCAACGACAGTATTTGCATATCTTTCAAGACGATAATGTTTAAAACTATCGCTGTGCATATTCTGCTTTAAATTGTGCATAGTATACTGCTGTTGATATGTTCAATAAAGTGTTTTCTCTTGCACCGGCTGTGACGTCATACTTTGTTTTTCGTATTTTTCTCGTAAAATATGGATCGTACAGGAACGCTTCTTTAGGCAGTTTTTATGTACTCCCAACAGGGAATTTAGCTGTGCAGAGTTTATGCGGTCGTTTTGGGACACCCTGTATATGATTAGCATAATGGAGGACACATTGCGAATTATTTATAATTATTTGCAATGAGGAATTTAGCTCAAACTTATTTTAGATTAAAAAATAAGCATCAAATTTTTCAAATATGCCTATAGTTGTGCAGAAGTAAATGCCCAAAACTTTTAAAAAGCGTTTGTCAATCCAAACCATGCTACGTAAAGAGCCATGCTACGTCATCTTTACTAAGAGCTTATCAGGGTAGTTGAACTCTCTTCCATACTGAAGAAGTGGGGTGTAGAACTCATTCTATAGACGAGAGGTCATGAATCCGAAGTCAGGTGTAGCGCTCATTTTCCCCCTACTTATATTCCCTATTTTAATCTATACTCTCTGATAATATTTGATAATAGTTTTAATATTTTTTCTATAATAATAATTCATAGTAACTCTTACAGGAAATAACGTGATATCGTCCTTGATAAAATTCTATTCGCAGAGGTTTCAGTTAGTTTTTGATTCGGTTTCTAAGAAAAGATCTCAATGCTTTAAAAGTTCCAATACTCTTGATGTAAAAAAAATAATGGATCAAACTCTACAAACAGGTTCTTAGAGTACAAAATTCGATAATTAACACCTTTTTAATGCTGTTTTAGATATGGCACATTTGATATTATGCTCATAATTTAATTTAACATGTCTAAGACATGTCACCTAAATTTTCATATCACCAAACAATTATATGACACAAAAAAAACTTTCGAAACAAAACTTTGCAATTTTTAAAAAAAAAACATTTTTTGTCCTAGAAATTACATAAATTCTCAATTTCTATTTACCTTTAGTGTGGTTTGCAGTAATTATAATATATTTTATTCAATTTTCAGTTATTTAAAGAGACTAAGCAAAAAATCGTAATTTTTTTAAGTAATAGAATAATTTTAATAAATTTTTAAAATCAACCAAAATTATCATTCATCGGACATTAATATGATTGGACATCTACTTTTAAAAGATAACCTATAGAATATTTCAACATTTTCTGTGTAACTGTTTCTATAAAATTTCAACAAGTATTATTGTTCATTCTATATTTTTATTTACTCAATGCAATACAACTAATGGATTTTTAAAACATTTATTTCCAAAATCAAGAAATTTCACATGCAATAATATTAGTCTATGTTAGTAATGAACACACCTGTATCACTACAAGTTACTGAAAGGTAGTTTCTGCTTAAATCGTCGGTTTCTAAAATAACTGTTTGACTTTTTACAATCTCCGTTTCAAATCGTAGATTTAGTTTCTATGATTTTAAACAGATGTCTCCAGCGTCGTTTGATTGAACTTCCAGGAAGAAACTACATGAGAAGTGGAAACTGTGTCAGAACTAATAAGAAAATAAATATTTCAGAAGTGAGATTTCAAATTTGTTATCATGGAATATTTTTATTAAATTTTTTATTTCAGAATTTCATCACAAAAAATGTTAGATTGTTTATTCTTGCACTTATAGTTACGGGAATTCTTAACTTTCTTCTCATAATCTTGTTTTTAAAAACAATCTTGAATTCTGAAACTATTATTTTCAGAAATTTCTCGTCAGGTATAGGAAAACTTCTCTCATCCACAAATTTACATTTTGAGAGATAATTTTAGGGTTTTCGAAAAGTACAAAAAGAATGATTCAAAAAATATATGGCTGCTTAGGTAAAATGGTATTGGTGATTAGCGAATTTTTTTCTAACAAGAAGGGGCGCAGGAAGATGCAAAAGGAAATTCTCAAAAAGGAACGAAAAAGTAATTTTTAAAATAGTTTTATTTTGAAACTTCTCTATTATTTTTTTTCTCTTTTCTTCCTTTAAAAATCCCAAATCGTTTTGGGTTATGAAATACTCGAGCTCTTTTTATTTTCGCTGCGACAGCATGTAATTCGGAATCAAATTTGTTTAGAAGAATAAGCAAAATAAAAAGTTGTAGCTTTTAACCAGTTAAAGCCAGTTAAAGTTAGCTTTTAACCCCAATTTATAAGAATTTCTGTTTGTTTTTCATATGTTTTTCATAAAATATTTGTAATGCTATAAACATTAAAAACTGTAGAGCAGTAATTAAATTCTAACTTAATTACTGCTCTACAGTTTTTAATGTTTATAGCATTACAAATATTTTATCAACAAAAAAAAACAATTTCTAAAAATTAAAAAAAAATATACAAATTTTGTTTTAAAAAATGCAAATTTATATACCTTCAAATTTATTACCTCATATACATTGTCTTCGGTTGAAAGAGAAAAATATTTTGACAAGAAAAAAAAGTAGTTTTCACAAAATAAAAAAATATTTTTAAAAAATTTCCTTTTATTTTACATTTAATTACGTTAAAAAGAATAAAATTCGTTTTCAAATTAAGAAATAGACTTACTCCTAATATGATCACTTAAAGATGTTAAACGCTAAATGCTTTAAAAATATATATATACATGAAAAACAGTTAATATTAGCGAAAAAATTAATTGTCCGGAATGTAAAAGCCTGAAATAAGTTTAACTTCATTCTCTCTTAATTGTCAATCGTAGGAAATTTTAAGCCATTTTCTATACAAAATTACAATAGCTAAGACTGTATTATTTATTTTAATTACTCCACTTATATACAAAGAATATTTTAAACGCACACCAAAAAAATAATTCTTACCATTATCGATGTTACGTATGCGCAAAATTCTACATTCAAAAACGCGAAATTAAAATTATTTAATTTTTAAAAATCAATTAGTCCTAAAAGAGAGCAATAATCTAGTCTATTATTTTTATTTAAAGAAATTCTTGCAAATCTTTGATTGGTAAGCAATTCTACCAAATCAAAGACAAAAAACTAGGTTTTAAATCGATCAACTAAGTTTTTCACTCTTTCTTTTCCATTTGTTCTTATTTTTTCTTCTTTTCTCCATTTCATTCTGTTCCATTCTGCCACTTTCTTATCTGTCTCTTCTGCCTCTTTTTCTTGTTATTTGTATTGACTCGAGTCCACTTAGAGATCACTTACACGACTAATGAAGCGTTCGATTTTCATTTTATTTTATTTTTTATTCTTTGTTGTTTGGCGGAGAAAATGTTGGAGAAATCTTCCGTTACATTTTTAGATAGATATTCTCATTTCTTTCTTTTTCTTTTTTTTCGTTGGCAACGTTGGATTTCGTTTGATTATGCACGCCATGATAATGCATTATTTACTTAGTGCGTTAAAAATCACTTTTTGCAGACGATTTTTTTTAATTGTATTTATTTTTCGCAAACGATTTCTTTAAAAGTCATCTCATGAATTAAAAGATTTTTTTTTAAACAAGAAAGGATATTTAAAGATTCATATTACTAAACATCTTTTTCAACTATTTACATTTTTCATTTACAAATATTTAGAATAAATAGAGGAAAAGAGATGAATAATTGCTGATATGTAAAATTAAATAGCTTTTTATGTTTGTTTGGATCTTTCAAGAGATCAGATAAATCTACTTGTTTAACTCATTAATTATACTAATTTTATTCCGTAAATAAAAAAAAGCCTCTTCTTGTAAATAAAAAATGTTAAATACGCAATTAAATACAAACACATAAATTCGACGTAAATCAAACGATCATGAAAATAAAAACTATTTCGAAAAGAAAGATTATTTGAAGTTAACATTTATTTAGAATTCCAGAAAAATTATTCTAAACGTTGGAAAAATAATAATTTGGTGTAACATCTTTCCATGCATCTTATAATTTTTAAAATTTTTTAGATTTTATTATAAAAGTTATTCTTCTTACATCTTAATTTTACAGAAATTCAAAGTACTAATTAATTAATATGCAGTTACTTATTACTCATGGCTCAATTATAATTTAGAAATTCTCTGACATAGTTTGAAAACGTCTCTTCTCTAACATACTACTGTTCTGATATTTATTTACAAAACATTCAATCATATGTCGCTTCAATATAAATTCTTCTGTTTTAAATTTTAATAAGTTGTACTTCTCATCTAACACAAAAAGATGATCTGAAATCGCTTTTCATTATTAGCGGAGCGTTTTTATTGGAGAGAATCATATAGTTTAAGAATCATGTAGTTTAAAAATTTTGCCTGTTATCAACATGAAATTTATAATACTTATAACAGTATTTACCTGGGTTTTTATTTATTCATCATTTAATGGTATTTTGATTCTGTTCTATTTTGATAGCGCAGATATTTAATATACACTTGTTGAAGCTATCTTCAACTATTTCTAATTATTATTTTGTTTATATTTAACCACTTTTGTTATTTCAGCTTTCTTATGTTACTTATTTATTAAAACGGAAAGTAAAAAACGTGTCAATCTTATTTAATAGTATAAACTTAAAACGAAAATTTGTGCTGTTTATTATATTATTAATTAATTCAATAATATTACTTTAAGCACTTTACATTTTATGATAAACATATTACATTATCGTTTTAAATTAAGCTACTTTCAGTTTTTGATGAAATACATTTATATTTTAATATATTTTATGTGTATAGGCATATAAAATGAAAATAATTGTCACAAAATTATTATAAAAAGAAATAATCCGAAATATAGATTTCTGCCAAGTAATCTCTTTGTAAAAAAAAGCGCTTAACCAGCTTTATTTTATCCTAAGCTGATAAGTGCAAAACAATGCCTACAAGGAAAGATTTCGTGTCTGCTTGAACTTGCCTGGATATTTAAGTCTCAGATGAGTAAGTTCTCTTTTCTTTCAATTTTTTAAAAATTTATTGTTCAGTTTAGAGCCTACAGATAAATCATCATTTTTAAAAAGTTTTAATTAAAACGAAAGCAAATTGTATGGGGTTAGAAAAAAAGCATGGTCAAAACTACCGGAATTAGGTGAAATTTGCGATGTTTCTTGTTCTATGAAAACACCAAAAAGCTGTGTAAATTTTACCAAAGCGATTTGGTAAGAATTTTGGTAAAATTAACAACAAAATATGGTTTCGTAATATGTTATAAAGTTTACTAAAAGTGATAAAATTTGATAATTTTATCGTGACATTTTAGAACATGGCGTAAAAACCATTTATTCGATTATTTTTACCTTTCAGTTTCAAATTTCCTTATTAAATGAATAATAATAAGAACTATAATTTTCAAAAACCGAATTTCCGGTATACCGTTACCATATGAATTGAAATATTACCAAATGAATGATTTAAGTACCGCATATTTAATTTTTTTACAAAAATTATGTTTTTTTTACCAGAAAAAATGCTAATACTATGTAGTGCAGTAATTTTAACAATTTTTTTTTCTCTGCGTGGAAGTAAATGCAATGTTAAAAAATAACCTGCAATGTTAAATAATAAAAATTTGGTTAACAAAACCATATTCTAATTCCATAATAAGTCAACCCATTCATTAAATAATTTTTCCATTTTTATGGAATGGTTTACCGGCAATTCTCGTTTTCAAAGTTATAGCTCTTATTACCACACATTTAGTAAAAAATACAAAACTTAAAAGTTAACTTAACCAAATGAATTGTTTTTATGCAATGCTCTATGGAATCATGATGCAGCTACCATATTTTACCGCATGTAGAAAACTTTATCTCATATCATAAAATCGTATTTTATTATTAATTATACCCAAATCATTACCAAAGTGCTTCCTTAAAAATTACTGAACTTTTTGGTGTTTCCATAGACTCTGAAACACCGTTAATTTTACCATACTCTGGTAGTTTTGACCATACTTTTTATCCTCAGTGTCATAGATCGATAAATAGTAATAGTTGCTAATATCGATAAATAGTTGCTAAGTTTTGTTAAGATAGCCATTACTTTTTAAAGTAAATTAAGAGAAACAAAATTTTTAATTTCTATTTTATTTATCATTTTATTATATTATTTATTTTATTTATTATTTATTTTATTTATTATTTATTTTATTTATCATTCATTTTATTTATCATTCATTTTATTTATTATTTATTTTATTTATTATTTATTTTATTTATTATTTATTTTATTTATTATTTATTTTATTTATTATAAAAGCTTAGTGCAGTAAGTTAGATTGTTCTCTAATATATAGGTGGCAAAGTAATGTTTTTTTTTTTGTCATTACTTTGAATGTTTTTGAGAAATTTTAAATATATAAATGATAAAACGAATTTTTCTTTATGTGTGCAAATGTATGTTATTGGTACATGGGACAATCTTGGGAAGTCAACAGTTTAAGAAAAAAATAGGTCGAAAGTTTGGTCCCTAAAATATTGATTTCCCTTTTGGCATATTTTCCCATATATTTTAAACTATTTTAGTTAATCAAGTAACTTTGCGCAGAATTATGGAAACTGTTTATAAAATATTCTCCATAAAATAAAGATAATTCTCCATAAAATAAAGATAATTCTCCATAAAATAAAGATAATTCTCCATAAAAAATATGGATAATTCACCATAAAATGAAGATAATTCTCCATTTTGTCATTAATTTTAATAATGATAAAAATATCTTTGAATTATAATGTTTACAATTTTTTAATCATTTTTAACGATGAAATTTTAAATGAACAAAATTAAAAATTTGAAGAGGGTTAGTAAAATAAGTCTCGAGAAATAAAAATTTAATAATGCAACTTTCTTTTATACAAATCAGCGTGAAGAAGAAGAATTAAACTAACTTAAAAGGGGTCCGAATTTGCGATTGTTGTCCTGATGGTATATATTATCCCCATACGTTGAGACTCAAGAATCCAAATCCGTCAAACATGACCTGTTTATTCATAGTAGGTACGTTTTAGTGTCTAATTTTGCAGTTTTAATGATCGAAGGCACAAATTTATTAATTTACTTAAGGTTAATCGGTGAAATCGTTAATATTGCATCTTAATACAATGATTAGATAAAAAGTTATTAAGATGTTCTCTTTTTTTTTATATTGATCGCTGTGAAATCGTGGAGAACTGCTATGCTGAAAGAAATATCACTCCAAATCGCAATCAACTTCATCACAGAGAATCTTAAACGTTTCTCTTGTTTCCAGAGATGCACTAATTGCTTACACAATATCCCCGACAAAGAAACTCATTAATTTCCGAATCGGGAAGTTTTCTGCAATTTTTTTTCCCTATCCAATTCCCGGCCTTGTTGCCATAAGACACAGCTCCCGAACATTCCCTAAATCATTCTTATCCCTTTCAATCATTGAAGACCCCCAACATCAACAGATCTCTCCCCCCTCCCCTTAAACCTCCCTAGCCTCATCCTAATACTTTTTCCTTCATCTCTTCAAAAAGATCGAGAATGAAACCGTTGCGTCCGTTTCCTCCACATCCCTAGTACACCCCCACCTTTTTATCGTTTGCTGCGATGAAGCGGACCCCCTTCTCATCTCAACTCATTATAGACACTGCACATAGTTACTAATGAGTAGGCGTGTCACGGCCATCGTAGGGTACCCCTTACCCCCCGGATCGATTTCTTCCTCTTCTCTGGATTTGGGAAAAATCTGGAGACATCACCCCACTCTACCCGAACCTTCAGTCGTACTTCTGCAGCTCCTAAAATCTTTTCCGGGGAGGACGTTAATTCTCGACTATAATTGAGCGGACACAGTGCCAGCTCCCACGGCTAAATCTACTGGAGCTGCGATATACAGAAAGGAGCCAAAATCCTATTAGTATTTGTTGGCGAGTTGCTATAAAAGATACAGAAGTGCCAAAAACAGAGAGATGCAATCGTATGAACAGTAAAAAGGACCATTATTGCAGAATACTTATGAAGCAAGGAACATTATACTTTTGACATTTTGATCTATTTATAATAATTATCACATTTAGTACATAAACTATTATATCACATTGAGTCATTTTATATCTATGTATGGAATGGCAAAATTACAGAAGCATTAGTTTTCTTATTTAAACGATTATTTATCAGTGTAAAAAAGGATTTCTCAAAATTGAACAAAAATGCGTCAAAATATCTCAAAAACAAATAATAATGGAATTTGAAAACAACACGAATTCAAAATTTAAACTTGTATTTAGAATCACATGTATTTTTTTTTATAATTTGAAAGTAAAATACGTATGGAGAGAGATATTCGTTTGCTGCCCGACAAGATTTGAACCAAGAACCTCCGGGTTCGTAATAGGATGCTCTAATCACCACAGTTGAACAATTCGGGGGGAGTTAGAAAATTTTCTATGATTGCCGCTGAAATGCTAAACTAATTTCCAATCTCAATGGTACAAAGAGTTATATGATACAAAAGTTTACAATTTAATTATACAATTTCAATGGTACAAAAGGTTAAGGACTAATGGTAAAATGGTACAAAATATGATCCTAATTGCTTAGTCAGGAGATTGGTAATTTTAATTTTTGCTTATTCCGCTATGCCTTTAAAACTTCTAAGCGAATGGAATATATGTTATGATGTGCAATTGCGGCTGGCACTATGTAAACTCTCCTAATTCTTCCTGTACTTGAGTGTATGAATATAGAGGCTTTAGCATCCAACTATGAATCCGATGGTCCTTGGTTCGAATCATGCTGGTAGCCAATGAACATCTCTCTCACACAATTCTCCCTCCGAACCACTTTTGAAACTATACATTCTTCTCAAAAATTAGTATATGTTGTGATTTTGAATGCTTAGGGTTTTCAAATACCATTATTATTTGTTTCGGAGCTATTTTGACACATATTTCTCAATTTTGATAAACTCTTTTTCACAGTGTAGTCTCTATTTCAAAATGATAAACTTAGAGTGAAGATTAGTTTATTTTAATTAGAAGTTATCGGAGAGCTTTTGAGCAACCTGTAAGCTCCTATAGTGCCTCTTATGACTAAATTTACTGGATCTGTGTTACACAGAAAAAGGTGAAAATCCTATTAGTATTTGTCGCTACACAAGATGCAAAAGTTCCAAGAATAAAGAGCTGCAACTATATGGATGGTAAAAAAAGACCATTTTAGAAGCAAACGAATATAATGGGCAAAATAAATAAATAAACGAATATTTTGGAATAATGTTTGATGAAAAGATTAGATTTTCACGTTCTTATACTCAATCTTAATGATTAGAATGGGTGACTTCAAATATGCTAATTAATTATTACAAACAATATTCTAAGTTACGAAATAAGACACAAAAACGTATTCTCTCTGAATAAATCTCTATCTCATTCCGACGGATTCGGATTCCTGTCCTCCAAAATATAAGGGGTAGCCTTAATTTGAGAAATATGGTCTAAATTTTGGACCCTTAATGGTAATTTTACTTTTTGCGTCTTTCGGTATATCCCGAAAGCATTGCGCAAAACTAAAAACAAAAATAGTCCTTTATCCAAAGATAATTCTATGGAAAATATTACTTTTATTAATTACTTATTATATTTTTCAATAACAGGTTCAATTAGTTTTGAATTTTAAGGTACACAACTTTTTACATTCTTTGAAATAATGTAACTTAGAGTGACAAAATAAAAAGAAAATTGAGCAAAATCGGTCGAAAAGTTTATCAGAAATCGAATTTCAAATATGCGATTTTTTTCATCAAAATATTCGAAAAGCAATTTGTTTACTTGATTCCTTTTTTGTGACATTTAAATTTTACATTTGCTTTATAAATTTACATCCCAGAGCTCTACTTTTTTATGTAAATCCTTGCACTTTGTATAACCGCATTAATTGTGTTATGCATTTAATAAACTTTTATTGCATTTAATGCATCTTTTCTCGGATCACTGTATGGAGAAAGGATCATTGTTTGCGTAACATTAGCTGAATAAAATATGAAAAAAGTTACGCAGTTCCGGAAGTCTTAAAAACTGGGCAAAAAGTAACATCCCTGTAGCCTTTATTGTTCAAAATAAAGCTAATAAAATATCTTACATACTTAAAACAAACTTTATTAAATGGATGAAAATAACAAAACGTAGAATTACATCAGACTCCTGTTTTCCCCTATTTTCCCAATTCACCCACCACATATAAATGTATATATGCCAACCCGTCTCACATCTCAGGGGTCTTGCTGAGAATAAACATACAAAGCAACTCAACTTAGAGATCTCCTCATTGCCCCTACTCATTTTTCAAAGCCCACTTACCTCTCTCTCTCTGGCGCTTCTTGGCGGCAAAGCAGATATTTGGGAAAAGAAAGAGCAAAATAATAATAGCGGAATAGGATTCCTACCGAATAGAAATAATCTATACGGTAGGGAAAAGTAAAATATCGTCCTCAGGGTGGTCTGGACCCCCTAAGGCGCGTCATCAACTAGAGTGGATGGAGACGCTTTTGGTTCTATTGATGGATAACGAGCATGGGTGCTTTTGTACTCCCATTAGAGACTCTAAAAAGAAAAACTATCCGATGAAGTTCATTTTTATAAAAACCCTAGAGGTCAAAGACAATAGTTTTTGAAATATTGGACTTTGTCTCGTCACAAGGAGTTGCCAGGTTTCTTTTTTTAGGATGAATTCAATCAATGCGTGTGTCCTAATAAAATTTAACTTTTTATTGCTAGCGTAATCTCAAAAGTAAGTCCTTTTTTTTTAAAAAAAAATTGAAAAGTCTGTTTATTTGCTATAATATTTACATCATTTTAAAAATTTAAGTTTATGCTATTTTTTCTACAAAACTGAAAAATTGGTTGATTCTGTTATAGCTTTCTGTTATAGTTTTGCATGTTTTAATATCCTAACAGGTCTCCGCTAGGTACTTAAGAAAAATTGAACCTAATTTTTCGCCTCTCTGTCGGCACCGAATCGCTTTAATTCAAACTATGTCGACTTTCTGTCCACTGCACAGTTAAAAATTCCAGATCCAATAAGTGTAGAAAGTATTTTTACCGGAACATGTCAGAGTACAAAAGCTTGATATACCGTAATTTTTACAGTAATAATGACCGTAAAATCACTCAATCACACTAATTAAATAAATATTACTGTAAAAAATCTAATATATGTAATTCTCTTACGTGGCTCCCAAATTTTGGCTGTATTTCTTTTCCGCCGGTGCAACGCTTGCTTTGTTTTGTTTATGTTACTATTTCCCTTACACGGCGAATCGACCAATGATTGCCGCTAAAAATGTCACATGACAAATCTAGTTGAGGTGGCTCAACATATAGCGCTTTTAAAACCGGAAACTGAAATAACCTGAGAGCATCAGCTGCGGCAATCTCATACTATTAAGCTAGGCAGAAGTGAGTAGTCTTTGTCGATAGATCTCTATTTTAGTATTTTGTCGAACGCGCTTTTTTTCACGAATTTATATATTACGAATTTATTTGACGATTTTTGATTTACATCACGAATTATACTATAGCACATTTCTAATAGGTTTAACGAATTACATGTCATTTATTTGAATTCAAATTTATTTAAATGACTTGGTATTTCCCAAAATATGTAATTTTTTTAAAAAAAAAAATTTTTTATATGGATTTGAATGATTGTTTTGAATTCTGAGAATTTTGTGCACTTGCAATGTACCTAAGTTAGAAGCAAGCGAAGCGAGCTTGGTTTGCGAAGCAAACCATATAAGATTGCGTAGCAATTTTCGGGGGTTGGCGAGCGTTAGCGAGCAGGGGGCGCAGCCCACTAGTACAGTATATTTAACGGTAAAATAGATTTTACGATAAAATGGAGTTTACGGATGATGCACCCAAAATGCCAGTAATTCGATCCGAAAGTTTCTACTGTGTGGAAACACATTAAATACTGGCAGATACTATGAAAGATACATCAAACATTAAAACTTGCATGGGGTTACATAATCTCCGAAGTGGACTCCCAAAACAGACTTAAACTATCACCGAGCCATCACCTAAGTGGCACAACGCAAACTCAAGCTATAGTTTTCCTGTAACAGTTTTAATTTCACTACTCGCATTCTGTAATCTGGATATGGCCATCCAATGTCTCACTTGCGTTTCATAACTTAAGTATTTGGTGTGGATGTGACTTAACTCTTAGATGAGATGAAAATTGTACAAAACGAGAAGCTAGTATGACATGGTTATACAAAAAAAATCATGGCCCCTAAAATATGCATCGTCCCGATTTGGAGATAATGTAGGTTAATAAACAAGCGTCCAAGCTTCAAAATAGTGTACGAGTATATATTATTAAAAAAATAATAAATAATTCTCTTTTTTTCTAAAAAAAAAACAGACCTAAATTTTATGAATGCTCTCCCAAATAAAAGCATATAAAGTTCTTTTATTTTTGCCTTTTTAATAAAATTTAATTAATCTGCTTAAACAATTTTGTGCGAGACGAATAAAGAAATAGCAACAAAAATTATTGTATTACCTAAAATAGCTACTTTTTTTTCCAAGTACTGAACCTTTTGATGCAGAATTTTTATTAAATATAATTTTCACACATATTTCATTATTTTGTTTTGAATTAGGTCAAATCAAGTAAAAAATATTATATTTAGTATTTTAATAATTTATATTTATGAAATACAATGTGAAACACCGGTGTTTTTTTCTGCTCTTAGTAAGGATCGTCGAAACACGACTCACTTCCGATACAATTTTTTCAAATAGGCACTTAGTTGCAATAATTTAGATATAAGAGGAACAGTTATTCATTATTTAAATTTTTAATATGCAAAATCAATTACTAATAACATTTTGAATATGAGTAAGAAAAAAAACATTTTCAAACTACTTTTTTTAGATTTTATATCTTAGTAAAAATATAATTCCGATAATCCAACAGATTTGTTTTATTCAGATTTATAAGACTAATTTTTATAATTAAAAATTGCCGTAATATATTTTTGCTAGTAGTTGGAGAGTCCCAAAAAATACATAAAAGGGACACCGGTGTCCAATCTGCGGTGACCAAAAAGGGTTAAAAGTATTTTTTAACAGCAATTCTTGTATGACCGTACAACTGAAAAGAGACTTGGTCATTTTGCATAATTGATATATCATTCATTTTCGAAATTTGTCTCTATTTTAATTTGGAGGGCTCTTTTATTGTTCTCGTTCCAGGTTCGTTGAATTTTTATTCTGTAGTATTTTGCATTCATTATGTTTTAATAAATAGGATCAATGAATAAATCAAATGAGTAGATGAGTATAAAAATAAATGGCATAATAAAATGGGTCAGAAAACAGTGATGTTTCTTTTTCATTTAGTTCTGAACTCAGAAGATTTTCACTTAAAAAAATTTTTAAATAATTAATGGATGTAATGAGTACTTCACTCAAATTTTTTCTAATTTTTTTTCTCTTTTAGCAAAACTGCAAATATTTATTAATTTCAACATCGGTTGTATTGATCGATTTTTCCATCATAAATTCCAAAGTCATCTTCGATGCATTTCATATGACAGAATGGTTAGTTTGATTTCAACGATTCCATATGAAATTATTCTGTCAGATGAGTGATGCTATCATGTGCTTAGCATTTCTCTCACTTTCTTGAAAAATATTAAAAAAAATCTAAAAATATCCATAGTCATTTAAATTAAGACAAAATGAACTCTGGTTCCCGTTTATACTATCAATTCTAAATAAAAACAACTTATTAGCAATTAATAACGATACTCAATGCTTACTTAATTACTAATACAGATACTTAATAGCTTAATATATTCTGATATCTCTGTGCTGAAATAATAATAACAAATATTTCTTTTGAATGGTTTCGTTTTTTGCTCATTTTAGCTTTTAAATAAATCTTTGTGGAACAGGATTAAATAGTGGAGTATACATACATTGACTAAATAATATATGCAATCTTAGTTTTATATTTAATAATATTTTTAGTAGTTTAAAATTAGCTTTATACGATGAGAATCAAAAATTGGAAAATAGAATTTCAAAAATATGAAATTTTAAATTTTCTTAAGAACTATTTGATCGATTTTGCTATGTAAAATTACTTTTTTTAAAATGATGTAAGAATTTTAACACCTAGCAATTCAGAAATTTTTCATCGATTATTAAATAAAATAAAAATTACCATAAGTTTTTTTTCCCGGAATCCTCTCTGAATAAACTAATTTTAAGAGGTGTATAAAAAATTTTTAATTCAATAAGTTCTCGGGATATAGTGAAGTTCGCAAAGTGTAAAATTTACATTGCGGGAATGAAACTTTTGACCGAACTATTGGGACCATACTTTCAGATCGATATATTGGGGATTAGAAATTCGAATCTTTGGGGGGGGGGAAGGTATGCTTAATCAAATAAAGTAAGCTCTAATGTCTGATTTCGTAACTTTGAATATCGCATGTAATAATTAGCATATTTATGGTCACCCCCTTGAATCCTAGATCATGAATTTCTGATCATTAGATCAAAAGTTATTCAAAATTGTACTTTTTTTGTACGCTGTACTATTATTTTTTCGTATCATTTGTGTATTTTATTTTGCAAAAATATTAAAAGCTGTATAATGAAAATCTGTAAAGCTCCCGTTTTATTTAAGCAAATGCTGAGTTAAACAAATCTGTATAAAATATCGCATTTTGTGACCGATCCCTCAATCTGGCAATGTGCTATCGTTAGTTAGCACAAGACGGTGAAACGCACTGGAAAAAGGAAGCCCTGTTAATTTGAATTCGCTTATCTTCGCTTAAATCTATTAAGACTCACTCCGCGCTGGTTTTTCTCCCGTTTTTCTTCTCTCGTCCCGTTTTTTTTTCTTCCCTTCTTCTCCTTTTATACATATCAGAATGCAACTCGGCTCCTGTTCATCTTACTGTATAGATATATTCACTCTTTTACTTCTCATTTCCCCAAAACTTCTTTCATTATTACGGCGCTTCAAAAACAAATTACATGAAGAAGGATAAGAGGGAGATGGGGAATTAGTAGAAGGGACTTTTGTCGACAAAATTTCCCTAACTGAAGGGAAAATAGTTGGGAGCTGAACGACGATTTGTGTTTATTTTAATGTGTTAAAAGTAAGTTATCTGGATTTCAGTTAAATAAAAGTATATTGTGTTTAAAGGGAAAGGTTAATATTTTAAAGATGTGCAAATCAGATTTCGGGTTACCTGATTTGTATTTTTTTTTAAGTATCTTTTCTAGCTGTTTGTATAAAATCTTTTCGTAATTGATATTTGATAGTTGTGTATAAAATGATTTTAGAACGGCTGCTTTTACTTGCTTATTTATTTTATTTTGTTTTACTTTATTTTCTTTCTCTCTTTATTTATTATAGCGTCTTTTTATGAAATGTAAGACAAAAATGCTACCATAATTAACTTAAAATGACCTTCTAAGAGTATCAAATTAATTTTATTCAAATGATTGGTTTGTTTAATTTTGAAAGCTGGACTAACTCAATCAAAGCAGCACGCGTCTAGACTTAACTATTTAAGAGTGACCTTCAAATTACAACCTCATTTTGAAATTAAATTCAGACGCTTCGATGATAGTTGAAAGATTCAAATTAGAAATTGAGTGCGATTTAAAGTATATCATTTCGAAACTCAAAATCAAAGTATCAATAAGATCTATCTCCTCTTCTCAATAAAATAAATCTCTTCTTCTCTTTTTTTATAAGTTTTTTAGTAAACGTGAAATACAGGAGGAGACATTTAATTTCCAGGACTGATCTTATAACTCCTGAAAATATTAACAAAATTACTTACCCATTTAATAGGTTTCAAAGTGACCCCTCACCTACCGTAATGTACTTTAATGTACATAATGTACTTTAATGTGGATTGGTGGAGTTATTTGGGTGCAACTTAGACTGTGCTTGAATGTAACTTGAACTGTACTTATGTAATTCAGACTGTACTTGGATGCAACTCGAACTGCACTTGGATGCAACTCGGACTGTACTTGGATATAACTTGGACTGTACTTGAATGTAACTTGAACTGTGCTTATGTAACTTGAACCGTACTTATGTAACTTGAACTGTACTTATGTAACTTGGACTGTACTTATGTAACTTGGACTGTACTTATGTAACTTGGACTGTACTTGGATGTAACTTGGACTGTACTTGGATGTAACTTGTACTGTACTTGAATGTAACTTGAACTGTACTTATGTAACTTGAACTGTACTTATGAAACTCGGACTGTACTTCGATGTAACTCCTACTGCTTCATCGAACTTCGATGTAACTCAAATTGCACTTGGACTGTACTTGAATGTAGCTTAAACTGTACTTGAATGCAGCTTGAATTGTACTTGGATGCAACTTGGACTATACTTTGATTTAAAAGTTTCAGAAACAACTTTTACAGTCCTAATTCGTAATGTTCTTAAATTCTATCGTTTGGTGTTTCTTAACAAATTCCAAATCCTTCAATCTCGTACCTTTAGCAAATTTTTTGATTTTGGATTTTGTGGCAATGAATTATTCACTTTCATGCGATGAATTCGTCGGACAAATCTCTTGCAGACTTTTTGTTTCCAGTTTTGTTCAATTAAGTTTGATAAGAGGGAAATATTAAAGGATATTCGTATCATTAAAAATGCTAGGATTGACAAGAAATCGAAAAAAGGAAATTTTAACAATTTTTTTTCTGAAACTTTTACAACAGTTTACATCAGATTAAAGATATTAAATAAGAATATAATTCGCATAATATTTTTAGGAGTTATTAGATTAATCCTGTAAATTGATAGCCACGTATTGATTTTTCCGCAATTAAGAGCATAAAATTCATTAAAAAATACGATGCTACAAGTAAGTTAACAAAGTTTTCAAAATGTGTATTAAAATATTTTTATTTAATTTTTTATCCATAAACATGCAAAAAATAATTTTGAACATCATACCTACACCTAGGAAAGCTCTTTCATTTATTTGTGGAAGGTCAAAAAATATATGTGTGTCATTGAAATTTAAAATAACGCAAGAGCAAAATAACGCAAACGTTACAACGCAAGTATTAAGATTATTTATGCAAAAATTGTATAGATATATAATTTTAATTTTATGTAGAAATTATCATATATAATATTTAAACTGAATGCAATGATGACGTTATTCTTTGTATATCCATTTTAGTTCTACATCATTCGAAGTTCCCCTATATTCCGATTTGCCTCTACTATGAAACTGCTAAGGCAAAAACTGGCGAGAAAACTGGAGACTGACCTGTAGTCTACAGGTAAAACAAAAGTGAGAAAAAATATTTATTCCCCAGAATCCAGAATTTTTGCGGTGTAAATGGATTGACCTTTTTTTTCAACTTATTTCATTGACAGTATAAAAAATACATTATTCAACAGTGCCTTATGCCTGAACATACGAATGTTACTCAAACTTTGATGGCTTAGTGGTTATGAACAGAACCTTCAATGTGAATTATAATGATCTAGATTCAAATTTGAGATATCCAAATTTTACGTGCACCAGGTTGTCTGAGAAGTAAAGGTTGTCGGTGTACAATAATGACATGTCATTTGTCACGAAAAGATAGACCTTAGCCTCAATGACTCGCTGACCCATAATTGGCTGTCATGGTGATATAATTTTTGCTTTTACTAACGCAACCACAGGCTTGTACCAAGAAAGGTTTTTATAATCTGAGAGACATATTATTGATGCTGTTAAACTCCAATAAAACTAGTAAATAAATTAATTCAGATTACATTTACGTCTTTTCAATCGTTCTAATTGTTGAAGATTGGCATAGTAGCAGACGATTATTCTCAACAAAGAACAAAATTTAAATTGCTGTTGAAGATTGACGAGTCATATTTAAACAGGTAAAAAAGGGCATATTGTATTGGTGGTTCTCGTTTTCCCTTTGTTTTTTTGAAGAATTAGTCGAACATTTTTTTCTTCCTTTTAGTTGAAGTTCTTTCTTGTGTTTTTTCTCACAAGGTGAGATTTTTTTTCGTTAAATTAAGCAATAAAATTTTATTTGTATTTTGTTTCGCAATATTTTTTAAGTTCTTATGCGACTTCCTACAAGGTTGCGTTAAACGTTTAACGCTACATTTTTATTGGCCGGGAAATCACGTGGTAGGATCCAGTTTTCCCTCATTCATTTCATATTGCTTTGGTTCTCACTAGCATAAAAATAATAAAAGTCATAAAAGTATTGTTTTTCTATAAATATTTTTTTAGTTTGCTTTGATTCACACATAATTTAATGGGATAGTATTTTTTATTTTCAAACTTAGAGGATAACAATTGTAAAAAATGAGTGAAAACAATCCCACGGACAATGCGACGGATTTAAGGTTTTGTCAAGGTACGTCTCTTGTGAATATCAATTGATTGTTTCTCTTCTGAAATTACATTATGACGCATTCACACACATTATTAATACATTTTCCAGGGCGAGACGATGAGGCGACCACAAGCCCTGGTTCAAGAGGTCCAGGAAGGAAAAATGCACAATATTACCGTGATTACAGAGCACGGAAGCGTGCGGAGCAGGAAAAAAAGTCGTTGAATAGAACTAGTGATCCTTCTACGACTGCTGATTCTTCTACAATTAACGTCGCAGGTAGCGAAGTTTAACTTCTTCCGTGCGGAGGGACTCCACGCAGTATTTTCTTTCAGTGCTACATTTACGTTATTTATTTAGTAGTTAAAATGAAAGGTTCTTTTATTTTGGTAACTGCAACACTAACATTAATCTTTTTACGCCATCTTTATGCTTGCTTATATGGCGCCATTTGGAGTTTTTAGACTCCGACTGAATAGTCTAGCTATCGATAAAGGACTTAGTCAAAGGCAATATAAAAACACCTTTCACATTTAATCATATTATATATTCCAAACTTTTCTAAAAACTACCTCTCTTACATGCCCACCGACCTACTTTTGTGAAGAAACTTGGAAACAATTTGTCTTTTGAAGGGGGTACTCATTAGCATACCCAATTCTCCAACAGGAGTCGCAGCAGTGCACCGACAGATTTCAGTTTTCTCTGTCGAAAAGTTCTTGCCATCGAAAACCTCCGGAGCTTTGACAAATCGAAAAGCGGAGATAAAAGGACTGATAAAACCTCCCCTCCACCGGAAGCCGATAGTTATCAATTATCACAAAAGACAAAAGAAGCCTTGGAAATCAGTGAGTGGCAAGCTAACTCAATCTCTTTTACCCTCACCCATCTCATGATGGAACAAATTGACTTCCACCGCAAATCGAAAAGAGCAAACAATCAATTTACGACATTTGCATTGTTACAAATGGCGTTTTCGAACAAACATTTTAATTAATATAAATTTTTCATCGTCTTTTCATATAGATATATCTGGGACTCTTTTGCAAAAGTTAAAATTTAACGAACACCACCCCTCTGCGAGAGGCACACCTGACTCTGTACTTGAAATTGCAATTTCTCTCGCCTAATGCACGGAAATCTTGCTTTCTTTTTTAAAACAAAATTCATCGTCTTTTCGCCAAAAGAGACGAGAACAAAGAGCATAATAATCATTCTTTAAAGCGACTAATCGATTTAACAAGATATGTAAACCGAGCGGTCTATAACGGATTATTTAGCAACGGGGCCGGGGAGAGGGGTAAGATTTTATTGTTTTAATGCGTCCTTTTCATTTGCGGTCGCAGAGATACAAGCTTCCTTCCAATGATAATTTAATTAAGATATAGGTATATACAGATATATATGTATAGATATATATGGCGTGTGAGGATATATTAAAAGAGCGCCAAACTGTCGATACGGTTGTTGTTGGAGGAAAAGGCGCCCAATCCTTGTCAGAAGAAAACTGCAATTTTGTGTCTGCGCCAGTCTGCCCGTGACATCATGTACATTTAATTAAGTTATTGCGTTTTAACGGGGAAGGGGTGGCAAAGAAGGGAAATAGTTTTCTAATTTTCAAGGTAAGCTAAGAAAGATATTTTGATTACGAAGGGAGAGAGAAAATATCGAGCTTTTACTTCGCTATTTAAATTACTTTACCCCTTCTTGGGGTTGAGGGCTTTATTAAGAAGTTGTTTCCGTTAAAAATCAATAAAGATACGGGGGGAGGGGGAAGGTGAAAAGAGTTTTGGGTTCGATTGATTTAAAAATGTTCTCATCCTCTTTATTATAATGAAGGCGCGGTAAATGATTACATAGATGATTAAGGCAGTTATTTTCTTCGAGTATAGCCCGGGGCCTGCGCCGCGTTTTATCGTCCTTTTGCCACCCCCGCAATCAGCCATCCCTCCCCTCATATTTGAAACGAAAGCTGCCACCCGTCCCCAAGTCCCTTTGCTTCATCCTTCTTAGAGATTTGATACATTCAGCTATTTTCTTCAGTTGAGGTTCGTTAATTTGTTTTTTTTTTTTATTCTCTTAAGATTAGAAGAAAAAAATAATTTAAAAATATAATAAAAATACTAACCCTTAAAAACTTAATAGTAAAAAAAGTTTTTTTTTTTATTACTAAGTTATGAAAAGTATAAAATAAGTGTGAAAATTATTTTGATTTAATGCATAATTTTTATACTTATGACTTGCTAGCCGAATACGGTAGCAAAAGTCTTTTTCGAAATAGAGAATATTAGAAATTTTGAACACATTTGCAAGGAAAGTTAACACCCGTCCTCAGTCCACTGGCTTCATCCTTCTTAGTCTTCTTTGAGAGTAGCTATTTTCTTCGTTTAGGGTTCTTTAATATTTTTTTACACTCTTAATATTTGAAAAACAAGTAAAGAAAGTTTTTATTTTTTTTTAAAAAGCATAAGATAAGAAAAAAAATATTTTGATTGATATTTTATACTTATTTGTAAATCGAATATATTTACAAAAATCTGTTTCAAAATAGCGAATGTTGGACTTTTTGAACACACTTGAAACATCTCCAAGTCCCTTGCTTCCACTTTTTTTAGTCTCGTTTAGGTGTTTAAAAGTTGATACATTCAACAATTTTCCTCATTTAAAGTTTTTTACTTCATTCACACTCTTATGAAGCGGAAAAGAATTTTTTTTATTATATCGAAAATTATTAGAAAAGAGAAAAAATAGTTTAATTTATTATAAGAACTATTGCATTTTGCTTTTTTTTCATTTTGATTAAATGTAAGTGATTAAACGATGAAATTAATACATTAAAATAATTTTTACTTTATTGTAAAACGAGAAATGTATTTAAAATTTACTTAAAAAAATTTTTTTTTTTTAAAAAGGCACATTACTTTTTATTTTCCTAAAAGTACTTGTCAAATTATTATTATTTTTTATTTTGCTCACTTTACAGTATTTGCCAGTTATAAAGCCTGAATTTAACAGGACCTTTTTTTTTGTTCAAGTCATTCATCTGAGAATGTTACTAAGGTAACTATGACCGCAAGAAGGGAATTAACAGACTTCGTACATGGAATGATAAATGGAATTAGAAGCACGAGACAAATCATTTCGGAAACTGTGAAAAAATCCAATATTCCTAGATCTACAGAGTCAAGAGTGTGCAGAGAATAGTTAATTTCGGGCATAACCTCCCACCATGGACAACGCAATGGCCATTTGAGACCACCGACATGTGCCTAGAATTGTCAGTATTAACAAAGAAGTAGCATTGCTTGAAATATTCACAAGCAATCACGCGGGACGTAAAATGGGGCATGACCGTTAGGACAGTGAGGCTAAATTTAGCTGTAAGGAGGTATAGCAGCAGGCGACAACTGGAGTGTTTTTACTAACAGCACGACATCACGTCCAGCATCTCTCGTGGGCTCGCGACCATGTTGCTTGATCCCTAGATGGCTGAAAAACTGTAGCTTATCCAGATGAGTGTCGATTTCAGCTCATCAGAGCTGATGGGAGAGTTCGAGGATGACGCAGATTCTCCGAAGCCACGGACCCAAGTTAACAAGGCAATGTGAAATCTGGTGGTGGCTCCATGATGGTGTGGGCAGCTTCTTCATGGCATGATCTTGCTCCTATGGTCCAATTGCACCGATCATTGAATGGAAATTGTTAAGTTCAGCTACTTAAGGACCACTTGCAGCCCTTAATGGACTCCATGTGCCCAAACAACGATGGCATTTTTATAGATGACAATGCGCCATATGACCGAGCATTAATTTTTCGCGCCATGTTTGAAGAACCTTCTGAATAATTCCAGCGAATGGTTCAGCCACCTAGATCACCTGACATGAATCCCATCGAACATTTAAGGGATATAATCGAGAAGTCAGTTCGTGCACAGAATCCTGCACCTACAGCACTTCAGAAACTGCAATTATGGACAGCTATTGAGGCTGATGGGTTGAATATTTTTGTTAGATTAACATCCCCAGTTATTTTTCTCCCTTTCAATAATTTTATTGGATGTGCGAACCTTGTTCCTCAGGAACTCTGTAGCCTAAAAACAACACCCTTGGACATGGCTGAATATTCCTGCAAGAGACTTCTAACTACTTGTTGAGTCGAGTTGCTGCCCTTCGTAGCGCTAGAGTAGATCCGGCACAATATTAAAAGATATCGTGTATAGCAACTGCTATTTTAAAGCTATGTCGAAACATTGCATCTTAAAAAAGCTTCTATTTTGAAATGAAGGATTTTTGAATTTTCTAATAGCTTCTTCTTCTTATCTGAATTCGCTTTCTTGAAATGGTAACTTCGTTTGGTGGAAATGAAGGAGTTATTTTTGATTGGTTAAAATGTAATACAGTTGCGTATTATTTATCAACCATACCGGCAGCCCAAATCCGCCAAGAAGTCAGTTGTGCTGCTCTTTACAGTACAACTCTTAATACAGGTATACTTATGAATAGCTATTTATTTTCTTGCGATATTAGTCGCAAGTTAGCTATAGTCTTGATTTTTTCAATTTTAAGATTTATGAAAAACTATAGAACTATAGGGTGTCTTCCTGTGTTAAACAATTAATAGCTTTACTACCTTTTTTTCTTCTATTTTAGTTAACTTGATTTTCATACATCACTTTTTGGGGGCTCTTATTTAGCCTGATATCTCTTAAAAATATGAATAATTTAAAATCTTTCCCTATTATGTTAACAAATCTCTCACTTGAAAAATTTAGATTTGAAAGTACATAAATTAAAGTGTAAAAGTTTTTAAAGTATTAATTGTAGACTTTAAGATATAGAGTAACATATTTATGTTAAACAAACAATAAAAGAGAAGACTTAATTCATAAATGCCGGAAATATGACAGTCCAAAAATTTCGCTTGATAATACGTTTTGCCAATTTTTAATTTTTTAAATTTTTTTTCTTTGCAAAAAAAATTATTGTGTTCTTTATTTCAAAAAAATTAAAATACTTTTTGATACAAAGTTAAATAAAGCAGCATAATACTTTTTTCAACTAAGAGTCTTCTCCCTGCTCGCTCTGTTTCATAGTTCATAAAAGAGAGTTCAGTTCATGAAAGAAAATGGCACTTTGAGCATTTCGAATTTTAGCTCTGTTGTTGCAAAGTAGTGGGCTGTAAAATCGAACAGTATGGTTTTACTACTGCAAGTTTAACAGTTGATAATTATTAGATTTTATTTTCTTCATTCTATAATACTCCTAGTACATACCTACGTACCTACTACAAACCTTCGCAGTTTTTAGTTTTTTAGGTCTTATAGTTTTTAAGCAGTGAAAAACCAAATGTAAAATGAAAAAAAGTACTTAAAAAATGCTCAAACGATTTTTTAATAAAAAAATATAATAGTTTTTTTTTCAAGTTTTTTTTTCGGTTTTTCCCCTAAAGAATATAACGAAACCCTATTTTTGAAATTTTAGGGAAAACAGAAATGTATGTCCAAATATTATAATGTTTGCAAACGATTTTTTAATAAAAAAATATAAAAGTTTTTTTTTTCAAGTTTTTTTTTCAGTTTTTCCCCTAAAGAATATAACGAAACACTATTTTTGAAATTTTAGGGAAAACAGAAATGTATGTCCAAATATTATAATGTTTCTTCACTATCATTATTATTATTATTATTTATGTCATTATTGTAATTTGTTTTACTAAAAGGAAAAGAAACATCTGCGTACTTTTCTTAATTAACTGTTTATTAAGAAAAGTTATTAACTGTTTTTAGTTTTTAATGCGTAAAAATTTGCTGCTTTTTCATCAAAAATCCTTTTAGTTTATTTTCAAGGAATTAAAAGTTAAAAAATTCTTTTTTTTTTCTTTCAAAGAAAGTAAGTTTTTGAATAAACAAATTTTTATTGATATTGCTCTCAAGAGCTTCAATTATGGTAATATATAAAATGAGAATTATTCAAAATCAGTTTGTGGAAATCTCCGCCATTAAATGGGAAAAAGACACAATCGTCCTATTTAATCACGGTCGATAAACTTTCTGTTAGTGAATTTAAATCGCTGAAACATTTATCTTCGTATCATTTGAATAATGAGCAGGAAAAAATAGTAACGTGATTATAAATTTGGAAATTCAAAAAAAGATATATATGGTACTCCGTAATCATTGCTTTTATTTTAAGACAGAGGGGGAGAGGTAAATTGATATTTTAGCAAAAGACAGAAAAAGATAAATCCGGAGAAGTCACTATTAAGGAAAGCTAGAGTGGGAAAAATAAAAACTTATTTGATTAAATGTGCTTCGAATAAACGCGTTCTGGTTTACTTGCTTCTTCTCCAGGCAATCAAACTGATTTTGATATTTTCTGCTTTATCTTGCTCACCAATGATTTATTGTATAGCGACAGCCTTTTTGTTTTCCCTTTAATTAAATAATTGTTTGAGATCCTCAAATGTGTGTATTTTTTGTTTTCCTTTATAACATGAATTGTAAAAATATGCAATAAAGGATTTCATCATTCAACCCCTTGCCTAATAATTGCACTGCAAGAATTTCTTTTTTTTGTTAAGAGTTTTCTTATAAATTATAAGTAAGAAGGAAAAATTGCTGATGACAATTTATACTGAAAATTATGCAACATATTAATCATATATATATATATATATATATATAAAGTAAAGCATCATTCCAGCAACAACCCGTTGTTTGCCACAAGGGGGATCATGGAAGTTAAGACTTCCCAATTTCGTGACCAACAGCATAATTGTAGCAATGTGGTTAGCACTGCGCACAGGCCATTTTACTTCACAGGTTGATACTCATAGGTCAACCTGGGTAAGCTTAAAGTCGAAACTGGGGATTGGCAATAATGGGGAACTTTGGCTATAATGATACAATATTAGAAAGCACTTCTTTTTGCGGATATAATCGTGTAAGCTGATGAAGAGATTATATCTTTTCATTATTTTGTTTTCCAGCTTTTTAATTGTTTTTTTTAATAATTTTTTTTTAAAAAAAATTTTGAAATTTTTTTTCTTCTTTTTTTATTAATCTTTAGCATTTCAGTTTCAGATTTATACGAACAATTGCAATTAAAATTAGTTATTGATATTTTTCCTAAAACATCCTGTATATTGGGTATTAATGTAAATAACTATATTTAAACATGAACTAAAGAAGTCATCAAGAGCTGCAATATCAAAATCGAACTTGAAGATCGAACGTTCCTACCTCCTAATGTTATTTTTAGTTTTGTGACTTTTGCCATGTTTCCCTGATTTTTTAGTTATTATTTTTTTGTAAATCGTTTTTTTTTCTTCTTAAATTAGAAAATTTTTTTTTTGTAAATTTTTTGTAAACCCTGAATTTTATTTAGTAAATTTAAACATTTTTATGCACAATTTTGAAATTATTTTACTTTTAAGTTGGTTTCATAGAACAATACTAATTAAAATGATTATTTTTGCAATTAATTAATTTTTTATGAAAACATTTTTGAATTCGACAATAGACAAATTTTAATATGTCACTTTATAACCTAAACTGCAAAATTTGAACAAATCAGTCAAGTAGCAATCGAAAAATAAAAACTGTATTTAAATATTTTCCTAAAATGTTCCAAAATATGAATTTCGAAATCTTATTTTCCAATATCTAGAATAAAAATAAATTGCGCGAAATTAAATTTTAATAGTTACTACTAGTAAAGATATATTATTTTTAAACAAATCTGCCCTTTTTTTTTATTTGTCAGCCCAAACTATGCCTACTTAAAATAATATAACTTTGCCAAAATATCCGATTGTTTCTCAAAATTGTGTTCAATAATTTATAAATAAGGCGTAGATTAAAAATATAAATTTTCCTCGGCAATTACTTAATAAATAATTCATAACGCATTTTAAATTTTAAAAATATGTCTCCAAAATTTCGTTAATCAAGAAAAGCAAAAATTATAAACTCAAACTTAAGGAACGAAAACGATAGCTAAAGATGAACAATCATCCTCTGTATTATTCATAGACGAATTAGGAAAAATTCAAGTCTAAATCGTAACCGAATTAAAAATAATCAGGAAAAGTGCAATTTAAAAGACCCGATCCCAGTTTTCCAAATTTTCCGAAAGAATATGAATTATATGCTAAAGAATGACGAATTAAACTACTTTATTCATTTCGAAGAGAAAGCTTATCATTAGTGATGATGATGATGCAGGTCTGGAGGGGGGGATATTTTTCTTCATTTTTCCCTCATGATTTTCCCCTTTCCCCCCAATCGGAGGGATAAAGCGCTCAAAAATTGTTATAATGATATCGCTTTTCTAAGATATCACGTCTAACCGATTACTGCACATTTTCTCTTTTTGTTTCTTCTTACTTCGAATAGAAGGGGGTTCCGGGGAAGGAAGGTTGCTTGCTGTTCTCAACAGATTACAACTAGGCGAGGAAAGACCAGATAATTAAATTTAAAAGCAACGTTTTCCAACTCCATCATATACTGGGTATGATAAACGTGGCTAGCGAAGAAAGGTGTTACGCCTTTAAATACCAATTTAATTTAATCCCGGTAGTGAGTTTATTGACGAATACCTCACGACACATTTTCCCTCTTTAATTCGTGATTGGTCGGATGAGTTGAAGAAAAGCGACGAATCAAATCTCGTCGGGAGATCGCGGTTAAGAAAAATTTTTCCCGTTTTGGAAAAGGATGTGTAAAGGTGTGGGGCGGTAAAGGAAGTGTTAACTTCGTTCCTACATTCTTGGAATGATAAATAATTTTTGCATTTAATGAATAAATAATTCGAATTTCAAGGATTGCGTTTAAATTTAGTCGCTTAGACTAAATGTTTAAGTAATTCTTTAAGTAATTATCAGTTCGCGGATTGTGAGATTGTTTTTTTTTTCTTTCTTTCTCTATAAGTTATCTCGATGATATTATTATTTTCGGCTGTCTTCCTACGTTTGGGATTCTTGATTAGAAGGAATTTAAGGATTCCGCAATATGTCTTTTATGTGTGTGATGATCTCTCTATAACAGGCTGAGATTGAAGGAGATATTTTCATTACTCGAATGCCTGTTTTGACATTTTTCAACAAATGTGTGTTCTCCAATTTAGAAAAATAGGGCTCGCTATGGATGAGGAGATTTTTTGATTTTCCATAATGAAGTGGAAATCTGAATTTTACTCCATTTAATAAAGACACTCCGCGATTCCATCACTAATTTTAAATTTCCCCCGTCGAAGTTTTTAAACAAAAACTGGAGACAACGCCTTCTTTAGTTGTGAGAGCATAATTGATATTAAAATTGTCGTGCGATTAAATTTCGCTTTAAGGATATTTACATTTAAAATGAAAGAAATAATTAAATTAATTTTTTTTTCGTTTTGAAGTAAGAAACTTTATTTTAAGCTTTATCGTAAGCATTTCAAAATTTAAATAACATTCAAATTGAAATAGTTTTATAGAAACATTTTGATGATCATTTAACTCTTAGGAAAGGTTTTGGACTAATTAAAAACCCTCATATTGAATTCTTTAAGTAATGGAGAGAAAAAAAAATGAGACATGCCTTAATTGAAAAACGAAAAAGCGAGTTCTAAAGTTTCATTTCATTATTGGCAGTAATTTAACCTCGAAGTTTTAAATGTTTGAATGAAGTTCTTTAAGGAGTTTTAAACAAGTTTACCTTTGAAAAGAAAATAATTGCTTGCTTGGAACTTGAGGTAATTTTAAATCAGGGAGAATTTAGTGTAAAATATTCAATTAACAAGAAGTTAGGAGAAATTAAATTTCATGCAATTATTGTTTAGGAGGGATCAGACCATATCTTTAAAATTTTATTTAAAATACTTTAGAAATGCACGCATAGTTTCGTTAAGTTTTACTAATGTTTTATGAGTCAATGACTTATCTGAAAATTTACCCAAATCTATTATAAGATCTTAAAGATTTAAATTTTTTACAAACATCTTTTTTTCCGAGAATTTATTGAATTTCCTAAATTAAACTTGCAAAAAATATATAAATTAGATAAAAATAATCTGATCAAGTAATAAATGTCCTCATAACCTATCCTATTATCACAATGAGCTTAATTTTAGCATGTCACAGCAGCGTGACACAAGCCTCGCAGAATCACTTGCTCGTTTAAGTTTATTATTGCTTAATTAAAAAAATCCCAACTAAAAATTTTTTATAAGTAATCTTTAAAATATGTCATAAGCATTCTCATTCTTAACATACTCCTCGAAAGGAACAACTAAAACTTAATTATACCTTTTAGAACCTTGCAATCAAGAAGGGTGTCATGAAAGAGTAACACAATTTAGCCAATCAAACAAAACCTACAAAAGGTTTTGAGATAGACACGGAGAGAAACATTCGTGTGCAATTAATAGGACAAAAGTATATGGTAATTAAGCCATACATTTGGTAATTTTTCCGTTTATATGGCCAGAAATTCTGGTATTCAAAATTGTAGAAAAAAGCTAAATTATATCTCTAATTCTGACCGAGCTTAAAAATGCATATAGACCATTTGTTAATAAATAAGTTCCATTATATTTTAAATAATGAAAATTTTAAAATTTAATTTATTTCTGAATTTCTTATTTTCCGAATTATTTAATACTAAACATGAAATATTTTAATAACGATTTATATTTATTTTTCTTTAAATTTGATTTGACATGTTTGATATTTGAGAGCAACATAGAAATTGAGGTAAAGCATTTTAATATTAATGACGAAAGTGAAAATTCAATACAAAATAATTTAATTTTTCTTTTAAAAACATATGTGACTTACACTTAATGCTTTATAAGACCCGCCAATAATTTTTACAATTGTATGAATCAAAATTTAAACAACTTCCATGGTAATTTTGAAAAAAGAAGCATTTCATGTAGCAAAGCAAGAGGAAATAAAATGTTCAACTTTCATCCTGCTAACCTTATTATACAATCAACATCATCTAACATAATTAATTAATTAATTTGGCATCATTTAGCATAATTAGACTTTCCTGAAAACAAATTTGTAAAAAGATTTTATTTCAATGCAATTTTAAATTTGGGAATTCAGAGAGGCAGCAGCAACTGCTTTTAGAAACGTCAATCTGGAAAGACAGACATAGAGTGACAGTTTTTCCGACTATTCTTCGTTCATTCAGTTGTGCAGTTTCATTAAACGCCTCTCTTTCCTTTGTAAACTATTAAGCATAATAAAAAATAAAACAAACATTAAAATTATTGTGAAATTTGCTTAAATTAATAAGGTTATACAAAACAAAGGAATATACACTTCGTTTATATCTAAATAATTCGCTTTAAAATTTCATTTCTGCCCAACTTACAGCTCAGTTTGTTTTCGCTCTTCATTGTCAGCACGGAAAAGGAAATTTCATCGGCTTTGTGACCACATAAGGACATATGTTTAAGTGTTTCTGTATTACAGGTGAAAGATATATCTCTCTCCTTCGTAAATTATTAAGCATAATTTTACGCTAATATAAGCATTAGATTATAATGAAACTCGCTGAAATTAATAAGTATATATAAAACAAAAAATATTGCAAATTGTTTTTATCTAAATAGTCCCCTTTTAATATATCATTTCTGCCCAACCTATAGTTTAATTTTTTTTAAACTTTTCATTGCCAACGCGAGATAGGAAATTTCATCGGTTTTGTGACTACATGCTTTTAATTTCAATTAGAAAAACAATGATGTATGTAATGACACAATTTCTTAGAATTTTGTGACTTTTTGTACAACATATAATTTTTTTTTATTGTTAATATTTACTAATAACTTGTTATATAACTGTAAATAATTTTAAAAAATTTAAAATTTATTTTAAACAAATTTATTTGCGCATTCACAATCCAGCTATTTTTGACTGCTTTTGGGCACTATAGGTATATATTAATTTTCCGTCTTTCCAGTGTTAAGTGTTTCTGTAATATAGATATTTTGCTTATAAAATAATAACATAACTTCCCTTTAAAATTTTTAACAAATTAATACAACTAATACTTTCTAGAATCACACATCAAAATGTTCTTAAAATCTAAAAAAAAAAAAAAAGAATTCGTATTCGTTAATGGCACTATAAGCGATTGAGACATATTTAGAAGCAGACAACTTCCAATAAAATCGCCCAATCAATTGCGAAGGTTCTCCCAAAATGTCTCATTAAACTGAACACATAAAGGATCCAATTTCCCTGCCATTTTACAAGCTCTCGACATTCTTCGACTGCTTAGAAAGCACAAATCATGCTCAGAAGTGCATAGCAAAATAACTGATATCCCCCCAATCAGCAGTTTTGTATATTCGCCATAGAGTCGGCAATTAATCGTAGCACATAATCTAGTGTTTATCCACATTTCGGGTCCATTGTCTCTGATGGATTCGAAGAGAGTTAAGAGAGGGGGGGGGGGCGGGAGATGCTCTCCGACTCGCACACACCCTTAGGATATATTCCACGATCTTTTAGGGCTGCTGTACAGTGAATAACAGAGTTGGCTGTGGTAACTTGCAATGCATCGCCAAATGGTCAGAATCTGGGTTTGAAATGCTTAATTAGTATCATTAATATAATGCAATTATCTATTAAGTTTTCGAATGATTTGGCAGTCATAATTTCAAGTGGGGTTGTGATAAACTACCTTGGCTCAATTTAAGCGCAATTCAATTTAATTAGGGAATATACTATTAATAATAACATTACTGTAGCCATTATTAAAAAATGTATAGATTTTTAAGTTTTAAATTACATTCAACTGAAAATAAATCTATTTTTACTATATATGTATGAGTATATATATATATATATATATATATATATATATATATATATATATATATATATATATATATATATATATATATATATATATATATATAAGATACTTTATTTTTTAAATATTTTTAAAAATATTTTATTTTTCTTGTTTTTTTTGCATATATATATATATATATATATATATATATATATATATATATATATATATATATATAAGCATGTACATACATCCATATACATATATACATATACGTATATGCATTCATATACATATATATACATATACATCTATACATATATACATATACGTATATACATTCATATACATATATATACATATACATATAAAAGAAGTATGAAATTTTTATATTAAGGAATATGTAAAAATAGTATTAATCAATTTTTTTTTTTTGAAAAATGGTAGTTTCCTTGATTTATGTGTATTTACATATTTAATTCATGTCGCAAAGCAGTATACGCAATTCTTGAATTTATAAAATAGTTTTAGTTTAATTTAGTTGAAAGTACTATGCAAAGTCTTACGTGACTTACTGAATAAAAAAAGGACATAAATTTTCATAGATTAGAAATTTTATGAAAAACTATGAGTTCTTAAAAAGACAAAATTCATAAAAACTATTTTCTTAAAATTTTTAAACCTGTTTTTATGAAAAAAAACTCTAAATAATTAAACTGTTATTCTTGTATACATTAATAAAGAGACTACTAGGTACTTTAATAGGCAGAGAAATCTATTCAATATTTTGTTATGCTTCTTTAAAATGTTTTTATTTATATTTATTTCAACGAGTAATTGTAAAAAAAGAACATAATTTTTTTTTTAGTTTAAATATGTCATCAGGAAAGACATAAGAATTCTTTCTGATGCGTAAAAAAATAATAAATAAATATTTATGTTAAAAATACTTAAAAAACATAAGTAAGTAATATAATAAATATAATAAAACAAGTCCGTAAACTGTCAGACTTCCAGTAACAATTACATAAAGTTAATTTGAACAATAATGATTCAACGTAGTCAATGTATAATTATCTTTTATTTAGTGGTAAGATCTAAGTAAATATCAAGTAAAAAATGAAAATTATGGTTTTATATAATAAATATCAGTATTTCTTTATGTAATAAATGAATATCTAGATATTATGTATGAATATTTATTCTAGATATAGAAGTTAACCAGTGGCTTACATATAAGTATCAGTTCAATTAAAATTAATGAAAACAATTCTTTATCACATTTTGAAAAGTTTAATATTTTTAAAAAGTCAAGGAAAGCTTTTTAATACTTTCTCAAAACATAAAAATACCTACTTGTCCTGATAGATGAAAGATATAATTTACATATCTAAAATATCTTTGAAATGTTTTATATTTTCCTTAACTGTGAATAGATCACAGAAGCGTTTCTGGAAACATACATAAATATTTTCGTAAAATCCCATCCTACAATAAAGTTTTGAAATTTGAAAGTCATGGAAAAAAGAATACTGAAAATACTTTTATGATTAGTTTTTTAAGTCACTTGTTCAAAAAAAAAATAATTGCAAGAGGATTTTACACAAGCTCCAAAAACACTTTTCCAAAACACAAATAAGATGCTTTGTGTGGTGAGAAATCGATAACGTTGGATAAAACTTTTTTTTAAAATCAAAAGCTACTTTACGAATCATTATAAATAACTTTGGATTTAATTGTTTAAAAGAACAGTTTAATGTCCCATCATAGTTAAGTATATCTTTAATTAGCAACTCTTCTCAACTTATCTATCCAATGTTAAATCTCAGTAAAGTAAATGAAGCGAGAAAAAGACGAGCATTAATTCTGCGACAAAAGATGACCAAGCCAAATGTAGCATCATCAACCAAGCATCCTCCCGATCAGGGAATACCGTTCAATGACTAACAAATCCTCATCCAAGTCCTAAGCTAGGGGCTATCCTTTCGATAGACAGGTCACCCCACCTCCTTCTTGGTCTTCCCCTAGCAATAGTCCCCCAATCTCCCATTCCACCCTCTGGTCAATACCCTGATGTCAGCTTGAACAGCACTTAACTTAGATAGGTGCTCAGTAGTGGACGTCCCCTTTCCTTCGATATAAAGTGGAAGACCTTTAGCGGGGGTGGACCAAAGAGGGGGGGGGGTTACAGCCAATCGATTGCCTGTATCCAATGATGATCTGGCGCAGCCTTTGTTCACAGTCACGTATTTGGAGTAAAATGTCCTCAGGCGGTCTCGTCAGTGAGTGACAATTAATTGCCGCCATGACACGCATTTCTGGTGACGTGCTTTCCCCCCAGCATTCTGTCCCCCCCCCACGTTGGGATCCATTTGTGCTTCCTAAATGGATCCCTTTCTCTTCCTTCTTTTCGATTGCTTCCTTCAACTATGAGAAATGATATCTATGAGATGTCGATTTTATAACTCGTGATAGAAGATCTCTCTGCCCAAAAAGGAAGAAAAGGTATTAATGTTTGCTTGCTATAGCAATTGACGTTCCCTTCTTTTTACTCCTCTTTGGGAAGTTTGAGGGGTGATGTTTTTCCCGTAGGGTTTGGGGAGCAATTGATGAGAGCGCCATTCATCAAATTATTTATTGATTGACGATATAATATGATATTTAAACGTTACATAACAGTTGAGGTAAAAGTGTCGTACTTTGAGTTACCGAATCTCAAACACAGTAGAAATTGAGAAGCACTGTAAATAGCTCGTTGGGAAAGCATCTTGCACAAGATTTGAGAGATTTTCCATTCTATATTTTCCTTTCTCTTCCTTCTTTTCGTTTCTCTTCCTTCCTTTCCTTTCTCTCGCTTCTTTTCCTTTCTCGTCTTTCTTTTTGAGTGCTTCTATTAGCTATGAGATATATCTATGAGATGTCCATCTTATAACTCGTGATGGAAGATTATTGCCCAAAAAGGAGAAGAAATGTGTTAATGTTTCCTTGCTATAGCAATTGACGTTGCCATCTTCTTTTACTCTTCTTTTGGGATTTTAAAGGGTGATGTTTTTTCCCTTAGTGTTTGTGGAGCAATTGATGAGAAGCGCCATTCATCAAATTATTTATTGACAGACATTTGAATCATGTAATTTTTAAACTTTGCATAACAGTTAAGGAATACGTTCCGCATCTTGAGTTACCGAATCTCAAACACAATAGGAAATGAGAATTACTATAAATAGTTCGTTGAAAGCATCTTAAGATTTGAGATTTTCAATCTTTTTCTTTCGTTTCATTCTTTTTTATAGCTTCTTACAACTACAGGAAATGATATTGCCTATGAAATAAATGATATTATCTATGAGATAATAATATTATCTAATATATCTATGAGATAATATCTAATATGACTGTGAGATAAATGATATTATCTGTGAGATGTCGATTTTATAACTCGTGATAGAGAATCTTTGGACAAAAAAGATGAAATAGTAATAATGTTTGTCTTCTATAGCGATTGAGGTTACCTTTTCCCTTCACTCCTCTTTGGGGAGTTTGAGGGGTGATGTTTTCCCGTAGGGTTTGTGAGGATGTAGTGAAGCAAATGATGAGGGGTTCTATTCATCAAATTATTTATTAAAAGGCGCTCGATTAATATCATATCTGAGAGTTACATAACAGTTGAGGGATAGGAGAGGTAATTTGAGTTTTCAAATCTCAATGTCGATTTAGAGGCCCATATATTAGAATAAAGTTAGATTAGTTTAAATTAAAGTTTCCGTAGTGCGAAAATTAATCGAATTTAATAAATAAAATGTTGTATGAAATTGAAATAAATTTAGTACTTTATAGAAATCCAATTTCATAAATAAATACCTATAAGTTATGAGTTAGTATTCAAACTTACTATACATCATTTAACTGTTGAAGGAATTAATTAGAATAGTCTAAAGTGGCAATTAAAATGAAAATTACAAAATAACTTTCCAATCTCTAAGACTTTGTTTTTCAATTTGTTACTTAACAATCAAGAATTGTCATGAACTCAATACATATGAAAATGTAACAGTTTTTTCAATGTGCTCAAATTTGCAGTTAAATTTTGCAGAATAAATAACGTATTTATTCCAGCTTTTCTATACTAACCTCCTCAACCTTATTGGTATTTTTAGTGAAGCTTTTTCAGTTACGTTTTTATTTATCTCTATAAATGATATGTAAATAGTGTATTTTAAAGTATTCAAATCTAAGTAAATTTGAGATTTCTTCAGTTTCCATAATTGGATCAGTTTCCCAACACGGAACTTTTGGATCCCGCTCCAAACTGTTCTGACGATGTCGTTCGAAAACAAACTGAAAAGTTTAATTGGTTTTTACCATAAGAGAAGAGTGGGGATATTTTTTTCTGTCTTTTGTTGTTATAAATAAATGATTTTGGGTAGGATTCCCGTATTTTGAAAACAAACTTTTTGTTTTAATACAAAATATTTTTCCACGCTTCACAGACAGTATATTTTTCTTGTTTGCCTTTTCTTTCATCAAAACAAAAATTCACATAAAATATAGATTTAGAAATTGAGAACTCTATTTTTTCCTTTAAAAAAGGATGATCAAACTAACACTCAGTGGAAATGTTCCCTAAGTTTGCAAAAACCGTATATTGCATTTTATTATAGAGATGTCCAAGTCAGAGGCTGAAATATATCACTGAGAGGAATAAATCAATCAATTTTCATAGTTTTTTGGTAGCGAATGGCAACTATTTATTTGCACTATTCCTAATAGAGATAGATAGCTACATTCGTTTACATCACACTAGAGCTGCATAATAGGCTATTGACGAAAGTCTAGGAAACATCCCTGAGGGGGATCCGGAGACAACATACATACGTCACATCCCGTTTTACAGGGAGGACCCATTCACACACCATCCATCCATCGTAATTTCGACCTGAACCAGAGTACCATCAATCTCCAATACAGCACTCCTAGAGGTATTGGTTTGTCATGGAAACGTGGAGTACTTTGTGACTCTGTCAGATTTAGCGTGCAAGAATCCCTGTTTTGTACAAGGGAAATCTTCGGCCGGGAAGGTTCGAACTCCCAACCTCTCAGACATGGGCCCAACGCCCTACCAACCAGGCTACCCCGGCTTATTCCTAGTGGAAGATTCATATTCCTAACCCAATATAAACGCATTCCTAGGGATTAATCTGTGACTGATTCATCATTGAGGGATTTCCAGTGGACACTTAAGTGAAGTGACGTTAGCTTATAGACATCTTTATTTTCAGAGATTTTAACGTTTTTAGTGTAGTTTAATTTTCAGAAGAAATATTTAAAATATTGAAAAATTATAACTTGAATCAATCGAAGGAATTATCGTTAAAGGATTAAAAACCATTAACCGTCAAACAATCTTTTCAAAAGTTGAAGAAGTTTGAAGCAGGCTCCAAAAGCTACGTGCAGTGAAACAGACCCAATGAAATATATTTTATTAATCAGTTTAATTTAATAAAAATGAAGAAATTTTTCTTTGAAATATTTCCTTAAAAAATTATTATTACATAAAAATTATTAGCCAGAAAAAAACTGAAGAATAACTGCAAAAGTTTATTGATTATTTTACAACTAATATTTTTTTCGAAAGATTAACCGTCAACAAATTCTATTTTAAACTATTAGTAAATTCCTTATAGATTTTCCAAATTCTAAATTATTTTTAAAATCTACTGAAAAAAACCAAAATAATCGACAAAATAATTTTGGTAATTTTCTTAATTCCTTGAACTCATATATGATTTATATAATAATATAAATTATATTTGAGCAATAATTCCGTGTAATAATTTAATAAAAATAAGAATGAAGTTGTATTTCAGTTTCAAGATCATATAGTTATTACTTAATTACCAGTAACTAAAAAAATATGAATCCTCTCATATTATTTTGTTTTTCTTTATTGATCATACTTTCATGATTTTAAATTACATGCATAACATTTCAGTATTTTGTGTCACTTCAAAATTCAATATAGATATTGCATCAGAAATTAATTTAAATAAAATATATAAGGCAATAATTATGAAAAAAGTATTTTTTTATTTTAGTTATAAACCAGATATGCATAAAATCAGTTACTTCAAATGCAGAAAATGGATTACTCTAATAAAATAAAATTTGATTTAATTAAATTATATTAATAATTAACTTACTATGTAATGTGCATTATGCAAATTCTGTTGCTATATAAACATTAATGAATTGTAAAAATAAATTTATTTTAAAAATAAATAAATGAATTAAAACTTTTATTGATTTCCTACTGGTCATATTTAAATGTCGAACCCTGACGTTATTTTCTCGCATGAGTTAAATTTAATATCAATGATCTAGATGATAGAGTTAAAATTAATCTATGTGATGGGAATTAAGCATCATTACTGATAACAATGAGAACTCAGCAATTAATAGAACGGATATGATGAATCAAACATGATTTATTGATTTTCAACAATTTATGCATTCATACTGGTCTAAAACTACGCGAAATTTGTACAATCGTGACAATAAAGCAGAGTAGAATATGGCATGCATGTAAATCTTATTCATTGTGAAAATTTAAAACTATCAAAATCCTTGCTTTAATAATTAGCTTAGGAATCCAGTAATTTTTTTTATATGAAAGCAGTTTTACTACGGGATAGTTTTTAATAAAATTGTAAAAAATAATTGCTTTATGAATTATTATCATCACAGCTTTTATGAGAACACTTTCCAATAGATATGGAAAAACTCTTTTTGCTAAAGTTGATTTAAAGTATTTACTATAAGAAAAATGAAACGAGTGCAATTCATAAGAATAAGAAGGACCTGAAATATTTTGTAAGCTTTTAAGAGATTAAAAATTAAAAGATTACGCATTTTAATTTTCAACAATATTAATAGTAATTTGAGTATCTCATTATATGGAAATTATATTACTAGTCTCTGAACGTTATAAAGATTGAATACACCTATCAATTCGGAATATTTTGATCTCGAAAAATGTAAAAACAGTTTGTCCCACAAAAGAAAAGAGTTTAATTTCTTGAAAATAAAGAGGCATATCTTTTAATTTAAAAAAATACTTTCTTTATGTAACTATGATGAAGTGAGCTCCGAGTTATTGAAACTGTTGCCGTATGTGCTTAGAAGGAGTTTAATTTAAATGACAGAAAATGAATATATTTCTAAAAATACATTCAAATACAAAATATAGACTAAAAATGTCCTCTAAAAAAGAAAAGAAAAAAAAACTTATCAGCGGTACGAAAGTTTCTATGAAACGTTTAAAAAATCTCATACAAAGGGAAAAAAATTACTTGCCTTACAGAGTTGCCTTTTTTAGATTCAGATTCACAACTTTTTTATGAAATAAATAAAACTCGCTTCGTAAAAAATTATGCATAGTAAAATTCTACTTTTAAATATGTCCAAAAAGAATTCATTCGTTCCTTTTTTCAACAATTTAGACACTTTTTACATATTTTAGACATACACGTAACCTACACTGAACCTTTTTAATAACCATTACTTTATCTACACCGACAATTAGGAAAACTATTCTAAGTTGAATAGTTTTAACTATTATAGGTCTTATGCCTCAGAAAAAAATTTTTGTTTTCAGAAAATTTCCAATTAAATGTGTAATTTTAAGATTCGCATTGAAGTAATTCAAATTTAAACATTATCTTTAAACCGACAGACTACTACAATCACCGAGCAATAAAATGCCTCTCTGTAATCAAAAGGAAGTAAAATGTTCCACAAAAGTACTAATAGTTTCACGCGTCACTTGCAGCTAGCTATCGCATCAGGCTAGGCTAATTGTCTACCATAATCAACTAGCACAAACTGCCTCTTTAGATTACAACCCCCAAGTGGCCTTCCATTCCGAAGCGCACGTCGAAAATGAAAGAGACCCTTTTCTCTACCCGTCTCCCCCTCTTCGCAATTTCGACTTTAAAATCGACGTCGAGCATATTTATCCTTTATAATTCACGCGGCGTGCGAGGCTTTTCAGTCGAAGTCACAGATTGTTTATCATGTAAGATTTGAGCGGGGGACCTGCTACCTCTTACAATGAGCATGGCAAAGTATTTCTCGGCGAGCAAAACTTAAATATGCAAAAGATTTCGCAGAAATAAATCTGCATCCCTCCTGTAACAACCATAGCGCTATATCGAATGGGAAACCTTTTAAGTTTTCCATCCTCATCTCGGAACTATATCCCTTCGACTTCGCCGTGGGACTCTCTATAGAGCTGCCTCGGCAAACGTCGGAAACTTGAGTCTTTAATCGCTCCTGCTATCTCCCCTGCGCCGATATATTTTAATGGTTCCCTTCGGCGTCTTTTGAAGCTCCGTGACCGGTGTTCTAGAGTCCAGAATATTCTCCGAGTTATCTCCACCCCCCGACTCTTTCTTCCTTCTAATAGTCCCCGTCTCTTTTCCCCATCTCTTAAAGTCCCCCGACGAAGGTATCACGTGCCTAATTCCTGGCACAAACTCTTCGGGCTTAGCTTTAACAAGGAGAAAGAGGATGGAGAGCAATGGGATGGAGATGGAGGGAAAAGAAGAAGAAGAAGAGGAAGAGCAGAGACATCAATTGTAGGAAGATGGAGAGAAGGGATGCTCTTTGGAGGGATGGAAGGAGGGAACGTCAGCGGTTATGAAACATCTTTTAAAGTCCTGACGAATCCGTGAAAGCTTTAGCTGACCCAGGAAAAGTAGAAGAGTTTTGCTGTGTGCCTGGTTTTGTTTCGGGGGGTAATTTTCACACACTAAATAATGTGGAAGAAAAATAAAACTCTGTTGTTGACAGCTATTTCTAGTTATTTAAATGCGAGAGAAACTTTATGGCGCAGAATATCTTAAAAGTGATAAGCTATTTAACTTTTATTGTCAGAGTCAGAATGAAAAAGTTTATAGTGGGGATTTTTATGGTCGATTTTATGTCTGAAATCGTGCGCTATGTGATAAAACTGTTAATGAAGCTGTGTGTACAAAACTAAACGCTTTAGGATGAAAAATTTGAATTTAAATACACGTAATTTCTTTTTTTTAAAAAATGCAATTTTCATTAGATTATACATTTAATAAGGCACAAATGACTGTTTTAAATTAATTTAAATTTTTCATCTTCAAATTATCCTTTAAATATGCAATTCAAAATTTCTTTGTTTTCTCCAATTCATAGAGAAATTATGGTTTACGATTCTTATTGGGTTTCTGTTTCATAAAGAGGACTCTGCTATAGTAGATAGTGCTAGTCTCCAATGCATTGAGAAATTATGATCATTATGGGCTACGATCATCATAGGTTCTAGATGGGTTTTTGTTCCATATAGAGGACTCTGCTACAATAGGTAGTCTCCAATGCATTGAGAAATTGTAATTATTACAGGTTATGACCGTCATAGGTTCTATATAAGTTTCTGCACTGATATCATTAGATAATTACACTATTTTAAGTATACTGATTAAATCGGTTTTTGTTTTCCCCAATGTAGTTTTTCTAAATATATTACAAGTGCTATTAACTTTCAAAAATCATTGTTCTTACAATTTATAAAAGTACAACATTATAAAAACACTCTCATGCATTATAAAAAAAAACATCCAATAGAAATTAATAAAGGCACTCTATTTTTAATTTTTAGCAAATTAATTTTGACCAAATCTTTGAATGTGATAGTATCAGATTATCACCCTGATTCAAATATTTTAAAATTAAAATAGCTCATACTTTTACAATGATTGAGGAGTTCTGCAAAATGAAGCCAGTGGATCGGGTTCCAAATCTCTTAAACTTTCAGGCTGTTAACATTTGCCTGACTTTAATTTTTTTGAACAATCCAGTGCACAGTTTATAACTGACGTTACAATTCCTCATTCGAAAAAAAAATTGCTTCAAATATTTAAAATTATTCCATAGGAAAAAACTATAACAGTGCTTCTAACAGAATAAGTTGAACTAGTTTACCGATCAAGAGCTTTTAATTGAATTAAAGAACTATATAAAAAAAATACAGTAGTACAGCATTGAGTAATATTTCTCACTACAAATAAAAGTTTGTTATAATGGAAAACAATTCCCATACCCGTAAATATCACCGTACGCTGCTTGTTTCGTACACTTGTTCCGTAATTAGTGCTCTTATAATATATTTTTATAATCCTTGTCCAAAACAGATTCAACAAATTATTCACATCAGAAATCGCAAATTAATGTTTGAAAGAGTGAAAACAAAAACGTTACCAGGATTTAATGATACACTACTAAGGAAGGAACGACTTCAACATTAAAACCAGTTTGATTGTCGGAAGAAATAGGGAGGAGTTTAAAATACCACTTTCAGATAAACACTTTTAAGTTTCTCAAGCAGTTAAACTTGCTTTCGCATTTTTCATCTTGCCTTGTCCACCAGTTGATGAAACAGATTTCAATAACGTATTTCTCTCCTTAATTAAATATTAATTTGAACTCTTTATGTGTATATTTCCCCCCTAATTTGTAATAATGATTAATGTCTTGCATGCTGTCGTCACAGAGTATAACATCATTCAAAAATATGAAATATATAAAAAAAAACTGCATCTAAGAATCTGTAAATAGAGCTCTTTATAGCACTTTACATTGCTGTGAACCTCTTTCCTATTTGATAGAAGGGAGACTTTGTGAACGAAGTAGTAGAATATCTTTTCAAATGTCGGAATTAGGGAATATAGGCGATAGAGGGGAGGGAATAAAATGAAAGAGTGACTCACTCCCCCCTAGTGCCTTTCATTCACCATCACTGTATTTCGTTTCTTTTTGCCCTTCTGTATCCTGTGGGATTGTGACTCACTGGTTTTTCGTTTCAAGTTCCTTCTTAAGCAAACCTGTCGCAACAATCTCTCCCTCCAGTGAAGTGTCAGCATTTTATTCTTTATTTAGTGCCCCATTTTTATAGACTAAAAGAGTTATGCCGAATAAGTTACTTATGATCATTTAATGATTGATGAATATTCATTTATTGACCCCATTTCATTAAATGACGAAATTTAATTGCATATTCTTATTTGATAGGTAATTAATAATATTAGCTTTAATATCGCAGCATTAAATACAATGTAAAAAAAATTTAAGTGTATGTGAACACTGAAAATGGTAGCAACTACATTACACTAAAGTGGTATTTCACTAAACATTCCACAACACTAAAATCAAGGATATCTCCGAGTATAGTAAAACATCTAGAATGTTCTTTCATACCACTTGGTGTAAAGTAGCCGCCATATTGTTCTATTATAATTTTTGATTACAATAAAATGTTATACAACTTACTTTTGCGATGCAATCTAAAGGGAAAAAAAATCATTAATTTAGGATGCGTATAACCAATATTTCATAAAGTTGTTGTTGCACATTCCCAAGATCAGCACGGCAGGGCAAAATCAGGTCCATGATTTTGTGCACCCTAAAAAAGTTCAATAACATCACAGGATGGTCTGTCATATCTTGTCTGGTAAGCCCCAGTCAAGGAAGGATGTGGCCAGAAGATGCCTGTTCTAGCACATGGTGCAGGTATCAAAGCACCTGGAACCACTTATTTTAAAGATCTTAAGAGACCACTAAGAAAGCGAGTGAGTGTGATCTGATCTAGTCAGCTGCATACAAGTGCCAGAGAGTCACAAGGCCTATCATTCCTATACCAGTGATGTTCTGGTGGGACACGATACTTCTAAATGTAAAATTCGTTTGTTAATCACACATATACACGGCTCTGACAGAATATTAATATGGATTCGAAAAATAACCGAATTGAATAGGAGTTAAATTTTATAAATTATTTTATATAATTATCTTTGAAACTAAAAACATACATGCATTTTCTATCTGTTTATATGAGCAGTTTGTCAAATCAATTTGATGAGAAGATTGAAATTGCTTGGTAAATAATCAAACACGATCAATATTCTGGCTCAATAAGTAAACAGTATTGATACTTACTTAGTATTAAATAGGCTATGATCAATTTGCCAAATCAATCAGACAAGAAGATTGAAATAAATGGTAAATGATCGACCACAGTCAATATTCTCGATCAATTAGTAAAAATGATTGAAAATTACTTGATATTTTGATTGTCAAATTCAATTCAACTAGAAAAACTCATATTTAACTAGTACACTTATGTAAACAAACCGCCATCTTGTCATTATCTCGTTGAAATTGTACATTTATTCGCCTTTAAACTTCTAACATGGTCTAAAAGCATTTGTTATGCGCTTAAAACATTCCCTGCCATTATTTTAAAAAGAATTTAGTTAAATGGTTTACGTATACCTTTAATTATTCGATAAATTTACGATGCTGCGAAAATACAACCTTCCTCACCAATGAGCAGCAGATTACTGTAAGTTTTATCAATTATTGATGTAAGATTTAACTACATCCTTTGATGTGTGTAAAAACATTCAATTTTGTATTAACTCGAAATAAAGTAATCATTCACACAATTTTTAGATTGTTTAAGTACCGAATTCGGATAGATATCACGAAGGAGTTTTTACAGTTTATATATGTCCTTTTAAAATCATTTCAATAAATGAAGAATTCTTTTTTATAATTTTTAATAACTATTAAGAAACTTCAACTGTTAGAGCACCGCATTATTAAAAAATAGCCTTTTGATAATCACAACAAAGAACTAATATAAACATGTATACAGATATATATTTCCAATAATTTCAGTTATTGATTGCTTAGAATATTTTTTGAACTTTCCAAGGCATTTATTTTGTTATGAAATTTTTCGAGTATTGAAAATGAGATAATAATATATCAGACATTTATTTTCATGTATTATTGTAATCAGATTTCCGATAATCAAAATAACGTTTTGGTTATTGAAATAAATACTACATTATTTATTGATATTAGGTAGAAGGTCTGTAAGTCTGCCACCTGACCCCTGTTTGGGGTAACAGTTAAGAGTAGGGTTTTTTTCTTTTTATTTAAGCGATCCTGTTTTGTATTCTTGTGCTCATAGAATGCAAAAGGAAGGAGTAAAATGTTTTTTAAGAACAAAAATTTTGAAATATAGTTTTCTATATTCGATTAAACAGAAAAGACAGCTAAAAAATTAAATGAGAAAATTTAACATTGTACTTATAAAATTAATGCATTAATAATTTTTTTTCTAAACAGACACATGAGAATTTTTCAAGAATACATCGAAAATAAATAAAATTACTTGTAAAATTAATTTAAATATCAAACATTTAAAAAAACATGCGAATAAAATTTAAAACTAAGCTTTGTTGTAGCTACTACTTACTATTTTAACTGTCAAATTATTTACTGTTTTAACAGCTGTTGAAGATTGAAATATGTAAAGTTATATCTTTACAAATTTCGCTTATTTAAATTTTATAATGTTTATCATGTTTATGTATTACTATGTTTTATATTGCAAGATTGCTTTAAACATGAATATTGCCGCAGCAGTAAGAAAAAAAGTTCTTAAGAACATGTGTGCTTTACTTGTGACACAAAATTTGATTTCAGTAAAACAAAATATCTAAATTTCGTTCTCCATTACACTACACAACAAGAGAATTATAACTTTAACTGAAGTAAGTGCAAAATAATCTAAAAGTATGTAACTAGTAAATTATCTTAACTCTAAGGATCTGACATTCCAAAACTCAAGACTACGTGCATTTTTGAGAAAACATATCTCTTCTATCTCAAATAGAGCGAAAACAACACTTTTATGACGTTGCAAAAAGGTGAATAACAAAATATCATTTTATTAATCTCTTTTTCATATAACTTTAAGTCAAACCAGCTCTTTGCTGTGATATTATGAGCTACAATTGCTCATCAAGTTACCAATTAAAAACAAATGAAATACACTGTAAGAAATTCTCGAACAAATTACGGTAAAAAATACCGGAATTTAAGAGGCCGATACTTTTAACCTTAAAATCCATTTTTACCAGAACATGTTAGATAACAAAAAAATCTGATATTTCATAATATTTACAGCAATAATTACCATAAAATCATAAATCAATCTAATTAAATTAATATTATTGTAAAAATGACAGTATAATATTTTACGTTAAAAATGAATTTTTCGGATGATATACCTAACATGCCGACACTTCATTCAGATACGCAATTTTTAACTCTAGTCAAATGCAAAATGATATTTTATATAAAACAGAATTTTAAATGCGGTATTTTGAAAATATGTCAGTATACTTTTCGATTGTTATCGAAAGCTTCCATTTCGAAAAATAATCGAAACAGCTAAAAGATTTCTTACGAACTTTCAAGAAATTTCTTTTCATATTAACAATAAATCGAACAGGAACAGCGATTAAGTACCCAATCCCCCACACCATTTAGACATTGCGCACCGAGTGATGATAACTTTAATTGAAATAAGTGCAAAATAATCCCAAAACGTTCGTTAGATGGGGGAAAAGAAAAGGTAAAATTCGGGATCCAAAATAAAAACTATCTTTACTTTAAGCGATTGACATTCCATAACTCGAAACTGCGTGTATTTTTGGAAGAAAACGTACATCTCTTCTGCCTCAAATAAGGCAAAGTCAACATTTTTACCACAGTAAAAAAGGGAGAATAATAAAACATAATTTCATTACTTTCTTTTCATATATTTAAGTCAAACCAACTCTTTGGTGGGAGATTATCAGTTACAATTACTCACCAAATTACTAATTAAAGACAGACAAACGAATTAATCAAATGCAAAATGCTCTTTTATATAAAACAGAAATTTAAAAGCGACATTTTTATAAAATATGTCAATATACCTTCGGATCGTTATCGAAAGCTTCCATTTCGAAAAATAATCTAAACAGCTATCCCTCAAACTTTCTAGGAAACTTCTTTTCATTTTAACAACAAATCGAACAGAAGCGGCGATAAAATACAAAATCCTCCACACCATTTAGACGTTGCGCAACGAGAGCGATGATAACTTTAACTGAAATAAGTGCAAAATAATCCAAAACGTTTGTTAGATGGGGGCTAAAAAGAAAAGGTAAAATTCCAAAATAAAAACTCTCTTTACTTTAAGCGATTGACATTCCATAACTCAAGACTGCGTGTATTTTTGGAAGAAGGTATATCTCTTCTGCCTCAAATAGAGCGAAGCCAACATTTTTACGATGGTACAAAAGGGAGAATAATAAAATGCAGTATAATCGTGCTTTTATTACGCGAAATGGGGAAGTGCATCTTTTGGGAAAGAGATCAAGGAGGATGCGGGGGAGTGGGAGGTAGATCCAGGGAGAATGAGCCAGATACCATCAATAGCACGCCTCTAGACTGGCCTAGGATGTAAGCGGTTATCAAACGTGCTTGTGACAGGTTTCAAGGAAAAGGGATGGAGTTGCAGTTGACGTTCTTAACTTCCTGATATATAAAGAAGGATTTTTGTTTAATTTTTTTTTTTAGACCCTCGTATTTGAAATTGCCTTTTCATTGAATAACTCATAAAGAGTAAAAAATGAATCCAGATAAATGTGAGTTCGTGATTTTAAAATGAATCTGTCCATTTTGAAAGTTAGGAAAATTACTTTAAATGATTTTTCTGCAAAAAAATCTCCGATTAAAAATAAATTGATTAAAAAATTTTAGAAATGGCCTTTTGTTTCAATGAAACTGAAAAAAACGAAACTAAATGCCCAAATATTACAAAACATTCTTGCCAACATAATTTCACTTGTTTGTGACAGTTTATGTTTGAAAAGTATCATATTATACAGGTTTGATCATAATAAGATAAAGTAATTCTTCAGTCAAGCTCTGCAATATTTATTAGACTTAGTGATTTTTTTAATAAAAATATTAAATTAGACAATTAAAGTATAAAAATCTCTTTTACTATGGAAAAAAACTAGATCAAAATGTGGCAAAAAGTACAAGGTGCCGGTTTTGTTAGAGTAAAATCCATTTTAAACCGAAACAAAAATATTTGATACACTGTAATTTTTACAGTAATAATTACTATTATATCTCTCAATCACTCTAATTAAATAAATATTAGTATAAAAAAGGATTTACGGATGATGCAAAGTATTGTTACTTTATACCTTAATTGATCTGGAATCGTTTACTCTGTAGAAAAATATTTTTTAAAAAGCTTTTTTTTTTTAACGTTCTTTAAAGTTTGTTTTTTTATCAAATTTTTTTCATCAAAAGCATTGAGCTGTAAGAAAATAAAACTAATATGATTATGATTTTTTTTCTCATTTTTAAACCCTAGTACCACTACGTCATCTCTCTAACGTGAAATAATAATAGAATTCCCATACTCTAATGTAAAATTCTGTTTTAAAGTCCATTATTGAATAGATAATAAAATCATAATTCTATCTACACTGCTGAAATAGTCGTCTCTGTTGATGCCTAGAATTTACTGCAAACTATAGCTAAGTTCCAAACTGAACTATATAACCATGCATATATCACGTCATATAATACTTAACTTGATTGTAAGCACCATTCAAACTAGCACTTAGTACAACTAGCACAAGTTAGAGGAAATAGAAACGACATCATTGTACTGAATGTTAGAGTATAACCGTGAGACGATTGTTTAAATGGTGTTTATGCATGAATGTGAAGATAAATATGATTGCATAACTCAGAATCATCAACAGATTTTTACTTTTCGTTATGAGTCACCAAAATAATTGTCATAGCCAACTACTTTAGAGTATTTTAGACGGCAATAGTGGCTCTTCAAATGTTAAAAATTTAGGCCAATCACCTAACGTATACATGTCTGATAGGAACCAATTCCTACAGCAATTTTTTATTAGTTTAGTTCATATATTCTATATATTCTTTGATTAAGTCTTCAAACTAAATACTGTAAAAACTGTGATGTAATATCTCTCTGAGTATTCTATTAACCAAGCCAAAATATAGTGGGAAGAAGCACGATTTCCTGTTAACACCAAATCGAGGTTTCATATACATTCTAAAGAATGTAATTTAAATCAAAACACTTATAATGGGAAAGAGCTTTCACCGAGCACTTGCCCATTTATACTAAAACGAGAATCACTTCCACTAACACTGATGTCGGTGAGCTTTGAACATCGTCTGTAGATTGTTTACAGTTGAATAGAAGTCAAAGTGAGTTGGTGCAAGTTTTCGACTCTGCTACCTCCAAAGCAAAAGGTCACCGTTAAAGTATTCATGTTTTTAGTTGTGTAATAAGGATAATTTTATTTCAATTTTTAAATCTCTTTGAGCTGCACAAAGTGATACTATCATGCATAAATTCCAACAGCTAAGCCTGTTTCAAATTCGCCTTTATAATCTCTCTGTGCTACGCGTATGTTCGATTTAGAAATTAAAAACTAATTTAATTTTTTAAAAATAATATATTCCTGCGTTCTAAATTAATAGTTCTTACTTTATATTTTGTATCGCAAAAAAAGAAGAAAACTTTAACCGACTCTTACGTATATTCTATTTTACTGCTATTTTGAATTTCGTTAAACTGAATACAAAAACTGGGAGGGGGGGTGCACTTTACACGACATAGTGCAAAAAAACATTCTTGGTGTAGTGGTGTTGTGGAGCACCACTTTCGTATAAAATAGTTGCCATCATTTTTGGTGTTAAGATACAAGTAAATTTTTTTCAAAATTTAGTCAATTAGATTAATTTGAGTTTTATGATAAGTTTGGAATAACATTAAAAAATCACAAATTTTTCAACTAAGGACAAAAAAGCAAATGGAGAGTGCTTCCATACATTAATTTGGAATGTTAAGAAAAAGATAAAGTAGTAACGAATAAAAGGCAGGTAAAATTGGAGTACAACGATAAATTAATCAGGAATATGAAAAAAAGTTAAAGGTTCAATAACCAAAGGCAAGTTAAAGAATCCTAGAACAGATTAATTTGGAATATTACGAAAGAGACAAATTTTTAACTACAGAAAGTTAAATGAGATTACTTCGATAAATTAATTAGGAAAGTTAAGAAAAAGAAAGATTCAACAAGTAAAGGCAAGTTAAAGAAGAACCCCCATGATAAATCGATAAATTAACGTGGGATTTTAAGGAATAAATAAATTCTCAAGCTCTGAAAGTCAAGTTAAATGTGATTATCACCCTGAATTAGTTTGCAATACTAGCTGGATAAGCCTCCTGTCTGCTGCAGCTCACCAACCCCTACGCATCGCAAAAACTGTTTATTAACATATTACAGTTATTTTTTTTTTACAAAATTTGTAATTATTCAACAGTCAATATAGAATTCTATTTGTTTACGTTTGTGCCCCCTTTTTACCCTTCGAACTATCACTTATTTAAATTAAATGTTTATTTAAAGTCGAATTCGATTGATGAATGCTATGAAAAAACTCGTATGATTCTATTTCTTTTATGATACTATAAACATTCAAACCGTATTAAATTACGGTGTAAAATACGGGCAGTTTGGGAGTATCATCCGTAAAATATTATACCGTAATTTTTACAGTAATATTTACCTAATTACAATGATTCAGGGATTTTACGGTACTTGCAATGAGGTGAACCGAGTTCGAATCCCAGTCGATACGAATTCCGCATCAGGCTTGTACCGATCACAGTGCTGACGTGGAATATCCTCAGTGGTAGATGGATCAGTCCCCTTGCCGTCAGGTTAACCGTGGGAGGTTCTAGAGGTCTTCCTCTCCATATGCGGGTTAGCTCCAACAAAAAGTCCCAAACGAAGGCAAAAAATTTTTTCGTTACTCGATCCAGGAGTTCCCTTGTCTTCTGGATTGGGTTCAAAATTACCATAATTCTGCGGCATCCAAAACTCTACGGAGTTGAACATTAGTAGTCGTAAACCCATAAAATTAGGTCGGCTGTTCAACGACGGCTACAAAATCAAATATAACATTACTGTACATGAGGTTTTTCTCATTCCGTAACATGCTTCAGTAAAAATAGATTTCACGGTAAAAAGTAACAGCATCCAGAGTGCCAATACCTTTTAACGTAATTTGATCCAGAATTTTTTGAAGTAATCATTTATGTTCACGTTCATTAAGTAACACACAATGAAAGTGTACATAAATAATTTTGCTTAATATTCTCTAGAAAAAAAAAAGTTCATATTGAAGGTGGTTCAAATTTGGTGAGTTCTCAATCGTCATTTAATATTTTCGCTAACCAAACAGGCTGATATATTGGACACAACTTATAAGTGATGAAATAGTTGATGAATTTAATAACTATATAAGAGAAATTATTTACTTTCCACCTTTTTTGTATGATTTGTGTTTTGATTTGTGCAAAACCCCCGTTACTTGAAATTCGCTTCTGTAAGCATTTTATACCAATCGCAAAGAGCGGGGTAAACTCGGCTGTTCATTCGATGTGTATTTCGCGATTCAGAAACTCTTTCTTTCCAATTTTAAATGTATAAAACACTTGTCCTTTTCGCCTTCAATCCCCATTGATAAATATACACAACGACCTCCTTAAATGCGTTTAAAAGAATCTTTTTCCAAGTAAAGAATAAATCAGCCTACTAGAAAATCACAAAAAAAATATTAAAATCGATTATGTTGGGAAATCGCTATATTCTGATTGAAATAAAGCAGTTTAAATTCATTCCAAATGCGTGAGTAAATGGTTCATTTTTAATCGGACAAAAGATTTTGCCTCATCCTATTAATAGGCTATAAATAAAACGCTCAATTTTTGACTTTGTTTAAACATTATTTTGTCTTTATTTTAGACAACTATTAGAATTTATAATTAATATTAGAACTTTTAGAAATATATTTACACTATTAGAAATATTTATTGTTAAGAATAAATAGAAATACTAGAAAATGGCAAAAGAAAAAAAAATTTAAATCTATTATGTTTGGAAGTTGTTAAATTATGTTTGAAATAAAGCAGTTTACATTCTTCTTTGCAGTTTACAGTTACATTTCTAGTTGAAATATAATAAATGTACGAATATATGGCTAATTTTTAATCAGACAAAAGATTTTACCATATCTAATAAATGGGCTATTAAGAAAACTTTAAATTTTTGACTATGTTTAAATATTATTTTTTTTAACTACTGTTAAGAAATTTTATAGTTAAAAGCTTAATTTTAATTCTAACTTTTGTAAAGCAGAAAAATGTATCAAAAATATTTTACTTTAAATAAATTATCCATGATTTATGTGTGTAAAAATTTTCTTATTTAACAATATTTTCCCAGAATAATGGCTAACATTTAATCTTTTAACGTTGATGTTATTCTGAGTTTAAATTTTTAAAACTGTCTGCTATTAAAGACATTATTACAGACAGTTATTTATGTCTGTTATTAAAGACAGATTTTTTTTTAAAAAATAATTTTCTCAATTTTAAGTCACCATGTGTCTGTTCCAGTTGAATCATAATATTACTACTTGTGAACCAAACCACAGCGAATATTTGCCGCAAGCTTGGTAAATTTTAAATCGCCGTGTATCTGTTCTAGTTGAAATATAATATTTCTGCTTTAACCAAAACACATCTCAAATTTGCTACAAACTTGATAAATGTTAAATCGAGCCATGCGTCTGTTCAGGTTAAACCACAATAACACATCATGTTTAAGAAGCTCAATAATGAGGTTCAACTTAACCTCATATTAAGGTTGTTGAGAATTTAAACGTTATGGTTTGAATGGTTCAAAATTTATAAAAGTACCTTTGTTGACAGCTAAGTGCATTTTAACTAGATCATACCATTTAATTAAAATTAATTGATTAAAACGAGATGAATTAAATTTAAATAGTTAGTGAGATTAAATATTATTCAAAAAGTGTATTGTTAAGTAAATGTCTATAACTATAAAGTTTGATCATGGTTTTCAACTATGGCTAGGTAATTTTCTTAACTGTATTTGGAGAAAGAAAAAAAATTATTAGATATAAAGATAACATTAAATCTAATTTTATTTTTGATTATAATTAAGTTTTAACGAATGTACATTTTTTTCAAGTGATTCATAATAGAATCATACAGGATATTTCATACAGGAAGAGAATAGAATCATACAGGAAGTCATGCAATACAATTTTAATAGCTTATTAAAATTGTAGAGATACAAGATAATTAAAAAAATTAATTAACTAAACTTTAATTAGCTAAATTAATTAAACTAACTGCTAAAATGGCGGAGACACAAGATAATTAAAAAAATAATTAACTAAAATTTACAAGATAATTAAAAATTTTATTAACTAAATTAAGTAATTAACAAGTTTAGTTGAGTAAATAGTCTTAAATAATGTAGTTTTCTTACCTTCTTAATAAGAAATATCATTTCTGATTAAATGAAGGTACATTTCAATAATTGTTTTTAGAAACATATGTCTATTTATTTGCAGCTTAAAAATAAGTCTTTTGTTACCTCATCTCTTACTCATATAATCCAAATATTCATTTTTTACTATTGTCTAAATTACCTCATATTAAGTAACTACACTGGTTATTTTGTTCAGCATACTTCAGAAAACTTTTATATCTGTAAATATAAAGTTTAACTGAAGTCCCAACATTTAATTATTTCACAGCTCTTAATTGTTTTATAACAATAAATTAATCTTGTAAGTAAATGCTCAAAAATTCGTAGATGTCATAAACTGAAAAGTAACCAACTAACCTGGTATACCCGTATTAGAAAAAATATTTTTTTTACCCATTGGCAAAATGGGTGTTGTTTTGGGTTTGATGGCATGCGCACCTTATTTGAACGTCATCACACTTTTCAACTGTGTTCAAGAGTAATAGTAAACAGTGCGCATGCTTTGTCAATGCATGCGTTGCTATGGCGACCGCTGCTGTTTGATAATTTTTTTTTAGAATTCTATTTTATTTCTATTTTCACCAGCATTTTTACATAATATTTAAAGTATTTTTATGCTCTTTTCATGGTTGACTTATTCATAATAACTGTCTAGGCGGTGGTTTTAATAAAAATATGAATACCTAAAAAAGGGAAAGAATTTTATACCATCCTAAGAAACGCTTATTTTTCTGGAATAAAAAACCGATCTAGCTGATGAAAAACATCAATTAATGCAGTTTTTGAAACCCATGAATTGAAATGTTATGATGATTATGAAAGTCTATCCAGAAGAAAGACGACCAATGTGTAAACTGTGGTCGCAATAACGTAATCTCAATTTTCTCTCTTTTGAAATTTAAATCTTTTTTTCTTTTTTTTTTGTGCTAGCAGGTTAGTTATTGATATTCTAGCATGACCATTATTCAATTCCATTCAATTATTTATTTCTCATAAATCAAAAGGGAATTTTCTATTGCACCATAAGAAAGATGCATATAAAGAAAACAACAATAAATTTGTTTTATATGCTTATTTATGTTTATTAAGAGAAAATACGTTTTTGTGTCTGATTCGTAACTTAAAATATCGTCTGCACTAATTAATTAGCATATTTAAGGTCACCCTTTTGAACTATTAAGATTGAGTCCTAGAATACAGAACCGATCATTAGACCAAAAATTATTAAGGGTGGTCCTTTATTTATTATATTATTCCGTTTATTAATTCAGGATGGTCCGAACTGTACATGGCGGAATTAAATAAATATCATTGAATATCATAAATAATCTCATGGTATATGTATGAATATGTTTATGTCTAATATTTATGTGTAAAAGGTAATAGGTACAAAAAATATTACATAAGATTATAATACATAAACTATTACGTGATATGAATAATTTATATATTCTTTTTTCATCATAGTTTTATAAAATATTATTATATACAAAATCCCTATCGCACATAAACAAACTATAACAATACGAACTCTTTCGTTAAAAATTCTTACCAAGACAACCGCAATTAACGGTAAAAATATTGTACATAAATAACCCCCCTCTCGTAGTAATGACCCATATTTTAAAGTTTCATTTTACAGTTGCCGTCAATCCCGCTTCTTCAAAAGGTGGAAGCAACGTTATGTGAGAGGTTGCAGCCAAAGAAGTTGAGATTACTAGACCATAAAAAGAATAAAAAAATGCAATTGAGAGAAAGGAGTGGGGAGAAAGGGAGTACCAATAAGGGCACAAAACCCCTCGTTTCACTTTGGGAGAATAGAGACCTGGCTATTAGGATGCCATTAAAATATGGTATAAAACCATGATGGGGGTTGAGACGTTGCCTTTCCCCGCTTACCACCCTTCTTTCAAACGTTAATAGGAAGAACCAGAGAACAGAGGGAAATTGTTCCAGACACTCTCTGTGAGGGAACTTGATGTGGTGTATTTCTGCGAGGCAGAAGATTGAAAAGTGGGTGGGGATTTTGAGGACGAGGGCAATGGTAAAAGCGATATGAATCCTTAGTAAAAGCTTTCAAAAATTCACGCTTCAAAGCGAGGATCCATAGAGCTGGAAGCTGGGGAGTTTGGAACGTTATTATTCTGTCAGCCAGTTAATTAGATTTTTGAAATGAATATGGAAAGATACCAGATGATATGGGGACTGTTGTAAGCAGAAAACACTTCAAAAGCTCATGACAGAAAAATATAATTATGTACCTATATAACACAGGCATGTTTACCTTGTACATTGTATGAAAAACACACTAAATGAGGGGAATGAAGTAAAATATTTCAAAATTTAATTAAAAGTTTAATAACCAGGCATTCTTGCAAAAAAAAATTTGCTATTTTTCTTATGTTTTTATTCACTATTTTCATTTATATATTATCATTTAAAATGAAAAGAAGAAAATTAATTTCAAAAGTAAGTAAATGTTTATATTTATTCTCAAGTTACTGCAGTAGCAAAATCGAACCCAAATTTCAAGCAAAATAACTGATACGATGTTCATAGATGGATATGTTATTGTCTAATTGAATAATCCAGCTCTTTGCAATAGACCGTGGTTAATTTATACGTCAGGCTAACTAGAAAAGTTTCCAATATTTTCTAATAATTCTAACACTTACTAGGACTTATTAAAATTAACTCGTATACCATTAGGCCTATAGGAAGTATATCATTCACTCAATTATCCTGAATTCAGAACTCTTACAATTAGCTGAGATTAGTTGAAACTTTTAATGAATAGGCTTATTTCAATAAGCCTAGGCAAATGAAGTCTTGTTGCACATTCCCATATTAATTTAAATGTATACAGGATGATTGCAATTAAGCTAAAATATAGAAAACAAATTAGAAAATGATGTAGACTTAAATTAACCAGGTGCATTTCAAAATGCTGGTGATATTTGGTAAGAAATGATTTTTTCAATAAGCCTTTGACAGTTATTTTCCTCCCTGAAAATTGCCTAGGCACTTCCTTTTATCAGTTAGTGGATACATTGAGCACTAAAACTATTGAAATTGTTTAATCACTTTGCTTTACTCAGTAGACATATGATGGTTCGGTGGATATTGATCTATAGAGCGATCGAAACTGCTTACTCGCCTAGCATTTTAGTCAGTCGACATGTGTAGACATTAGTCACAAGAAATCGCTTGTTCTTGTTCCGCACCATCAATTAAGCATGTGTAGTACCGACTCTTAATGGCTATAAACACAGCTCTGACCACACACATGTTTACAAAATGCATGATTGCACAATATAAATAGGAAGAGGCAAAGAAAAAGGTCATTTGATGTATGGTTTAAATGACTTATGGCTTTTTTCATGATGTATGGTTTAAGTTTCGCACCCCACTATGCCTTAAAAATAAAATGTTGCAAATTGATTACAATATAAAAAAAACCTTTATTAGAAGAGAGTTACTAACATCTATATTTTCATAATGGCACAAGAAAATATAAGGGAAAAAATTCAGGCAAATTTACCATAGTGCATGGTAATAGCAATTCCAGCAACAACAAAAAGAGCAGTTCTAGTAATAAAAATTAACATATACCGTATTTAAATCTCCTTCCTTACGTAATTTTTCCCTTCATATAATAACATATTCATGTTTTCAGATTTTCAAAAGTCAGAAAATAAAGGTTTTCAAAGTTATAGTTTTTATTCCCACACATTTAGTAAAAAATACTTAATTGAAAAGTAACCAATATGTTAATCCAATAAATAGGTTAACCAAGCTCCAAGGTACCACTATAAAATTACCAAATTTTACCATATTTACAAAATTTTATCACACATTATAAAATTATATTCTATCGTTAATTTTTTCAAAATCAATATAAAGTGCATCGGTTAAAAATAATGAGCTTTTTGTTGTTCCCATAGAGCGAGAAACACGATAAATTTTTCAATATTCTGGTAGTTTTGACCATTCATTTTTTTCTCAGTGTTAGTTCAACAAAATTCAACACTATCACCGAATTTGGAGAAAAACATTCCTAAGTTTGTATTAAGTCTAAACCCTTAAAGTTAGACAATTTATATATCTTAAATTATTTTTCATTTCATTCAAAACAAAATGAATCATTACGAAATATATACATTACGAACTAAAAATCATTATCATACACATGCATCACCAACACGTATCTTTTCTTTTCAAAAGAGTATATATCACCTTTGATTTCATTTTTTTTTAATACTTAAGGGTTTATTTTTGATTACCACTACATTACAACAAAACATTTCAATGCTCAATCAACTACATTAAACATGATAGCAAATATTATCGATTTCTTCGAGATTTAGTTCGAAACAAGTTCGAGTGAATATTAGTTTTAAAACAACTTTATGGCCACTATTAGCTTCAAACAGCATTTACTCCCCCAATCCAACTTCTATTCCTTACTTCCAACAATATAAATTTGAAATGGAAGATAAAAAAAAAAAATTTCTCCTCTGCAGACTCAGCCCACCTTCTAACTAATGACTGCAGAAACTCCCTTCTTTTGAAGAAGCGAATCTAGGAGTAATAGCTCCTCTCTCGTGGGTCAAATCAAGACTAATGTCGTCTTTATAAAGTGGTTTATAGGTCGGATCCCATTGTGAGATCCGGCTGGATCAATAACCATTGTGCTGAAGCCTGTTGGAAAGAGCTCCACTATCTGGGTGTCCGGGACAAGTTTAGGCCAGATTCTTCCGGACAGGAATAGCCTAACTTTGATTTATTGGAGCGACTCTCCGCTCGTTGAAATCTCCTCCAGTTATCTCTGGTTTAGCTGTTGTCACGTGTTGAAACATTTCCATTGGAAGAACTAAATCTCAGACATTGTAATTGGCAACAGCGAGTACGCCAGAGGGATTACTAGAGGCTATTTGTTATCAACTTCAAAATGCCTACGCCTTACCTTAATTTTTTATTTATTACTTTGCAAAGTGAAGAATTGTTTTCTTTCCTTCACCTCTTTTAGATAGATGGTTAGTTCTTTTTTTTCTTCTTCACTTTAACAGTTATTGAGGATTTATATACTTGGGTCATTTTCTAAATAGAGAGGCATTTTTTTCTTCAAAAAAAATTAAATATTCATTCTAATAAATGTAGATAATATTTAATCGGTTTATATAATTAAGAATTTGCGCATGCGTCTGTATACCGGATTGCAAGTAAACCGTAGGCTCTAAAAATACGACATTGAACATGAACCTAAATTATCCAACATGAAATTACGAAGCCCAATTTTCAATTTTTTAATTATATTTTTCATTTTGAGACATTTTAAAAAGGAATTTTCTCATTGCTTTAGCAGAAGCCATTGTTTTAAAGTAAACTAAAAACAATTAAGTTTCGTCGAATATTTTAAAGATAGCATCAATAATGTTTGCTAGCTCATAGTTCTGATCAAAAAAGTTGCTTATTGAACATTCTATAGTACTTAATTGCTTTGTATTTGTTACACCAGGTTATCTAAATGATCGTTGTAGTATAGACTACGTGACCAAATTAGTATTTTTAAGGTTACCTGAAACTACGCGTTTATGGTGCATAATTATGTTTTCAAAACGTGTTACTATAAAGCTAGAAGCTTGAAAACTAACTGTAATTGCTATAAAAAAAATAAATATTGTATTAAAAATCAAAATTAATGGTAAAATGATACTGACTCGTTTAGGATAAACGTAAAAAAACGTCAATATTAGTATTGACGCCAATGAAAATTGATTATTGTGATAGGAACTAATTTAAAGAAAAATAAACTATGAACTAAAAAGCAAAATTAATGGAGAAGATGGAGTTACAGGGAACCGTAAGAAGTCACTATACAATTATTGATACCAATTATGCCTAGTTTTGGTAGTAGGCAATACTGGCATTATGGAAATTGGTGCAATTTTCATATATACCAAATATACTCTTAGATAGGTACAAAATATGTTTTGAGTATATTTGTTGCATTATTTTCAACAGTGTTTTACGGCTCATTGAAGATATAAGTACTAGAGAAGGTATCTTGATTGTGGTATATTTTAAATATCACGAGTTTGCCTTAGAGCAATAGTATTATGCCAGATGATACTGAACTTGGTATATCATGATTTTGATGGGATGAATTACTAAGCTCGTGTTTTACTTAATCTAATAAAGTAAAGCCATCAGAAAAGGCAGTCTATAATAATAAATTTAAGAGATGGAATTATTTTAGTTTCATTAAATGTGTTCATTTATGTCTGTCAGTTTTATGCAGTATTTCGTAGCATTGTTCAGTACTGGTTTATTGATTCTTTTCATACCCCGAATGAAAAACGAGTATTCAGCTAGTGTAAAATATATTGAATACTATAGAAATATTTGGTTTCAGTTGGAATGTTTTTGTCCTTAAAACTTAAAACAACAGTGTACTCTTTGATTTGAAACTTAAAAACAAATAAAACATTGACTTATGCCCCCCCCCTTCCGCCAGTGAAGTTATGAAATGATTAAATGAGAGAAATAAGTTTACCTGAAACAGTAAATAACTTGCACTCTAGTCAAATGGATGGTGCATTCAATGTAAATGAAAACAACTACAATTTCGAGCTCTTGACCTGATCTAGTTCCTTTTCTAAAGTATACAGCTGCTTACTACACCTTATTTTGCGAGACGATATTTTGAAACAAATAATTTTGTTTTTAATAAAAGAAAATAAATATATAAATTCTGAACTGAAATCTGCTGTATTTCATGAGATATTAATGATATTAAATAATTCTGGTGAGTTTGAAGAGAAACATCGTTTTACTTATTTATAGATATACAGGGTTATTAATAATTCCCTCCGGGGTTTCGAAGCGTTATAGTAAAAAAACGAAGACGAATATGGCAAAAAAGAACATATGAAATTATGTCGAAAGTATTCAAGTTTTAATTTAAACAGTTGCCGGTAGATGGCAGTAACATGTACCACTGAAACCAGTTGTAGTAACCATAAGGTTGTAGTAAACAGAGGGAATTATGAATAACCCTGTATTGTTAAAAAAGGTAAGATGGTAGCTAGATTTAGAAAGAACTCACTTTCTGGCAGTTTGTTGACAAGGTAAGAAAAATTTTATAACTTTTCCTTTTTTCAAATGACGATTCTTACGTTCTGAAATGACAGGTCTTCAAACGACGATCCTTATAACGATTCTTTTTTTAAACACAAATAATAAATGAGGTAACAAATACACGTACACAAGAAATACTATTCAAGAGAGTTTAAAAATACATTGATCACGTTATGAGCCAAATGGCTTCAAAATACACTGGAAACAGTAATCCGGAAGTATAGGTAGCAAAGAGCTTGTAGCACACCCTAGAATAGAAAACACTATCCATTTATACTGCACATCACTAAAGTGGCTTTTTGTTAAATTATGTAGCGAAATAAAACTTAATAAACTGTTGATAAACGATAGAGAAAGGCAACTGAGAGGATAGCTGACAGTAGAGCTACATTTTAAATGCTCTTGCATTGCAAATTACTGAACTTCAGTCGTACAAATTTTCATTCCCTGTCAATGTTTCTTACTATAAACTTATTATGCAATGAAATACTAAATTAGAAGTCAGTAAATAAGGTTACAGAGTAAAAAACTAACAGAGGAGAAAAAAAAGAGATTGCAAACGCTGAAGACAGCTTTCAGGATAACATGGGAAAAATACTTCACAGGCTTTTATGAAAAAAATGATTTATCCTTTTTATTTGTTAAAAAAATACGATACATTACTAGATCATGACTCGCATCATCTTGAAAATCCAACACGTGGACTAGGGGTCCTCCCTGTGTGCTCCAGGGAGTATGATCAGAATTTAAATATACATTATAAAGTTGTTGACGAATTGTAGTGAATTTCACAATGAATCAATTAAATCAAAGGTTACTGCAAAATTTATAATAGTGAGACGAATAACTGCAAGAAATAAACAGTCTTGGAGCACACAGGTGGAGAGCACATGCAGCAAAAAATCAACCGCTTCTCACCAGTATCCTACGGGGAATACTGGTCTATCTCCAAAAGATACCGTCTCCTCCTTAGCGGTTACGAGAATCTCTAAGGACGAGCTAGGAGCCGAGCCCTAGAGATCTCGCAAAGACAACAAAGAGGGCGATTCAGTTGGAAGCAGCCCAGTAGATATTTTGAAAAAGTAAACATTGTGATGATCCCATGATCACATCACAGACCATTTACTTGGACAGGTTCAGTAGAAAAGAAGAAATGTTTATATAAAACTGAAAAGAACAATTTGATACTATCATAAAAATCAAATGAGCACTAGGGCAGTAAATTCAAAACAATTATTTCAGTAACAGAGAGTAAGTTAATTAAACATCCTTACATTGTCAAAGCTTTATTTTCTTATAATATAGCAAATATAATAACAGTTTTTGAATTAGGCTGCCTTGTCTTAGAATAGCACTGGTCAGGGAGCCACGAGACCAATATTTGTCTACAGAATACAATATTTAGGGTAACAGAAATGGAAGTAGAAGAGTGGAAAAATTCTGAGACTACATTAAAACGTTTGATTTTTTACTCATAAGAAATTTTAAAGCTGTGTGTTAGATACGCTGTGATGCATATTACGCACAACACAGTTTTTACAACTAGATAAGTTAAAATTATTTTCAATTGACAGTTTAATTGCAGTAAAATAAGAATGAAAGGAGAATATTCCAAAATACTGGAATGGTTGTAGATTTAGGTATTTAATAGATTTGAATTGTTAAAATCTAATACAGGGTGATCCTAAAATATACGTCAAAAATGTAAAGGTAGGTAGAGGGGACTTAAATAAGCATATTTCGTATAGGACTGTGTGTGCGGTAATGCCGCCTTGAGCCGGTAGGGAGCGCTGATGACTGCGGCGTATAAAAGCGCTTGCTAGCTGGATTCCTGCACGGATCTCAAACAGCATGCATTGTTTCACCAATGTGGAGCTTGCCGACGTGCATTTCATGTATGGGGCTGCACAAGGAAACGAATTAGCTGCTCAGAGGATGCACAGGGAGCGTCAGAAATCACCTGGACACTGTCTACGGCCAGCATTGGATAGGACGTGGTGGTCCCGTTCAATGGCCACCACGTTATCCTGATTTAAATAGCTTGGATTTTTTCTTTTGGGGTCATATTAAAAGCCTGGTGTACGAGAGTCCCATCAAGAAGATCTTGTTGCCCGCTTGTCTGTTGCTGCTTTACATGTACTCGACATGCCTAACGCCTTTTCTAGTGTACGCCGATCCATGCGCCGTCGCTGTGAATCTTGTATCGATGTTGGTGGCTGCTCTTTCTACTACCTCTTGTAAACTGTTGATAAATTTTTATTCTCTTTTGCCTTTACTTGTCTTTTCCGTTTCCTTTGATTCATACTGCTTTACAAGCTAGTGCTTTAATGTGCCATTACCGCTCACACATTCCTATCCGAAATATGCGTATTTGTGTCCCCTCTACCTACCTTTACATTTTTGACATATATTTTAGGACCACCCTGTACAAGTAATCAAGTAAAATTTATTGAGTTATTTTACTAAAGGAAAATTAAGGTATAATGGCATTTGTAAACAGTAAAAATTGAGTGATTAAAAAAATTAATAGATGTATTTAATAGCTTAACTTACATGGATCAAACTCATTATATTTAATGAATTTTATGCAAAAAAACGAATCATTATTTGCACTCATTTTAAGTTTTAATTTAGTTATAGAACTTGGTAAATGAAGAAAAAAAAGTAATAAAATAAAGGATATTTGAAAGATGGTTAATAAGCAGTGCGAAATGAAATAAATTTTAAAAAAATGATTTTTGTATTTTGTGTATTTAAAATCTTTTCAACTCATAAAAATCAAAGATTTTGATTACATGAAAGATAACATTTAATCTTGCAAATAACGAGTATTTAATTACATCTAATCGTAATTTCTATAACAAAACTTAAATCTACTCAAAATAATTTAAAATTTAATTCATTAATACCAATAATTAACATATTAATTAAATATAATGGCGATAGGGTTTATTGTTTTGATTTAATTAGTAGAAATTAAAAGCCGGAAATTCTTCCCATGAATCCTTATTTAACTTTTCATTAAAATAATGCATCATTTAAATTTAAATAATGAAAGTTTTGTAATACTCTCTATTAACCAAGAATTAATTTGATTTAATATGAATTCATTCCTTTACTTACGGTTGAAAAAAAATATTGTATTTTTTTATTTGGAATTCGAATATCTGTTAACGAATGATAAATTTCAATCAAAATGAGTTTGTTCTTTTCGTCAACTTTAGAAATATTAATGAATAATAAGTTATAAGATCATTTAAAACATTTCAAAACATTTGATTCAGTTATAAAAAAAAGTTACATGTTACAGTAATTCAATAAATTCAGTAGATTATTTTCAAGCATAGTTCAGATTTCCTATAAATAAGTGATACCTGTCAAAGTGAAGTAATTTATTTTTGTCAACATACCTTTTCATTTTTACACGATGAAAAAAAAATTCTGGTAAAATCACCGTATTGTATTGTTATGGTAAAAAAAGAAAAAACATAATTTTGGTCTAAAATTTCGTTTTTATTAGCATCATTTTGGTACCAAAATAAACGGCAGTAAAACTATTCATATAGGTAATTTTTCCGTTCATATGGTTACTGCTTACCGAAAATTCCAGTTTTCAAAATTATTGCTCTTATTACCACGCATTTAGTAAAAAGTACAATACTGTAAAGTAAGTTTAAATTAACAAATGGCATTTGTGCCATACCCTAAGGTATCGTGATAAAAATGTTTCCATAAAATCAGAAACATGGTAAATTTCACCATACTTTAGTAGTTTTATCCATACTTTTTCTCATTGTACAGTATATTTCAAATGTTTAGTTTTTGATTTTACTAATTTTAATTCTGAAACAAATAATTTAATTTGGCCACCCCTATCACCTCCATAATGGTGACTTTCAAAACCTTTGAAAATAGAGTCTTGTCTATGAAACGAACTCCTCCAACCACTGGGGCTGTCTTCTGCTATGAAAACAAGAAAGAACACATTAAGAGTTCAACCTCATAACCGTAGACACCGACAACGCTCCAAACGAAAGGCAAAGGGAGTTCTTTACAAAGACTAACTAACGATACAAACGTTATTAGAATGTTTGGAACGTGTTAAACCATAATATCGTTTAAATTTGTAGAAAACTTAATATGGTGCTAAATTGATCCATAATATCTTCTTCCTCAAATTTGATTACTCAATTCTCTGGTTTATTTTGAACGGAAATTAGGTTCATTTTAAATCTTTATCTCATTTTCAAAAAAATTTTACCATACATTTTGGTTCAGCTTTTCTCCAATTTTTCTTGGAGTATTGAATAAGAAAAAATTGAACACCACAGAAAAATTTTTTGAAAAAAGTATGAAGATGACTATGCGTTTAAACAGCAAAATTATTTTAAATTTCATTAGACAAACCAGCAAACTATCATTAAAATATGCAAACTTATTTTCAAGTTATTTCGTTACAGATTAAAAAGTATTTAAAAGAATTATGCTAGTTTCTTTAAGTATTGTTTAGAATTCTCAATAGTAAATAAAAGATTTTTCATATTTAACTAAAATTGACTAGAAAAAAATATTTTTCAAATATATTTTTAAGCCCTCAGTATTAATAAAATTTTATTATGTCTTTGCTGATCAATATTTTCTTATATTTTGAACTGATCCATGTTTAAATTAAGAAATAAGAATTTTAACAAGATAATTAAATTTTTTGTTGTAAATGTTTTTAATGAATGTGTATTTTAAGGTTATAAATGAGATTAAAGACTACATTAAGTGATATTAACTTGTTAATTATAGTAGTAAAAGTTATTTAAAACGTGGTGCTACTTGTATGCTTTAAATTATACATATTATGCATTATGAAGTTCAGTTCTGTTGCCTAGTTTTCTATGGAAAAGATGTTTACACTTTATGTTATCTATAAATAGACATTACTTTTAACGATTTTTCATAGAGATTCATAACGATAACGACTTCATAATGATTCCGAACTGTTCATAACGATTTTTTTCTAAATAAATACAGTAAAGTTAATAATTCTGTGCTTATTTCAGTCAATAAAAAAATAAGCAGTGGATATTGCAACGATCTTTGGTAAAATATCTCCACCGCTATTTTGCCGACAAGGCCACATTACGGGAAGTAATCCGATCATGAATTCGGTTCGGTAGCAGTAACAATAATAGCATCGAACCAATTTTTGGGACTGGTATGATAGTGGTAATGTTATTCAACCGATCCAGACTGTTTGGTTAACCATAATCACTTCATCTTTTTTCCAAAAAAAATTATAAAAAAATCATTAATGTAGGGCATACCGGACAAATGTATTCTTAGCAGTGGCACTTAGCATTAAAAAACACTAGTGTAAGATAACTCAATTCAGATATATCTCTGATTCCTCATAAGAAAAACGTGATCCCACATCAATCGCGGCCGCAATGATTATCAAGACTAAAAAAATACAGAAGAAAAGGCACGTGAACAGAACCCAATCTGTGATTGGTCGAAATCTGCTACGACACAATAGCAAAATGAGTTTTATTGAACCAACTGATCGATGTAATAGACACTCCGAAGAAAATAAAAATGATAAGAGAACACAGCGTGTTTTGTATTAAAAATATATGTTAGTAATAGCGTGAAGAATAATAATAATAGATCAATATAATAATAGAATAATAATAATAGAATAAAGAATAATAGATCAGTTGAAAAATAATCTGTTTAGTCAATTGTAAAGAAATAAAAAAAAATTGTTTTTTTCCCTAAACTTTTAAAGAAATAATATAACGTCTTGGTTGTTACTAATTTTGGTATTATCTTTGTTTCTTAAAAATTCTAAGTCAAAAAAATTTATTTTCGCATATTGCCAATATGAACCTTAATCTGAATGTAAATCTAAATGAACCAAACATTACCTCCTAGATAATCAATTTATGTTTAGATTTTAAGCTTTGAAAATTTTAAGTGGCTAAAAACTGTTTTTTAGTGTTTATTTATCAAGAATAGATTTATTTTTTTAACTGAGATCAGATTATTTGCATTTTTTCTTATTCTCAGTATTCTTTTTTTTATTTTCAGTATTTTTTTATTCTCAATATTCTTTTTTTTTGTTTACATTTCCTTTAATTTACTTTGACCAATGACAAACTGTTGCTCATTCATAGTTAATTAAATCTAAGTAATAAACTGATATTATTTCAGACTCATTTTACCTTACGATAATTTAAGTATAAGTTCTAAAATTAAATATATTAAACAAATACCAGCCATCGACTATTAGGTCATTAGGCTTCTAGCTCTCCAGTGCTTCTTAACAATACAGCCAAAGTCTTTTAGAGCAGAGCACGTGTCCAAATGCGCAGCAGTCATGGCTGGTCCGGAAAAAAAATCAAATATAATTTATTTTTAGAAGATTTTTTCAAACCAACCAGTAGTTCATTTGTGCATTTGAAATCTGAACTAGCTGATTGTAAAAAGCGTTTACTATTAACAATGTAACAACTACACTCAGATTAAAGTGTAATCAAAAAATTATTTCAGTTAGAGAAATTTAAAAAAATATTAGAGTGTAATAAAAATTACACTCAATTTAAGCGCAATTTTGTAACTTGCAGCACTGAAAGAAATTCCAGATCAAATGACGGTATGAAGTACCGGCACTTTGGGGGTACTATCAGTAAAATCCATTTTTACTTTAAAATTTTATACCATAATTTGCATTTAATTATTGTGATTCAGTGATTGTATGGTAATTATTCCAGTGAAAAATAGCGGTATATCAGATATTTTTGTTCCGTAACATTTTCGAAAAAAATAGATTTGTGGTGAAAACTGCGAATTTTTCTTCTTTTTTTTTTATTATTTTCTAAACAGCACACTTTTACAAATGTGAATGTCATGTAAATATTAGAAAATCAGACATAATAAGTCACAGAAATACAAAAGAGGAATACAATATTTTTCATATTAGAATTTTGTAAATTATTCTGTTTTAGAATATAGATTCTTGGCGAAAATTTTAAATAATTGTGCAATTGTTTACTATTTTTATGCTTTTATAATTCAAAAGAGCAACAATGGTTAGGCTGTTTAGGCACTGAGCCATAGTAGCTCTTCTAATAGTAAAATATATTTTATTTTATTTTATGACCGCCGTTGAACAGTCTACCCAATTTTTGGGTTTACGACTACAAATGTTCAAAGCCGTAGCCTTGTAATTTTGAACCAATCCAGAAGACAAGGAAACTTCTGGATCGGTACCCCCAGAGGTATTGATTTGTTATGGGAACATGGAGGACTTTGAGACTCGACAGATTTAACGTGCATCAGTCACCAATAGTAAAATATAGTTACTTTGAGTAAGCCAGTACTTTTGAACAATTACAGTGAAGGACTAGAATTAAACCTTGGTGATAGAACTTTAGCAAGTTGTCACCCATTCTTGAATGTCGCACAGATTCTGAGTAATGGGTGCTAGTAAAGGTGACCAGTGCACAATATTGATCACTATATCATCCTCATGACGTTGATCTAGAAATTGGGGGGTTTTAACTTCCATGACACCCGAGGCCGACAAATGGAATTGCAAGAGTGTAATATTATGTAATATTATACCATTAAATTTACAATAATATTTATTTAATTAGAGTGATTCAGTGATTTTGCGGTAATTATTCTAGTAAAAATTACGGTACAACAGATTTTTTTGTTCCGTAACATGTTGGGACAAAAAAATTAATTTTACAGTGAAAAGTACCGGTATCCTAAATGCCCAAATTTTTTACCATAATTTATTCCTTGGTGAACAAAGAGCACGTATTCTTTGTCCAAGATTTATACAGTACAATATTATTGTTGCCTAGTAATACAGTCCAGTAATTTTATTCTTCTTTAGTTTGCTATCATGTTTCACTTATTTATGATTTTTTCTGTTGATGCAGGACAATATCATCTAGTGTTAAGGCAACACTCTTTTTTTTCTCATTTAGAAGGGGAATTGCTAACTCTGCATCACATCTCTCTATTTTTTTTTATTTAATATTAGCAAAAAAAATTGCAATTTCGTATAACAATAATGTAAAAAATTCTGAATCAAATTACTGTATAAAGTACCGACATTTTGGATGTATCTTCTCTTAAATCCATTTTATCGTAAAATCCATTTTACTATAATATGTTATACCTGTAAATTTTATAGTAATATTTATTTAACTAGAGTGATTTAGTGATTTTAGGGTAATTATTACTGTAAAAATTACAATATATCAGTTTTTTGTTCAGCAACATATTCCGGTAAAAACTGATTTCACGGTAAAAAGTACAGGCACTCTGAGTACCGATACTTTTTATCGTAATTTTTCATAGTGCATGCAGCTTTTATCTTGTGTGTGTTTTTTTCTTCTTTTTATAATCGTTAACTTTGTTATATTTTTCACTTTAGTGGTAGAATATAGATGCAGAAAAAATTTTGCGATGCATGCTGCCTTTTTTATCAACCAGTCATCATTTCCTTTTGATTTTTTTTCTTCAAGAAAGCGAACCATGATTTTTAAGTGGATGGCATTATATCATGACAAATAGGTTCTTTTCTGCCTAACTCAAATATGAGAAGTATGCTCATAAGGATCTTTCTCACAAATGCGAAGCGATCATTTAAAAGTTCCACCAAAACAGACATCGCAAAAGAGCAGAAAAGGAGGATTATAAACGTAAAGAGAGTTACAGCTTTTCCCAACTAAAAGGCTTTTCGCAATTACGAAATTACGAATCTACGAATTCCCCGATGAATATTCGTTTTAGAGACAGAACCGAAACAAACACGGGCGATTTTGCAAACGTATTAACAGAGAGGGGCTAATCTCTTTTGTTCATATCGGTCTGAACCCTTTTCTCCCTGCCTTTACACCCTGAAAATTATTCCGAAAACCATTGCCCATTGAGGACTGCGAGACAAATTAACACTTGTCAACGCTTTTCAGTAAACGGCTGCGAGCGTTTATCTCACTCGAACATGCGAAGCGTAATTATTATTAATTCGTAGTAATCTAAACTTTTCACGCTCTTTCTCTCTTTGCAACCGTCGATATCATTTAGCCATGAAAAGGAACGGCGGTAGCGTCATGGTGTGGGGAGGTGTATGTGTAAAGAACGAATGAAAGAGTTACTTGTTCATTCGAAAGTTGCGATAACCAGTTTGGAAACCTGATTAGCTTGTCTTCGGGTAAACTCTTCGCTGTGGCTAATTTGTGCTAATAGAGAGAGAAGGGGTGGCCATAGAGTTTATTCATAAATCGGGGATGGGTGTCAGGATGCTGTCATAGTCTTGGAACGAAGTACTACTTTTCCAAATATGTTTCTAAGTTGTCCATTCGAGCGATCCAATTCCATTATTAGATTCCTCGATAGGTAAGATACTCGACGGGTATTGGTTTCCGTCAAGATTAAAGGTTTGATAAACTTAGCAAGGTGAGAAGGAACTGCCCCCTGGACATTAAGGTTGTAAAAATGAGTTGGGGAAATTGTTTCAAATGAGATAATTACATGTATTAGTGGACCGTATTAAATAGTTGGTTCGGAGTTCTTAGTAATAAATAATTCAAGTTAATGAACTTCTGTTGAATAATTAATTAAAAGGCGAAATCTGTGTGATTTAAATTTAACGAAGAAGTTTGTTGGGAATTAATATTTTAAACGGCAGAGCATAATTTCATTGCTTTTTTGAATCTCTGCAAAAATACTTTTGTAATATTAAGTGAGTTATGTGTGGTTTTTTGTGTAGGCTTATAAGAAGTCATGAAAAAATATAAATTAAATGTTTAGAAGGGATATTCAACAAAATGTTTTCTACTTTTTATAAAAGGTAAAATCTGTGTGATTCAAATTTATTAAAAAATATTGTTAATAAATTATTTTAAAAAACAAAACGAATTTGAATTTTTTTTTTCTTTTGCAATTCAATGAAAAATAAGAGTGCAATATTAATTTCTAATTGAATTATGCATGAAATTTTCAATAGTTAATTGAATATTCTCTAAAAATTATGAAGAAATTTAAACTAAATTTTTTGCTTGTTATGCACGTTAGAAAATATTTATTTGAAAGTCAACAAGTTGCTTTTAACCTAACTCCAAAAATATTTACTTTTAAGTAGTACACAAGGTTGACATTATGTTAATAAAATGCAATTTAAATTTTACAAGCAAACTATTTAGAAAATATTTTGTATGTATTACAAAATATTGCAAATATCGTAACATTTAGCTTAATTTTAAAGTAAAATATAGAAATCCATTGCACGTTTGTACATTATTAAAAAACGAAATTATTTCATAAAAATAATTATTAATGTTTACGAGCAGAATATATCAAAAAAATAGCACTTATCGTAGAAAAGTAATAGTAATTATGCCAGATTATGGCTCAAGGTTGAAGCATATTATGTTTCAAGGTATCGAAATTATTGTTGAACAACGCAACAAGTTTTATAAGTAAATGAAATTCAGAAATGAGATAATTACAACGGTTCTGCAATCAATGACATCAACGTTTTCTTACACTAAACATGCCATAACCTGTCATAAGACCTGTTATTGTATGTTGTATAGAATTGTAAAATGTTGGTATTTTTAGTGTTAAATATGTTCATAAACATATAATAAATTAAAACTAAAAAAAATAGAGAGACCAGAACAAAAGTTATAAATTTAAAAAAATAATACTTTATGAAAAAACGTGAATAAGTAAAATAAAGTTTTAAAATATTAATACGTAATGTATAATGTTTGTATTAAAAAAATTATCACTAAATATTATAAACCGCAAACGTTTTAAATTTCATTATTTTATGTATTCGTCATTAAATGTACTTGTCATAACTCTTTACTATTTACTTATAAATGAATCTGAATAGCTGAAATCAATCGTCCTTTCATATAGCTTGGAGCTGTTTGATCATTTTCACTAACAAGTAATCCGATTACTGCTCAGTTTCAATTTTGAAAATCAGTTTAACTGGAATTTTAATATTTTTATAAGTTTAAGATAACGAACAGTCCGGAATTTCGCTTTGTTGATGCATTAGAAAAAAAAGGAATTAAACACATCGTTCATGTTTGGTGCAGTCTGCATTATTCTGTTATTAAATTCTTTTTTTATTCTCTGTATTTCAGCATTGAATAACAAACCATAATCTTCAAAAACGTTCAAATAGTTAATTCCAAATAATAATTTATTTATAATTTTATCAATTCTATTTCAGACATTTCAACTTTTTCATGACTAAATTAAATAATGAGCTATTTACCAATTACTATTGGTCGCGTTAAAGTTTACAGAACCATTAATAATTCTATTTGAAATAAACCTCTTTTAATTATTTTGATATAGTTCTATCGCTACATAATGTGTCGTAATAAATGTTTATTTTATTGAAACTATATAATCACATTCTGATTTTGGAAATTATCTCTAAATATATTAATAGATTATATACTCTAGCATATAATCCATCATTAAGTATTCATTGTTACGATCATTTTCTTGCATTTTATATAACTCTCAATATATTTCCTGTAGTTTACATCGAAAAGACACATAGGTATGAAATGTTTAAAAAAGTTCTATACGTAATTTTTCTATCACTGCCGACCGGACAGTGTTGGGATCAGGGAGCTGACCTCACATCGGAGTGGTCCTGGGCTCGAATCCCGCACAAGGTAGGGGTGTCCTTACTGGTAGGGGTATCCTTACTATCTGTCCTTACTGGTCTACCAAATATGATGCCCCTGAAAGAATGGCCGACGAATTTGCCCTACTGACAGCTGAGGCACAAGTATCAATCGGGTGAATATCGGGAAAAAATCATTAATTTAACTTTGAAATTTAAAAAAAGAATTATTATGTTATATAATATGACAGCACACGACTACAAACACATCAGAGTATCAGGTACAGATATTTCACTTCTCGTGTTTTATGTGTCTGGTATTCAACCTATCTCTAATGTTCGCCTCAAATAAAATGTAAAAACATGTATTTGGACTACACAAACACACAAAGTGCAAAATTTGTACAATGTTTCAGTTTAAAAATACCGAAAAAATATATTTATAAAAACTAAATTAAGAAGAATTTTTATGAAGAATATTCCTGATTTATAATACAATATGCACAAAAAAACTTTCATCAAGAAAATTATTAATTAAAGTTAATTGAACAAAGCTGTTAGAAATTATGAAAATTAATTTAAGTAATTTGAACAAGAAATTTCATGAATTTTGAAAATTATTGATTGAAGTATAATTTGGCAATGAGCCCTTGAAATCTTCAAAAATAAAGAAAAAAACGGAATTTAACATGACCGACAAAAGGAACATATGCTTAAAAAATCAATTCGGATGTGTGTAACCTCCAATTAAAACCTCTATTGTCTATAGGTGCAACCTCCTCTTTGAAAAAAACTAAAGCAACTTTGAATTAGAAAATAAAAATGGACAACAATAATTCGAAAGACAGAAAAAGAAACATTTTTCTGTATATGTTATAAATATGTTGAAATTCTATGTATTTTAATTACATATGGTATAGAAGAAAGGAGATTACAAACAAGAAAGAAATATTATTTTCCAGGTTTGATTCGTACCTTAAATTTACTTTCAAATGGCTGATGGATACAAACATGTGACTCTGCTTAATACAATGTTACAGTCATGTTCTTATCATTTAAAATGTTTAAAAATTAAAAACCGAGTTGGGACAAACATCCCATATAGTACCATTTGGTATGTTTTTCCCTGTATGTCGTGATAAAAACTATTACTTTTTATTTTTAAGTGATTTGTAAATTAAATTTTAAAAAAACGAACCCTTTATAACAAAGTCGCTTATGATGTTTGACTATCCTAAATTTTTTTAGGATCAGGAACCATTTAAAACCAAAGTGAAAATCTGAAAACATAGTAACTAAAAAATGTACTTTCAAAACTTCAGAGTAAATTTATCATTCTTTGTCTTCCCCATGAATTAAATAAGTATAAATAATGTCACCATATGGTTCAAAACTGTCGATATTATAATGTTTTTTATTTTATTTTAACAATTAAAGCTAAACGACTGACTTAGAAAAAGAATAATTGTAGATTGTTATTTTGTGTAGATGAAATCCAAATTGTATCATTTGTATCTCACCAAATTGTATCTCAGGTGAAAGGTTGACCTTATAAATAAAGAATGCTAGAGAAAATATTTTTCTTTCAATTTGTCTTGTCAACTGGCAAAAAAACATAATTCAAAGAAATAATTCTACATATTAATCTCCTTTTAGATGAAATAATAATCTTAAGGAAAAAAATACTCTTTTTAAAAGGCACTAATATTAGAAAAAATTTCCAATTTAGAATCTTTTTTTCGGCTATTACGATATCCTTGAATATTAAAAGTTTCTTACAAATTATTTTTTCTTATTTTTTGGCATTATTTAGTCTAAGTGAAAACTAGATACTTATTGATTCATTGAAAGATTGTTTCAAAAAGAGACTAAATTTAAAATAAACCAGAAATATGCCCATTAAAAATAATTTTCAAAGCTTTAAAACAATTCTGGCATTGCAATCCAAAATGGATAAGAAAAAAAAACCATCTTAAATTGTTTGAAATATTTGCGAAATGTATTTTCAACCATATACCGTTAAATAGCTTTTGTCAAAAGACCTACGAACTTTAAACATTAAAGAAAATACTTATTAGCCTAATATACAACTTACGCTGATCATTAGACAAGTTCAATTATTATCATATAAATTTTGGAGCTGTGTTGATACTATGTTTGTCATTTGGGAAGCAAATCTTATCAGCAAACGAATATTTGCGCGATGGAGCGATTATTGGGATAAATTTACAGTTCAAATTTTATTGATACTTCTCTCTCCGAATATTGGTTTCCGATTTTCAAACTAAGTGAAAAAAATATTTTAAAATGCTCGAAGGGGGAAATATGTCTAACGAATTATTTAAAAAATTGACGCCTAAATGATAAATACTTTCACAGAAAGTACAATTCTCAGTTCTCCCCCATTTAAAGAAACGAATCCCATTCCGAATATTTGAAAAAAATGCTTCGAATGAAATAAAATATTCATCCCAGTCGAAAAAGATTAAAATAAAAAGACAGAGTTTTTGAAACCGATGAAGAAAAAAAAAAATGGTGGCTTATCACTTAAATTTTCACCCATACGATAATTCTCCAATCTCTACTCTCGACAGCAGCGTGTAATTATACGGCATATAAATTTTACATTCATTATGAGTCGACAATTTGAACCAGTTGGGAAACGTTAATGAATATCACTATCAGGTATAAATCGTTAATCAATTAGTTGCCGTTGCAGAAACGACACTTATCTCTTTCCCATTGGTTCAGTGCTGATCCACCTGACCGTGACGTCACTGCTGATGATGACAGATTTTGGCAACAGGAAACTGGAAACATTTTCGGTAAGTATGTATAAATCTAGCGTGCTATTTGAAATGCTAGATAAGTCACAAAATTAATAAGCCAAATATTCAAACTATTCAACTGTATGGTTTGCTAGTTAGAAATTCAGCTGTGAACTTAACTAATATAGGATAGTGCTTGAAATGTGTTAATTTTATTTTTGTTAAGAAAATAAATTTAAAATTTATGTTCCAAGTCAATAAAACAAATTTCTATTATTCCGAAAATTTCATATTTGCAAATTAACATTTATTTCAATTCCATAAAACGCAAAAGAAATTTATATTTATACATAGTTTAGGTAATGCATTAGTCATGTTATCAAATTCTGTTACATTGGGGAAATCCTGATAAACAATATTATATAACATCAAAACTTTACATCTATAGCAATGCTATAAGGGTATAGAAAATTTTGAAAAAAAATGGTATGTAGCAAAACAAACACCTTTAACTGTTAAAGTTTGTTTAAATATTTGAAATTAAATTTTTTTCGTTTTAGTAAATGTATAAAAAAATTACTACTAGTTTATATGAGTTCAAATACAAATTCTATGCTATAAGTAATTTAACGTGTACAATTACTTACTTTGATTAAATAATTAGTTAAAATGTTTAACTTCATAAAAATAATGCTATTATGATTCATAAATGAAAATCAACTAAACAATTACAATAATTATTAAATGTCCAACAAATAACTTAATTTTTATTTAGTTCTTGACTTACATAAAAAATATCTATTATCAAGATTAGCAAAGTTTACTATAAGTGTTTAAATCAATTAACCATCTTCAATTTTAAGATAGATCAATAACATTAAACTTAATTATAAAACAATTTTTGTATCCTTACATGTGCTTAAAGCAGTCGTAATAAAATTGTAAAATTTGAAATAATTATATATTTTGTATATTAAAATTTTCTCGAAATTGCGAATTATTTATCCTAAAAAAGTCCGAGGAAAGATAAAGAGGATCTTGAAGTACTTGATGTTAACTAATCATATGTATACGTTGATTTTTACATATAACTGTGATAAAAAAAATTAATAAGAAAAAAAAACAATAAAATTAATAACGCTGTCAAACTGTCATTTTAAACCCAAAACTATAAATTGTTATTTAGATGTATAAAATACATTTTATAAACATATTATGCAATAAATCGCGAATTATAACTTTCATTGTAAGACCAAAATTTCAGATTATTTTTCGAACATATGAACTAGTGTTCTAGTTTAAAACCCTATATTTTAATAACATATTACTTGAGAAATTTTAAATGACTTCTCCAACAGTAAATACAAGAAATTGCTAAAAAAATTTTGTCTCTTACAAGCTATAGCTTTACAGAAATATTTCAACTCACAAAGTTCAAATAAAAAAGCTATAATATTCATAATATACTTATAATCAAGCTTGGCATGTTAAAAATGAAATATAATAATTCCAAATAACAGCTTCTAATTTAACAGCTCCTAAATAAAATATTGCCTCGTTGGGAGAAACTATTGATAGTCATTTCCTTAAAACGGCCCAATTGATATTCTGATTTAATCATCCAAAATATTCCCCCCTTTTAAGCGTCTCGCTAAAAAGAGAAAAATAATGGTATTCGAAGAAAATATGAATTACAGTCATTAACTCTTTGGAACTATTCCGTCATAACTTTTTATTCCACCGCTTAAGACCATCAAGGTGGAATCTTTAATTCCCCAAGTCGAGCACCTTATGCCCGTGACATCAACCATCAAGAGTGCCACAAAACGCTTTTGGCTTTATGATTCGGAGGGAAAACCTTCAGCCCAGCAAAACTCCTTCCGCAGATTGCAAGACACATACAAAATTAAAGCGTTAATTTAATTACCAGTCCGACGTTCACTTCGGGAGGGGTTTTGACACGTCGTTTCAGCAGTAGAAAGATATTTCCATAATGGGCCTCTCTTATGTCCTCCTCTAATTAATGTAGTCGGTCTTTTACGAGCGAGACCAGTTAGAAAAGACTTTATGGTTCTCTGAAACTCGGACGTCGGTTTCAAGAAAAGTGAGTTCAAATCATTTCGCCTTGCCATTGCATTTGGCTCTCTTTCTCTAAAGAGGGGAAGAAGAAGCAAATGCCGATTGCTTATTCGTAGGTTGGAAATTTCTTTTAAATTTATAAGAATCTATTTAATTGAATTAATGGACGAAATCAACAAATTAAAAAATTGCCTCTAGATAGCATTACGTTTTAGCTACTACTTAAATTTCACCTCATTCTTACTGCGGTATAATGTCCTCTTTTAATTAATGCAGTCGGTCTTTTAAGAGCGAGGCCATCAGTTAGAAAAGACTTTATGGTTCTTTGAAACTTGGACGTCGGTTTCAAGAAAAGTGAACTCAAATCATTTTCGCCTTGCCATTGCTTTTGGCCCCTTTTCTAAAGAAGGGAGGAAGTACCAATTGCCGATGCTTATTGGTAGATTAGAAATTTATTTTAAATTTAATAGGAATCTATTTAATTGAATTAATGGACAAAAGCAACAAATTAAAAAATTGCCTCTCAGATAGTTGACTTAGATAGTATTACGTTTTAGCTACTACTTAAATTTTCCCTCATTCTTAGTGCGGTATAATGTCCTCTTTTAATTAATGTAGTCGGTCTCTTAAGAGCGAGGCCATCAGTTAGAAAAGACTTTATGGTTCTTTGAAACTTGGACGTCGGTTTCAAGAAAAGTGAGTTCAAATTATTTTCGCCTTTCCATTGCTTTTGGCTCTCTTTCTAAAGAGGGGAAGAAGAACAACTGCCGATGTTTATTCATAGTTTGGAAATTTATTTTATTCTAAAGTTAATGGGAACAGAAAACTTAATTGAAACAATAACGAGAAGAAAAAAAATCAATTAAGTTTAAAAGTTAACGCTAACGTTATAAAAGTTAAAACACCTCTAATAATTGTCTATTCACGACGTTTTAGGTACTCCTCAAGTTTTACATTATTTTTACTTCAGTAAAATGTATATATACCACTCATTAATGTGATCAATCTTTTACATGTGACTCTTACTGCATGTGACTCTCTTTCTAAATAAAAATCGAAAAAGCAACTGATGTTTCTAATTTGTAGATCAAAAATTGACAGAAAGGAAATTAACTTATTACTCATTTAATTTATTTCTTATAGAGTTAATGAGAATTGGAAGTTTTTCTGAATTAATAACAAGTCACAAAAACAATAATTAAAAAAAAGTAAAAGATTGCTCAGAAAATAATCTCAGATAATTGAGTAGGATAGTTTTAGCTACTACACAATTTTGCTCGAATTCTTACTTCGGTAGAATATTAAACTTAAAATGTATATTTTCACATTTCCCTAGCATACAGAGTGTTCCGTAAATACCGTCCTTGATTTAGAATTCTAATCTATGTGTGATTTTAGAATTTTAATCAACAAAAAGAGGGCCATAAGCATTTAGGATCACAAATTAATTAACATCAGGCAATTTAATTAACAACAAAACGGATTTACTAAGAGGTTAAGACTGGAAGGTGACTCTGATACCAGTCTTTCAACAACAGAGTGAGTTTCCTCCCGCAATCAAACTTCTCTCGTTGTTTATTATTACACTCGCCTATCTCTACTGTGATTTGTCAGATTTCGATAACGTTTCCCCTATATATATATATAGCACAATAAAAACAAAGAGAAAAACGAAGAAAATTAATAAGTTTTATTAACTGCGCATAAGCTGCAAATATATAGAACTCATAAAATAAGCTAAAATATTGAGAAAATATGGAAAATAATAAATGAAAAAAATGACAAGAGAAGAAAATTATTAAAAATAATTTTTCAAAAGAATTTTAAAGAAATATAATTTTTGATATCTTTAAAAAAAAAATTAAAAATCCAGAAATATATCCAAAATAGCTATATTAATACACTATTAGAAAGCACTCCTTTTTGCGGATGTAATCGTGTGGGCTGATGAAGAGATCATATCTTTATATCTTATGCATGCATATATATATATATATATATATATATATATATATATATATATATATATATATATATATATATATATATATAAATATATAAATATATATATATATATATATATAAATATATATATATATATATATATATATATATATATATATATATATATATATATATATATATATATATATATATATATATATATATATATATATATATATATATATATATATATATACAGTGGTGGCCAAAAGTGTGGACACTTTTTGAAAGTTTCATGTTTTTCAACTTAGTGTGCTTGCAGAATATATTAATTTTCTCTTAAATACAAACGTTTATATATCAAATTGAAGGTAATTTAATGTAAAACTGCCCTGAAACCAAAATTGATACCTTCCATTAGGGATCTCTTCTCCAACAACACACCATTTATTTTTCAGCAGGATTCAGCTCCATGCCACACAGCAAAAGTATGCAAAGCATGCTTTCAAAATAAAGGCATAGATATATTACCATGGCCAGGAAACAGCCCTGATCTCAATCCAATTGAAAATTTGTGGCGACGTTTGAAAATTCTTGTACGAAAAAAACGTCCATCCAATAAAAGATAACTAAGTGAAGCTATAATTGATTCTTGGCACCATGTGATTACGAAAGATGAACTCCAAACACTCGTTCACTCGATGAAAAGACGCTGTGAAGCTGTCTTAAAAAATAAGGGTTATCCTACTAAGTATTGATTGTGTAAGTATCACTTTAAAAAAATGCAAATCTAAGATAGATCTTACTATTAATTGCATAACTTTTTTTGTAATACAGATATTGTAATACTGTATTTATTATTAAATTCTACATTAAATTACCTTCAATTTGATATATAAACGCTTGTATTTAAGTGAAAATTAATATATTCTACAAGCACACAAAGTAGAAAAACATGAAACTTTCAAAAAGTGTCCACACTTTTGGCCACCACTGTCTATATATATATATATATATATATATATATATATATATATATAAATATATATATATATATATATATATATATATATATATATATATATATATATATATATATATATATATATATATATATATATATATATATATATATATATATATTATCTTTACTTTTTTTCTTTTTCTTAAATATATGGATCATCTCTTTATAACACATTTTTATTTCTTTTTTTAGTTAGGTTTCTAGTAAACTCCTTCATGTAGTTTATAGACAATCCATAATAATTTACTAGTTACAAATATAGTTTGCTTGCAATCAAAAAGCTGTACAATGCTAAATGAAAGACAGAAAAGAAGTTTCAGATGACAAAATAAGAACAAAGCCTGTTTTCCTCTTTCGATACGAATAAATAAATAAAAGACAACACTCTGAAAAAAAAAAAGAATGAAAGGAAGGTTCGGTTGCTGGGGTAATCCCCTTCACTTAATACTGGTCTCCGAAGGGTGCTCCAGAAATGTCGCTGACGGTTTCCGTCGGCTCACCTCTAATGGCACTCACTTGGCTAATTCGGTCACTTCCACTAGACACAGATAGATATCGACCCCATAAGCACACCCTCCCTACCAAATAGTTCTTGCTTTTAGCTTGCAATGGAAAAAGAAACTCACATTAGTGATTCTATTCAATGTCTCTTAGAGAGTGATTCTCTTAAATATTGTTAAACATGTCGTCGTCCTTATTTATTGACCAATGAAATCACTAAGAATTGTATTTGAATTTGATTTTTCTTTAATACATTTAAACGATAGTTGAATGATAACCGATTTTTTTAAAAGATTTTTAAGCATGTCATCCTTTAAATTGAGCTATATAATTACTAAAAGTGTATTTATTTTTGTTTGACTCATTTAAGTTATAATTTGATTAAAATTGATTTTTTTTAATATTAAACATGTTGTACTTATTTATTGAGCAATGAAATCATTAAGAATTGTATTTGAATTCGATTTTTCTTTAATACATTTGAACGATAGTTTAATGATAACCGATTTTTTTAAAAGATTTTTAAGCATATCGTCCTCTAAATTGAGCAATATAATTACTAAAAGTGTATTTATTTTTGTTTAACTCATTTAAGTTGTAATTTGATTAAAATTGATTTTTTTTTAATATGTTGTATTTGTTTATTTAGCTAAGAAATCGCATCGAATTGTATTTGAGTACAATTTTAAATTTTTTAAACTCATTTAAATAATAGTTCAATGATAACTGATTTTCTTAAGCATTAATAAACATGTCGAGCACATTTAAAGTTTTGTTACGATATAATTTTTTTTTTATTTATTTAATTCAAAATAATAAATGGCAAATGACAATTTGAAATGGCATTTGTATTCGAAAAAAAAACAAAGTTTCTGAATTTTGAAGCACAGTATTTTTAGAAGTTTTATAATTTTTTAGTATTTTTAAACTTTTTCAGGTCAGAATTATGAAATTTTTTTAATACTTATTTCATAATACAGAAAAAAAAATTTGTTTTAAAAAAACATGAATGGTTAAAAAAAAGGTTCTGGATTGTAACAATATAATTTAAAAGCACTTATTATTGATGGAATAAATTGTACATGCATGTAATACTTATAAATTTATTTGTTTATGGTAAGAACCCATTAACTAAAGAGCTAGTTAACTTAAACAAATCAGATTTTTATGTAATAAAAATCCTGAAATCATTTCTTACTAAGATCTTTTGAGATACTATTCATTGAAAATATATTGAATTAAATAATTGAATAATTTCAACGCGTCCTGTAATATGTTTTTCCATTGAGATTAAAAATTTAGTGAATTTTAAAAATTCCTCCGAAACAGATATAGTCAAATGTGTAAATCCTGCACATTCATTATTGAATATAGTGACATAAAAATTGAAACAACGTATACTCATTGAGCAAAATATTTAGTCTCAAAAATGATGTGGAAGGAGAAATGTGTGAGAAAGATGTTCATTGGCTGCCGGTAGGATTCGAACCAATGACCTCCATGTGCGCATTAGAATTTTCTTACCCCCATAGTGGTACACCACAAATCAGAAAAGTTTACAATGACATACTAATTTCAAATTTCAATAGTATAACTGCTTGAAATTTGGAAAATGTGGTCCCAATAGCTCTTAATTTCTCTTTTTTCTTATTTCGCTATATCTCAAAAACTTTTAAGGGAATGAGAAGTCTGTCATGGCGTGTAATTACCCCAGACACTATATAAAGCTCCCTTTATCTCAATGGTCTGGGGGTGTACAAATGTGGTGGTTAGAGTATCCGACTATGATCCTAGACGTCCTTGGTTCGAATCCTGTAACATATTTCCCATATGTTTCTCCTTCCACATTAGTTTTGAGACTACGCATTTCGCTCAGAAAGGAGTATGTGCTGTTTCAATTTTGATTACATAGATTTTTTTAAATTCGGCTATTATTCGTTTCAGAGCCATTTTCACACATTTTTGCTCAATTTTGAGAAACTCTTTTTTACAGTGCAGAATACAGATCAGGAATTATTCAAGAAAACTAAAATAAAAATCCGCAAGTACATTTTTTTCTTTATTCAATATGTTCAGTAGAAACGGTAGTAGTTATAGGACTTTATTCACATCACACTAGTATTGCTCAATTGGCTATTGGCAACGATCTGGGAAACACCCTGGTCCGAAGACATGCCATCACAATTCTGTTCCTTTGTTCCGTAGAACAGTTTAATGGGGTCGATACAACTCACCTTGGGTCCCTTCGCAGTTTGATCAAAGTGATCACCCATCCGCTCACTGACTGCTGCCATTGATGCTTGACTTCGGTGATCTATTGGAAACCGAATCTTATAATCAGTCAGTCCACTGTGGGTTCTAATGGCAATGTTTTTAAGTAATGTTGTAACTTATGCTAAAATATTCGTAGTTTTTCTATGTTCAGCAGAAACATTTAATGATGATAAAACTGAATGGCTTTTAACTTATCGCTGACATGAGCACCTGCCACAATATTTTAATTCTAATCACCCTTAAATCTTGCTTAAAAAAATAGTATTATCATCTGAAAAAAAGAATGTCTTTAGAGAATAGAGAAAAAAAACAGAATTTTTTTTGTGTAAAAAAGAGAAATAATAACGATGTAACAGAAGTTATTAAAAACACAAATGACGATAAAGCATTTAAATATTTTACAATGCATAGGGGAAACTCTATCTACCGCAATAAAATACTCATCAGGAAGAAGAAAGCTAAGAAAAGTGCTTTTCCTTCGAAAACATTAATTTTCCCTGGAAGCTCGCCATCTCTCCCAACAACCTCCCGACATCAATGAGACTGAAGACCGACCATGCAGAGAAAGCTTACTTACGCGACCATTTAGCTGTGTGTTATCTGTTTGAAATACGATCTTTGCGGAATTTCGACTCCTCTATCTATTATCGTACGGGTGAGGCTGAGATTGATTATTTCACATGCCTGTAAGTCGCTCTTTTCGGCTTGGCTTACGACGAAAAATAAAATAGAGATTTGTCTTTTTGGGCCTTACGTCTATGTATTGGATAGCCAAATCAGATAAGGAGAGTATATTTTTATCCAATTTCGTTGTAATGCATGTTCTGATTCGAGTCTATTAAACGTTTCCGTTGAAAGAGATTAATTATTCTGTCGTAAAAATAACGCCGAATTGATGCATAGCCAATCAAATTGCTGACTTATGTTTCTGACTTATGCACTTTCAAAACGAATTTAGTAACTACTTGATTATAATGGAAATTAGAATAAAGTTAGAAACGGAATGGTTAAGAATATGATGAAAGTGTATCATGAAAGTGTATAATGAAAGTATATCAGGAAAGTATATCAGGAAAGTATATCAGGAAAATATATCAGGAAAATTTATCAGGAAAGTATATCAGGAAAATATATCAGGAAAGTATATCAGGAAAGTATATCAGGAAAGTATATCATGAAAATATATCATGAAAATATATCATGAAAATATATCAGGAAAGTATATTAGGAAAGTATATGATGGAAGTATACGTGAGAATGGCTATTACTGAATGAAATCAAATGTATATTTATGAGTTTTAAAAGTGGGCTCAAAAGTCTATGAGTAATTAGAAGCATATTGAAATATAATTATGGGTCTTGAAGTCTTTTTCATTCTTCGACTAAAAAAAATTGGAAAAAAATTCTACTTAATTTAAAAGTTTCTAATTATTGGAGATTGGTGTAATTTTTTTATAAAGAAACTAACTAAGATCACTGATGATTTTTAAAGAACTGATCATTTCACACAATTTTGGAGAAATAACGCCATTTAAGAGGAATGGTAAAGATTTAAAATATATTTAATTAAAATGTCCAATATAAGGAATATGTAATTCAATTTTAATTTAGAAAATCTAGATTAATTTTAATCACTTCGAAAGATTCAATAATAATTTTAAAAAGAAAAGAAAAGCAATTTTAAGCAATTAATTAAAGATTACTTAGTGTCACATGTAAACAAAGTAAAAACTACATATAAAATAAAGCATTAATATTGTCACAAAAAAGATATACCATGATTTAGGTACTATAATAAAGCTCCTTCTTCAATGTCAAAACGCAGATAAATACCAATCTCTGTGTCTAATTAGAACCTGCATATCACATGATTATTGAAATTTGCTACAAGCTTATTATGATACTTAAACAACCATAGAAATTACTCTTTCCTTAAAATTACAACAATCATGATATGCGTTCATAAGATTGGAGCAAATTTGAGCCATTGATATGGTTCAAAGAAACGATAGGATTTAAAGTTGGACTGGTGTATAATTTGTAACATGAGACTGGATTTAATGATCATTAAATATTTAAAATTTCATCTTGAATAGCTAAACTGTAAAAAGGGATTGAAAAATTTCATAGATGGTTTTTCTGAAGACAAATTTGAATGCATCGAAGTATAATTAATAACTTTCGAAAAACAAGCTCTTCATTTTAAAGTGGAGGAAGTTCACACTTTGTTGTTAGAGAAAGTAATGAAATTGCCCTACATCCTTTATCAAACCAAAAGAATGTTTTTAAGAGTAAAAATTGTTTGTTGATGACTTTGTTTTTCAGGAATAAAAAAATTTAAAAAAATTTTTTTATCTGTATTCATAAATTTCACTTTCCTAAATAAATATGTTCATTATTAGCCATATTTAATTAATGCTTGTTTCTATTCTTACTGCAACATATTTAAACTTGAAAAGAACTTGACGCTCTTTTCTAATTTATTAATGATAAAATTAACATTTATATTCAAAAGGAAAGGAAAGACAACAAAAATATCAATCAAGAGTTTAGAGAATTTTTTAAATATCTTTTCATCAAGAAAATATATTCAAAGATGTAACAATAAAAAGAACCGTAGGTTCCAAAAAGTCTCTAAGTTTTCAAAAATTAATAGTCTAAAATTAATAATCTATTAAATTTTCTGTCTATTAAATTAATTAGTCTATTAAATTTATAGTTTATTAAATTTACATGCAAGTTACATTAAGTAAGTGTGCGTTTTTAATCAACACGGAATAAATTAATGCTCGCTCATACATATTTATTTTTATATTTTGATTTTTGATTTTTTTTCTTTATTATTGCAGGGCTAATGCAAATGTAAAATTTAAAAAAAAAGCTACAATAAGTTGCATTGCCTCACAAATCATTATCTCAAAAGTAACTCCAGTGCGTCACAGGTTTTAAGTCATCTTGAAGTGCTGCACACAGGCGGGAGAAGTTTTCCTGTATTTAGACTGTTACATTAAATCTACTTAACTACAAGCAGACCATCCCCATCGATGTAGTTAGGTAGATTCCATGAATCTGCTTAACTGCAGAGGGAGAGAGATTTCATAACTATTCGAAGGTCATAGAGATTCTCTGCTAAGCAGTCATGACCAGTCGAAAAACAGATGAGATGAAACTTAGTCATGCTGAAATTAAAAGCTATATCTTTATTAATTATTATTCCTTTCAATCTTTCGACAATAAAAAAAAACAACAGCATTGTTCCGAAAATAGTTTAAAAAATTTGCACTCTATCTCATTTTTTTTTCTGCACAATAACTTCACTATTAAAACAACAAAATATATTATTCCTTTTTTATTGCCTTCTAAGTTTGAATAGGTGTGTATATAGCAAATTTGTCTGCCTTGTCCAGTTTGATATTTTTACCAAATAATGTGGCTTAGTATCTCAACACACATGGTACATCGTTTTAGAGTCTACTAGTATAAAATCTATTAGGTCACACTAGTGTAAAGGCAATCACAGGCAGAACAATCAAATTGACTGATGATAATTATAGCGCAAATTATCTTTAATTATATCAAATTATTTTCAATTATAAAGAAGTAATTTTCAATTATAACATTATTGTTAACACAACTCAAATGCACAAAACTGAAATGAATTCTGACACGCGAAAAACCACAAAATGTCTATTTGAAAATAAAAGAGGAACTCATATAAGCTCAAGGGGTAGTTTTGTCTGCCTTTGTCTTTCTCGTAATCTCCTCCATAAAGACTATCAGTCACATTTAATGAAAGCACTTTTCAATGATTGACAAATAAATCCGATTTGTCTAAATTGGTTGATTTTCCTTCTTTACTTTATGCATTTATAGATTACTCATCTTAAAGGTCATAACGTTCACGATTCTATAATGTCCATAATTGACGATCATTCTCCACAGAATCGATATCTAAACAATCTAAAACAGTTTAACGCCAATAAAAATAAAAGTAATTATTAAGTTGAAAACAATCATTCATTTTATTAATAAATTCAACCGTTTTGAGTGTCAGCTTGATGACATTAAAAGGCACTTTCGCAGTATACATTCTCAAGCATTCTAAGGATTTATGAGAAAGTTTAGAAATGTTTCAGCAATTAGGAAACAATCCCCACTCCCTCCTTTCTACATCAGACTGCTTAGCCGACGCTGGACATCAAATCCCTCTTTCCTCCCTCCTCCCCGCATCCCTTTCCCGATCTTTGTTCCCCATGCTCATAACGGCAACTAAACTCCATCCCATTCAACGTCATCCCGTTACGTCACACCCCACTGCACCTCTCCAGTGGCGACTGTTCCCGAACCCCCATTTTCATACTACTTGCCAATGGAAATCTGCCTTATTAGAGCCTCAACCCCCAAAACTAAGTTAATTAACGGAGTTAAGTTCCTCGGACTGTAGATCTAACGGGGCATAGCAACGAAGATTGTTCCTCCTCAGTTTTCTGAGTTCTCGTTCGGTAGTTTGTGCTCTCGCGCTTGTATAAGCGGAATATAATAAGGTCCTCGGTTATGTTGCGCGTCGCTCTATAGAGGTTCCTGGTAAACGTTGTGTGATAGGGTGTCATAATGATACGGGTAGACCTGGATATATCCAAACAGCATTCTACCTTCATTATGTGCGGGGGCACAAAGGAGCAAGCGGTCGAACGAACAAAGTGTTGTTTACCTCCGAACAAGCTGTTCACTTGCTGTGGAAACTATCGATTAAATGTAAGGTTAAGAGAAGGCATGAACGGTGGTGAATTTTAATAATAACGTGTTAAACAATTCGTTTAATGTCTTTATATCATGTTAGATATTGAAACGCCAGAGGATGAGATTGTAATCAACATTATTGTAGTTTAAGTACACGAAACAGATGGTAGATTCTGATATAAACATTAATATCAATTTATACAATGCGATTTTCTTATTGTACAGGAAGTCTGATCTACAATATTGATAGTCATATATCTGTCTACTATCTGATTTATCATATTTTCATCATATTATGCGCTCTAACAATTATTTTATATCGCTAAGGAAAGTTACGAAGGGTAGAAAGTTTTAAAAAGAATTAGATTTATTTAGTGCAGTTGTGACGAAGATTAAGCATCACTTTATCATTAAATAGAATAGAGGCATCTGAAAACAAACTCATTAATATTTATAGAACAATTTATGCTTGATTAAGAGTGAAATCTGCTAATTTCATCTCTTTATGACTTCATTACACAATCTAGTGACTTAATTTTTTTTAATAATGCATTTTATAATTTTAGTACCATTAATGAATCCTTTTAATAAGTTATGGATAAAAATAAATATAAATATAATAAATATAAGTATAATAAATGTAAATATAATAAATATAAATATAATAAGCGTAAATATAATAAATATAAATATAATAAGTATAAATATAATAAATATAAGTATAATAAATATAAATATAATAAATATAAATATAATAAATATAAATATAATAAATATAAATATTAGAATAAATATAAAAATTCATTTGCTTAAATAATTAATGCAAAGTTTTAACAAAATTACGATACAATATTAAACTTGAAGATCAGGGACACTTATTATTTCATATTTTTGCTCTCAAATCAAATAAATTTAAGTTGATATAATGGGATATATATTGAATAACGGTATATGAACGGAATAGCAGTATTGAATAACCGTTTAAATCATTTAAGAAAGAGTTGAAAAACTGTCCACCGTTTTTAATGGTTTCAAAAAAATTTTATCGTTATTTATTATTAAAAATAATTTGTAAGGCACTAAAAAATATCTTACTTTTCAAAACAATCGCTCTGCTTTATCTTCCAGATTCTACTTATTCTTTCATTTTTGCGTTATTGAATGTGTAAACTTATATTTTTATTAAGTTATTAGCTTTTAAAAATATTCATACTCAAATTTTAAGCATATTTTTCTCATTTATTAAATTTTCGAAACAAGAAAATTTGAAGAAAAAAAATTACTAGACGTTACAAAATTAACATACTTAAATGCACGCCCCACTAAAGCAAGCTAAGAAAATTTTTACTAACTCGAACTTTTCACTTAAATAAATTAAATATTTTTGAAATCTCTTTAAATCATTATGCTTGACATTAAATGTTAAGGCATATTTTATTCTTTATTAAATATTTTAGTACATTAATTTATATTAAAACTTATTTTTGAGTAAGGAAATTATAATGATCATAAAAATAAACAATAAAAAAATTAAAACACTTCAAACAAAAATAAAATCTTTTAACAATAAATTTTATATAAATAGGAGGGGAACTACTGAAACTAATCTTAAGCATTTTCTTGTTTAATACTGATTCGTTGTTTTCTTGTGTTTCTTATTATAAGCACATTATTAGTGTATAATTTATGAGCACTTCTTATAATGTAGTTTGGCAAACAATGTTAAAGCCATATAATTTTTATTTTTACTAATAAAAGAAAAAACCATAACATAAAACGTTCTTGAATTAAAAAAAAGAGAGAAAAAAGTACTTTAAAAAATTTCTACTATAACTTAAAACTTTTTAATAAGTACTAAACTTAATCGAAAAAATTATTAAATAAAATTTTACTATACACATTAACTTTTTCCATTAATATGTTGTTAAATAAAGGTTAACATAAAATCTTTCCTGAGATTTAAATAAAGTACCAATATGAAAATATTTATTTTAAAGATTATACTAAATTTTCATATAAACATAGTAAAAAAAATTCAATAACAAGGTATTGCTCTGAAATATGGTTTGATTTCTTTAATCTATTAAATATGACAATCTTATTAGGTTTCTACATTCAATCTAATTGTTTTCAAGTCATTGACAGTTCTGTAACACAGAGCGTGATTCTTTTTCACAACCTACAATTTTTTCTAAGCATTTAAGTACATTCTCAAAAGCATTTAAGTTGCATACATTGATTTTTAAATACCTTACGTGCAGTTTCAAATGTCCTCTCATATTGCTTGATTGCTTTTTGTTCGCCAAGGCTTGATCAATAAATAATCAATATTGCTTGAATACTCCATGTTTTCCGAACATGGAATTATTTGGAGCATAATGTTACCTTAAGCTTTATTGTACATTTAAATGGTGCTTTACTTGTAAGCGAAGAAAATTGGTTAAAATTGTTATAATTTATAATAATAAAAGACTTAATAAATTTATTAATATTGCATCATTTCATAATACGTTAACTTCTAGTTTAAAAAATTTATTTTAAATGTAATGTTAAGCACTTTTTTGAGTCATTTATGAGGCAGATTAGAATTCCAACGCTTGTTGCTAAATTCTTAATGAACTGTAACCGTATGCAGGATGTTGCGTAATTTCCTCTCATAATATATATTTTTAGAAATCTTGTAAAAAATGAAGTAAAAAATGTATACATTTGAATTCACAAATTTATATTTAAGTGTGAGAAAAATAAACGTTATTTAGATCATTCGAAATCTTAACGGAAAAGAAAAAACTAAAAACCTGTTTGATTGCCTAAGGAAATCGATCGAGGGGGGAAAGAGATTATTACGAAAATTGGCAAACAGGCGTAACTTAGTAGTTTTTCAACCCTCGTTGTTTAATAATGGTTTGTTAAATTAAGCCTGTATTTGTTTTTTTTCCTTCCTATTGAATTGCAACTTCTAATATGTGGATTTCCCAGTTTCTGTTTTTAAAAAAGATTATAATAGTGTGTATTAAGGGTTTTTAAATACTGAGAAAATGGTATGGTCAAAATTACCAAAATATGGTAAAAGGTAACGTATATTTGACTCTGAGGGAACACCAAAAATATAATTTATTTTTACTGAAGCATTTTGGTAATGATTTTGGTCTGTAATCAGTAAAATCTGTTTTTATAATATGTAAAATATTTGGTAAATACGGCAAATTTTGACAATTTTGTCATAATACCTTAGAGCATGGCATAAATGCTTATTCCTTTAAATTTTCTAATGAATTTCATATTTTTTACTACGTTTCTGGTTACAAAAAACTATAATTTTGAAAATCAGAATTTACGGTAAAGCGTTACCATATGAACGGAAAAATATCAAAGGAATGATTTAATAACCATATATTTTTTTGTATATAATCCCATGAAACTAAAGCGGAAGATATTACCTAATTAAAAACTTCATTCGCTTCAAATGCATATAAATAACAGTCGTTATTTGCTATTCATATATATTTTTGTAAACTTTATTTTTTAAAAAGGTCGTTATATGACTTATTTGCTATCCATATATTTTTGAAGCAAAAAAATTTTTAAATCAGGTACGACCACATATTTTTGTATTGTATTGTATTGTTTGCATTGTTTTGTACAACCATAATTACCAGATACCATAATTATCATAATCAATCGGAATTAGTTTCTTTTACCAGAAATTTCATTAGTTTACAATCTGGTATTTGATATTAGATTACAATCCGGTAATTTTACCATAATTTTTTTTTCTCCCTGCTGTTGTTGTTAATTTACGTCGCACTAGAGCTGCACAATGGGCTATTTTTTTTCCTCCCTGCATAAAATGAATACGAATAAGTGTTATCTTTTAAATACATAAAAAGACATAGTCATTTAAATTCAAATTAAGGACAATAGCGTAAGTAAGGGAAACATAAACCTCCATTTTCCTGTACTAAAAAATAGCGAAGCAACCTTCTCTCTAGCAATCGATTTCGAATACAAAAGACAACTAGGTAAATCAATTGGGCTATTCTATTAAACGGCAGCAGAGTCGCTCGATCATTTCCGCCAGTATCCTTTCACCGCCAAAATGTATGAGTAATATAGAAATATAGCAACCCCAACAAATCAAGTTATAGTCTTCTTGTCACGCGAGAAAGGCTTCCTCGTAGGACTAAGCAGGGAAAAGGGATCTACAGGGCCCACAGGGAATCCCTTGAAACGTTAGCCATAATAGCGCCAGCGCTTCTGAGAACACTAACACTTGGGAATAGTCGATGTGCTATCCATTGAAAAGGGAAAAAAAATGGGGAAAAAAGGAGGTCAGTTCAGAAATGATATCACGAGTTAAGTGGATTAAAGTTCGGGAAAAGGCGAGCTCTGATGACTAAAATCTCATCTCGCACTACAACCGTTTCAAAAAGTAAGCTTTTGCGAACAGTAATAAAAGGTCCTTCTGGATTGAGGTTTATTTGTATTCTTTGGGTGTGAAAAAAAAGGGCCATTAGATTTTTATAAAGATGATATTTAATGGGTTTTTAGTTTTGAATGTTTTGTTAAGGATTTTGTTGCTCGATAAAAAATGTCACGTATTTTTTAAAAAGCTTGTATGTCCTGAGATTTAATTAAATAGCTTATTTACGTTTTCCTTTTTTTTTTTTTTTAATTTTTTATGGTGCTAAATATTTTGAAATTTTTAACTTACCCAATTAAAGTATTTTGCTTCTCTTCAAAATTTTAAAAGCAAAAAAAAAAGTTACAAAAAATAAGTAAAAAAATTTTTTTTGATTGCATCACTGGTTACCTACTGGTTTAAAGGCTTTTTTTCTGGTTTGACTCCGATAAACGTCACAACATTTCAAATCATGGGTAGCAAAATCTGTCTCAATTAATGTTTGTCGTCTGATTGGTTTCTAAATCCTGACTGTATACGTGTTTCAAGATGTCACAAAATACTTTTCATTCCTCAGTATTCATATTTACATTAAAATCACCATCAAGAGAGTAATTATAAGTTAATAATAAAAAGAATATAAAAATTATTATTATGTAAATACATTAAGAATGACTGCGGATGAAAATAAAAAGAATAAGAGAATTCTAAAAAAAAATTATCAAACAGCAGCGGTTGCCACAGCAACGCATGCAATGACGACGCCTGCGAACTATTTACTACTACTCTTAGACACAGTTGAAAAGTGTGATAACGTCCAAATAAAGAGCGCAAGCCATCAAACCCAAAACAAGACCTATTTCGCCTATAGGTAATAAGTGAACAATATTTTTTTTTAAATGAATAACTAAAGAAAAGTACGAGGTATTATTTACTTTTATAGTGAAATAATCTATAATAAGCAGTCTGCTGTTTCATTCTTTTCTTATTTTACTTACAAAGCCAAAAGTACTACTACGTGAAAAAAGAACACTGCAAAAAAGACAAACCATTTCCAAAGCTTGTAGCTGCTCCTATTTCGTATAATTTAGTCGTATAATTCTTCAGAAATAGGAAAAGGGTATCTGGTATACATGGAATATGATAAATGTGAGGGAGATTTTTTCACACAGCAATATTTGATATAATGAGCTTAAATGAACCATTTTTCTGAGTATACGCCAACAGAAACACTGGTATAACCAAAAAGTGCAAAATATTAAAATTGCTATGCATTGTCAGAAAATAATAACATTTAACAATACATCGTGATATTCTCCCATTTAACTGATTAATATTATTTTTACATTGGTCAATAATTTTGTTGACCAATTAAAACTTATCAAATCTCACAATATCATATTCAATCATCATCGTGTGTTTGCGATTATATATTTTTGATATGTTATGTGATCGATAATGATGTCAATTTAATAGTATTCTATAGTTAAAGTCATTAATTTCTTTGTTGAGATATTTTAGTATTTGATATACATTGTTATCAATAATGTGCATTGTTCCTACATGTTGTCAAACTTGGAATTTTTATTCCTATTACAATTAAGTAATTAATACTTTGTAGCATCACCTTTACCATTTCATGCATTTTGTTAGAAATTTTACACAAATATTTTCTTCATATAAATGATATAAACACATTGTAAAATAAAAGCCAATGAAATAAAGGATTTTAACTTAGTCAATTGCCGCAGTTTTTTTCATCGTCACTTCAAAAGATTTTGCTTTTACAATTTTTAACTTTATTACGTATTTTTTTATTTTAAACCTTTTTTTTTTCATCCCTAAATCACAACGTTCAGATATATTTTTCTTGCCGCTCTTAAAAATATATATACTGTATTAGTCGAACATTTAGCCAGAAATTTTCACTTTTAAAATTAGTATTATAAAATACAGTTATTTATGAACCTTTATAAGGAAAAAGAATAAACTTTTTTACTGTTTCTTTTTAGGATTTTCTATAAATGACAGGCATTAAGTTTGAAAAATTGCTTTGAAAGATTTTGATTTGCATTTATAAATTGCTAATTTTTTTTTTTTTTTTTTTGCTTTTTTTATTATAATTCTCAATTTTATTTTTAATATAATTCCTGATTCTTATTTTAATTGTTGCAAATGATTCCTTATTCTATATCGAAAGAAGTTTGTGGTTGATTAAAAAAATCCACAATAAATAGCTTTAATATTTTCCATATATAATCCACAACCTTTCTTTAATATTTTTACTCTATCTTCAAAGATTTTCCCACTGGTACGATTTTATGTAAGGAATAAACATTAAGATGTTGAAAATTAATACTAAAATGCTTAAGATACCCTAAAAAACTAAAATCATTAAAAATAGGAGAGTATTACTCCAATAAAATTAATGAAAAGCTAAAGAAGACATACAAATGAAAGATCATTCAAAAGAATTTAAAAAAATTATAATTCAGTATGTGACTACACAATAACTGATTTTCAAAAGCCCACAACCAAGCTAACCAAATTCAGTGTGATACGAATTTTGGCAACAAATGATGATTTTTAATTATCTTTGGATAAATAGTTGACTATTCTTATGTTGAAATCTATTGCTATTAAGTAATTAATGATAATACTTTTCAACTTTAAGTAATTATTAAAGTATTAGATCGCATTCAAGTTTTTAGTGACTAATAATATGCGTGTTAAATAGGTTTTCCTATTTGCACACATAATCATACTCACTGAAATGATAACATAAAAACATAACATAAAAAATTGCAATATGATGATGAGTTTTAATTATATGAGTTTTAATCGGAAACATAAAAACCCAAATAATCTTTTAAATTTAAAAAACGAATGTCGAAAGAATAAATCAAATTACTCCATTCCTTGTTCAACAACACCATAAATTTTATATATATATATATATATATATATATATATATATATATATATATATATATATATATATATATATATATATATATATATATATATATATATATATATATATATATATATATATATATATATATATATATATATATACCGTAATTTTAAAATTAATATTTATTTAGTTTGATTTAGTGATCTTACTGTAAAAATTATGATATATTTTAGTTTTTTTGTTCCGTAACATGGTCCTGTGAAAGGAAATTTACGGTCAAAGGGGATTTTACCGTAATTAGATTCGGAATTTTTTACAGTGTAGATTAACTTTTAATTTCATAGGTAATATTTCAACAAAAAAGAAAGTTCGTACTTAGAAAGATTTTTTTATGTACTTTATTTAAGGAAAACATCCTATAAGTATAATGATTACTAATATACATCTTTGTTTCATAAACTTTCAAACAATTCAAACTGAAAATCAAACCAGATTATCATTTTTCTTATCGACCAAGTACAATAATAATTAGCTCTCCGTACTTAAAATCCCAAATGAAAGCATTTTAGATTTAACTTATACGACTCGCTTTTCGCAAGACAATTTATTCCCTCAACTCCCTGATAGACTTATTTCCATCCTTCTTTTTATCTGGCAACTCCAGTTGATACGTCGGTGTAATTCTCAAAAGGAAAAACATCTCCTTCCATCGCAGAACCGTGTTCCAACGGATATAACGTTTTTTCATCCCTCATTCTCCATAACTTCTCCGGAAGAGTTATCGATAATACGTCAAATGATACTACCGAACTCCCCTTCCACAATTTGGCAGGAAATCGCCTAAACTACCGCCAAAACAAAACTTTATTTTAAAATCATACCCCCTCACCAATATACAAATAGCTATATTTTGATTTGAAATGATGCTCACTCAAGTTTTGTGGTATCAAGTGATTCAGTATTAATTGCCGCGCATTTAAATTAAGACATTTTCCCGAAGTATCTTGCCAGAAACCTGCCCCTCTCTATTGATTGGGCGCGAGGATTATTGCTTCCCCCCGAAATATCCCCCCACACTCAGGGAACTCCACCTCCGCGCCCCCTATCCATGCCCATCCCTCTCCCTTTTTACGATTCCAAAGCAAGCTCCTCGTGTTCTTCATCAGTTGCGTCAGAGGTTTCGGAAACAACAGACATATCTCGAAGGCTGCTCTTAATGAAAACGCTTTTCGCCATTGACAAGCTCCAGTAGGTTTTGGTGCGTGACGAATTGTTGATGTTTAGTTATACCTCCATTAATGCGTCGTGATATAAATGGATTTAGCTATTAAATTTGTCATCTTGTTATATTTTGAAACATAGTACCATTAGTATTTTGAGGATAGTATCGGTTTTAAAATACAGTGGAAATAAACAAAAAAAAGATAATTTATTTTGCGAATTTATTAAATCAGATTGAATAATGAAAACACGATAATACCTAAACTGTTGGAACATTTAAAGAGACATGAAGGGTTTTAATTAATCTCTTCATATGATGGCATATGATAATGATAAGATACCATTCTACATGAGTATATAGAATTCTTACAGCTAAGAACGTAAAATTTGTTTAAAATCTGGTCAACAACCTCTTTCAAATGCAAGAATATTACATGATGCACCAAGCCAATGGCTGTGGGTCAGATTCCTCTTCACCGTTTCACAACCATCATCAACTGCACTCTCAGCAGTTGGCTTCACCTCCTGGTCAATTACCCCCAGTTACAACAGTCAGAACATGGCACCCTCACGTTTATGCCAAACCGCCAAGACATCCTACGCCGCATTTCATAGCAGATATTCTTGGTTTTCGTGAAAGAATATCTCCAGAAATAGTTAACAATCATTACTGCTCCATGACGATGAGTCCTCCACCTTCTCAAGAAACTACTCCATTGATGAATGGTAACTGTGTGCCAAAACAGCCTTTGATACACCTCCACCAAGAGTCTCGATCCACGGTGGAACAACCGTTAAACTTGTCATGCCCAGAGAGTAAGAAATCGTACACCCCTACAAATATATCAAACTCTTGTTCACCAGCTGGTGGTAATGGAGAATATGAGTGCGCCTCCCTACCAAACGGTGCGATGACACCAGATTCTATTGTCATTCCAAATGTGGTGTGCAAGCTAAGGCTTGAAATGACACAAAAGTCAGGCACGCCATCCAATTGCAATCCAATAAGGTCACCTGTAAATGGAACCTTGTGTGTGAGACCTATAGCTAGGACAGGTGAAAACGCAACTGCTAATGTCTGTCATAAAGATATGGCAGGAACAGTACCAAATACTGTCATCACGAACACTATGACAATCACAGATGGGACGCCAGGACAACCTGTCAAAGGTAAGTCTTTCTTCGTTTTTTTTTTTTCCTTCCTTTTTTTTGCTGATGCATTTAATGCTTAATGTTTCTGCCTATATTTAAAAGGGTTAATGGGAGTTTTGTGTCGTACAGCATATTATTTTTTTTTCCATCGGAGATTAAGCATAAATATTTATGACTTAATTTCGAATCTTGTTTACAACCTAACTTGGAAGCGTAAGTTATAAACTGTCTGTAAATTATAAACTGTCTGGATTCATGGGTATTTTATTCAAAATGGTAATAAAATAAACAAATAAATAGTTATCGGCAGATTTGTTCAAATCTTTATAATCAATTGTCATTATGTCTAATGTTACGTTCGTTTTCATGTCAAATTTTAAATAGAGTTTTTCTATTGCAAAGACAAACAATAACCGTTTTTTTAGGGGGGAAAACAGATTCAAAAGTTAAAAGGTTAACTAAACATCAAATTACGGTCTAAAAATGTTTTGAATTTATTCAGATTCGGTCTTAAAAATTTTGTTTTCGTTTTCAATAGTTGATCGTTAGCCCTAGGTAACTAAACATTAATCTTATGAACTGCCTACTTTTTACTGATTCGAAAAGTTCAAATTGTCTCTAAAATTAAACGTTTTCAATTTTTTTCTTACTTTTATGGAATTTTAAAATTATTTTCCTTAAGCGAAGCATCTTTGCCACATTTAAAAATATATAGAGAGAAATTTTTTTAACTGATAGTTTAGGAATTAAGTGATTAGTTACAAAGCAACATTCATTAAAGTTTAACTGTCTAAGGTTGACTGAACAATAAAATACTAAACATTGACTTTAAGAAGCATGGTTTTTGGACTAACATATCTCTGAAGCCAATATATATCAAAAAGTAAGTTGATTTATAAGCTTTATGAAACGAAGTATTGTTGAAGTAAGAAACAAAAATTTGTTTCTCTGTAATTGACAACGTGTAATTGATTGTGAACGTGTAATTGACAGAGAATCATTTAATCGATTGGAAATTTTTATACATATTTGTAACTTAAATGGTAACTTCAGATTCTTATGACTTCCCAGAACTGAAAAATTACATTTTTTGAAGATATAATTTTCATAAATATTTTAATAAAAAAGACTTTATGATATTAAAAAGGGCTCTATTTATGAAGCAATGTAGCATATTTTAAAATATTGCTACGTATTTTCAAATATGAACCCACCAGTATGCAAAAAGAACGTTGAGGGGTTTTTATTTTCAAATATGGAAATTCAAAAAATTCCGGAAATAGTGGAAGTAAAATTTTTTTATTAAGTTCTGCACTTAATAAACCATCTATTCCAGTTAATGATAAAGATCCCTTTAAAGATAAGTGAAAGACATGTGTCGGTAAATTAAAAAGAATTGCCTTAATGTGAAAACTGACGACATCTAGGCTGTAACCCCAAGATGTCTGCTTAAATCGTCTTAAAATTTATTCACGATACTTTGTTATTTATTCTAATAATATTTTTTTAAAGTAAATATTGCTATGTATTTAATTGCTATCTGGGTAGATCCATCTGTAAGCAAATTCCTAACTTAATTAACTCTTAAAATGTTCCAAAAAGTCCTCCGCTTAAGCATGGCACTGTATGTATTTTTTTCTCACAATACAAATTTTATGTTAATAAGAAGAAGATTTTTTCTAGTCAAGTAAAAGTATACAAGTAAATTCTCTGATTATAAGAACCATAAAAATTAATTCCATAAACATTAAAAAATTCTTTTAATGTCAAAAAGAATATTCGAATATTACTTTCAATGTATTAAAAAAAGGCTTATTGATTTTTAACCACAATAGCATGCATATTTTGAGCAACCTTAATAAAGGGTTAAACTGAGATGGGCACAGTAGGCCTTGACCCTCCATGGGCTGTCGCGCCACTGAGTTTAGTTTAGTTTAATAAAGGGTTATGTGAAAACTAGTTGAATGATATCCCAGTACACTATAGTCAAGTGTAAGAAATATTAATTTGAAATATAACATCTTTCTACCCAATACGCTTTACTAAGGCTGCAGTATATTAACATGTTTTACGCACTTAACATATTAATAAAAGTGAATGATACAATAATTTTTTATTCACTAATTGAAGACAGATTTAAAATTATTGTTGCTAAAACCATTTAAAAGGTAAAGTACAAAATGTTTTTATTATTAACTAAGTTATTTTTCTCTTCTTCCTTCATTTAAAATAAAACTTAACTATTTAATGAGCACCAATTTCTACATCTACAGTCACGAAAAACAATGCTACCATTCATAATATTTTTTTCCTCCTCAATCTGTAAGCATTCCTTATCAAATGTTTCTTTCATTTCAGGTCTTATAAAAGTAGTTCTGAATTCATTAATTTAAAGCAAACATAATTTAAAACTGTCACGAGTAATTCAATTTGTTTGAGTACAGAACCGAATTTTTAATATTGCTTACTTGTAAACATTTCTATGAAGGAGATTTACTAAAATTTCAGCTTTGATTTAAAATATAGATAACGTTTTACAAATTTTTTTTTTTGAAGAACCAATTTTTCGAAAATTGATTTTAAAAAATCTTAGCCAAAAATTACTAAAATCATAAGTAAAATCAAGTGATTAAGAAGCAAACTATTTTCAGTTTCTTTTTCCTCTTTTAAATTATGTTATTAAGGTTTTCTGTTCCCTCTCATTCTCAGAAGACATGATCCAGATGGTTAGTTGCTTGTTCGAGGAAGGAAGGGTGTTAGGTTCGTGTTAAGGATCAATCACAGCATTTTTCAAATTTTTCAAATTATTAAAAAAGTAATGATTTAAAATCCTTCCCATTTCCACATGAGAATTTGTTGTGTTTATACAAAGGTCATACAACTTATCTTTTTCTCATGCGTCAGACTTAGCGTGAAGTACATTCTGAAAGACCAACATAATTTGCTTGTGAAATATGCAAGAAAAATGTATATAATAATAAAAATGTTACAAGTTATAAATTAAATATTTAAAAAAATATATAGATCAAAAAAATTCTGATGAATGAGTTCGAAAAAACTTGAATGACGAACTAAAGTAAGAATATTCTTATACAAAATACTTATTCAAGCTTATTAATAGTTTATTCAAGCATAGTAGTTTCAGTTATAGCTGAAAACTTTAAAAAAAAAATCACTTTTTTTCAGAAGTTTTAATTTTATAAAATGTGCCGTAATACAGTCGTAAATATTTTTAATATACTCATCATATGACTTGACAACTTAAACAATTTAAATAAAATACTTAAATTTTTTAAAGAAGTTTCATAAGTGTGTCTCGAAAGCCCTTAAGTGACAAAATGTCATTTTGTTTCGGAATTCACCTGATGACTAAAGTCAAGACTTTTATAATCAAATGTAGATAGAAAGCTTGCAGCAAATTGTTTCAGAATGTAAAATTTTCACGTCAAACTGCTCTTTGAAATTGTTTCTAAAGAAATAATTTAAAAGTTAAAGACATTTCTTCTAGATAAGAGTACAATACACAGAAGCATTTTATTCCCAACAGTGGAATTATTGTGTTCTTCATCAAAACCACTGTCCTAAACAACTTGAAAATGTGGTTTATCATTCAACTTCCCATAGTTTCAATTAATGCTTCTCCGCTTGCACCTCGCGGAGAAAAATATTCTGGCAAAGTTACTGTACAATATGATAATGACATTTTTAAGGTAGATTTTTCATATATATATATATATATATATATATATATATATATATATATATATATATATATATATATATATATATTCATTTTATTATTTCTAATCTGTCTTTCTTTAATTTAGGAACTCCAGCTTTCGTTGCGCTTTAGGGAATAAAAAACAATAAATAAAAAAAAGTTAGTTTCAAATGGGCTCTTGGATCACGAAGTTGCTGTTACCTTTAATTTTAGTTCGTGACTAAGAGGAGGTTAAGATGTTATATTAATTGAATAGAATTATTTTCAATTCAGATTTTTAACTATGAACTTATTTATAACGAACTCTAATTTTAATATCAAAATATTGTAGAGACTGGTATTACTAATTCTATATTTAAATAGATTATATTTAATTTTTTTAAAAGAACAATTTGCAAAATGTTTACTGTTCTAGTACAGTTAAAACACTTCATAATATTATAATAATATTAATTTCAAAATAATAAAAATAATAAACACTAACTTCAATGTTTATGATGCGAATATCGATGTTTTATGGCAAAATCAGATTTCAAGTTAGATCACAATCTTGTTAGGCTGTTCGAAAGGCAGTCAATAGTACACGTATAACTTTCTTGTATTCTATCAGCTACGAAAAATGTACCTGATAGGCACTCATTAACCTAGCAAAAATTTTATTTGCTCAAATTATTAGATTTAGTTGTGATAGGTCAATGAAAAATACTACATGCTTTTAAGTAGTAAAAAAGTCTTAAATTTAAATTTTCCGCCATTTCTAACGCCATCTTCTACTTGCCGGAAAAACGGAGTTCACTTGTGGCTACAGATTGCTCTAATTCACATACAATGTTCAACCAAGTGATACTATCAGTATGCAAAAATTAACATATAATATCTAGAAACTATTAACAATTTTGTACGCAGATAGTTTTAGTGTGGTACTATCTTATTTGCTATTTTTTTATTTGACAGAAAACAGATAAAGCTGATAGCTCCTTTGAAAAATATAACCTCTTTGTGCTGATTAAGTGTTTTTAAAATTGGTTTTACTGAATTAATTTCCATTGCTAGTTTGGAGATCGTTGATATCTTTCAGTTTCTTCTTTCACACAAGAAAAAGACAAAAAAACAAACAAAAATGGAAATTTTATTCAAATTTAAAGAAAATAAAAAGTTATCAAATGTTTAATTTTTTTTTTAAAAAATGTATTGTTTACATTATTAATGGTATTTATAGTATATGGTCAAAATGATAGCCTTATATGGTAATTATGTTTTTCCTCTCACTCAATGAGTGAAATTACTTTTTTTTTCTTTTTTAAGGAAAATGAAATAAGGAAAAGATAAAACCTTGTCATCCATCTCACACGATTACATTCCAAAAATTAGTGCTTTCTAATATTGTGTTGATAAAACCATATATGTCATAACCATATATATATATATATATATATATATATATATATATATATATATATATATATATATATATATATATATATATATATATATATATATATATATATATATATATATATATATATATATATATATATATATATATATATGGAGAGAGAGAGAGAAGAGCTTGTTTTCCCAGTTTCGAATTTTGTTCATTCTACAAAACATATCTCTTAGTAATTCAATGTTATTTAACTGATATAAAAGATAAATCTTAGTATCTTAAATTTCTCGGTCAGTTATTTATTCATCTTCAAAAAGGTTCCACGAAAGGTTTTTCTGAGAATAAAAAAAGTATAAACGATGGAGAGTAAATTTTTCTTTAAAAGTTTTATCATTGCTAAATGTGAAGAGAACGAATTCAAATACCAACTTCTAGAGAAATGCTTTCTAGAATGTATTTACTATTTTTATTTTTTTGCCGATATGTTTAGTCTAGAATGAAATCGGAAAAAGCTATCAGTAAGTCGTTCAACTGTAACGAATTGCGATGATACTTTTGATAAATAAGTAGAGGTCTCCAGAAAATAAATTTATTTCTGAAAATAATATAAAGTAATGATTAAACGTGGATATTATGTTTTGAAAGAATTATAAAATGAGCATTTTGATTGCTACTTTTTATCGTGGTATTATTCAATTAATCAATTCTTTCAGTTATATAAATAAATTTGCAATTGTATCCTAAGAAACAAAAATTTGGTCAAAACTACCAAAATATGAAAAAAATATACCGTATTTCTATGGGAACACCAAAAAACAATAATTTTTATCGAAGTGGTTTGGTAATGGATTTGGTAAAATTAACAATAAAATACGATTTTATAAAATTGGATAAAAGTTATAAATTATATCAAAATGAAGTATTTTTACTTGATATCTTTGAATATGGCATAAAAACCATTTATTTCGTTAAATTTACTTTTCAGTTTTGTAATTTTTTACTAATGTGTGACAATAAAAACACAATGGTTTTGAAAAACCGTAATTTCGTGTAAATAATTACCATATGAGAGGAAAATTTACCAAATGAATGGTTTAAATACCGTATATTTTGGTTTTATTAATTAAAATCTAATTAATGGGGGTTTTTTTTATCAGAAAAGTCAATACCCGGTAATTTTACTAATTTTTTTCTCCTTGTAGAAATTTGACTTATATTCTTTAAACTTAATGTTTTATAAAGTACACTGTGTAGTGTTGCTGTTTACTCTAAATCAATATGAACTTTAAACTTTATAGTAACAGGAAAATTTGAATTTGAGAATTTAACAGAGTATAATTCTCAAATGCGTAAAAATTTTTAAAATCTTTTACATAAGAGATTGATAAAAAAAATCAATCTGCTCAGCGGATGCTTTATTGGTGAGATTTTTTTAAACACCGGAAGGAATGCTTTACTGATTACATTTTTTTAAAAGGGGTTACTACAGATTAAAATGTTGTGACGAATTTAATTAAAAAAACTTTTTCATCATGCTGAACCTTCAATTTATTAATTTTTGCAATTTAGCCAGTTTCGTTAGGTGTGCTTAATAGTAAACGCTTCAAATCAATGGCTTCAACTCTGGTGTTACGACTCATACTATAGTATATGGTCCTAATTATAATATTTTATGGACATTATGTTATTTCTCCTTTCACTCGATAAGTGAAATCACATAATTTCTTTTCCTTTCTTTTTAAGAAAATATTCATTGCTTTAAACGTGAGAGCCTTTAATAATTCCTTTAAGAGCCAAACTTCTGAACCATATTTTTTTCTATTACTAAGGTTACATTTAACTGTTATCAAGATTATCTTTATCTCTTAACAAAGAGTTGTTGAAAAATAAAACAATAGTTCATTACTTTAAGAAAGTAGCTAAATAGTCATTAATTCAATTCAAATAAAATAAAGATCTCTACTATACTCCTAGAAACTGGTTCAATTTTTTTTTAAAAATTACCTAATAATTCGTTTGAATTATTTAGGAAAACTTTAACTGAAAAAGTGTATTTTTTAACTAATTACGAAGCCTTTTATGTATTTTTTAAAATGTTTCGATGTTGATGCTTTAAAGCAAAAATTTAAGTATTACTATAATTAAATAAATGGTTTCTAAGAAAATTAATTCATCAACTCAACTAATCATCAATTAATTATTCATTTAAAAAAATCAAAAAGCAAGCGTTTAGTTAAAAAAAGAAATAAAAAACTGCACAATGGTTTAATCAAAGAATTAATTAAAAAAGTCTATAAAGTATATTTTTCAGCGCCGCAGTAGCTACGTAAACTATTTTTAAATAACTAACATGGTAGTAGACAATATATCCGAGCGGTTTATTTCAGGTTATATTGGCTGAGGAATTATCTATCAGAAATCAAGATGAATTTTTTATAAAAATATTAAATTTGAGAAGTAAAACCTAACAATAAATTGTATTTCAATTTATATATAATCCATAATCGATATAAGTCATATATAAGTGGTGTAGGTGATTTAGATATAAGTCATACTTGATCATAAAATTGGATGAGCTCCCTCTCTCTCTCTCCTTCACTTCCTGCACCCGCTACTTTAAAAATAAATTCACCTGGAATTTTTAAAGAAACAAATGTCGGTTCTCCCGCTCGAATCAATTATCGTTTAATCCTTTTGAAAAACAGAATAAACTGTAGCGAATAATTGCAACAATTTGCTATTAACAATATTAAAACATAATAAACAATATCGTGCAAATATATTGCAACTTTAGGGAGGAGTAAAGTGTTGATTTATTTTTGAGCAAAGTATTCTTTTTTATACTATAATATACTATACTATGGTTTAACTTGAATCGTTTTACACTGAGAAAAAAATGTAGTCAAAACTTCCCGAAAATGGTAAAATTTACCGTGTTTCTGACTCTATGGTTTCACCAAAAGCTCAGTGATTTTTACCGAAGTGCTTTAGTAATGATTTTGGTAAAATTGACAATAATATCTGACTATATAATATGCAATAAAACTTTGTAAATGTGGTAAAATTCGGTAATTTTGTCATGATATCTTAGCATATCAAAATAACTATTTATTCGGAATAATTTACTTTTCAGGTTTGTGTTTTTTACTAAATGTGTTGTAATTAGAACTATAATTTTGAAAACTATAATTTCCGGTAAACGGTTAGAATATGAAGGGAAAAATTACTCAATGTTTAATTTAAATATCGTTTATTTTGATTTTACTAATCTGAATTATGGTTTGTTTTTACCAGAAATGTCCTTACTATACAGCACGGTTATTTTACCAGATTTTTTAATCTCAGCGCAGATTTTAAAAAATCTGATATCCTTATAGTTTAAGATAAAATTGATTAAAACATTCTCTATATTTTCTCACACAAATGCTTAAAATTCAATTAAATTATTTAACAATATCTTAAGAATTAAAAAAAAATAAGCAAGTAAAATCAGATAAAAATAAAATGAAAAATATGAATCCTTAAACGTTGTGCCTATATTTAATTTATGCATTTATTTATTCTTTTTCAATTGTTTACATAAGTACCCTTTTTACATATAAATCTTATTTTATTCGACATTTACTAAGAAACACTGTTTAGGATTAAATGTTTTCCTACCTGTACATTTCCCAGAAAGTTTCTACCAACGAAAAATTCGAAGAAGTCTTATCGGTGATCAAGTTTCTCGAACAGGAATCCTTAGAAAACTCGGTATAGAAGAAAGAATAGTATCGAGTAACTCTTAGCCAATGATTCTTCTTTTCTTGTGTTAATAATAGTTTTTTGGGGTACTTATGATTGCTAGGAAATAGAACAAACTTCAAACTGAATTTTATTTCTGATTTTTATTTTTGCTACTAACGATTTGTTACAATTATAACTAAATATAAAAAGTCTATTAATATTTTGGATATTGTTACTTTAGCATTTTAACACTTTTGGAAGGACAAATCTAACTTGCCTATAATTAGGAATAGACTACCGAATAAGTTGGTTAGAATAAATCTAAGTACCTTAAACTTGTTTGCTTAAAGGTCATTTTTAAATAAATATAAGAATTTTCTAAAATTTACTATTTATTAGATTAGTAAATTTTATATGTATACAATGTATATGTTTACAATGTATGCATTACAATGTATATGTTTACAATGTATACATTACAATGTATATGCTTGCAATGTATATGTTTACAATGTATTATGTATATGTTTACAATGTATTATGTATATGTTTACAATGTATTATGTATATGTTTACAATGTATGCTTGAACACTGGTAGGCATTATCTACCAGTATTCAAGCATACATTGTAAACAAATCCCATTCTTACAGTCTAAAGTACCGGCACTTTCGGTGTATCATCCGTTAAATCCATTTTTATCGTAAAGTATCACACCGTAGTTTATACAGTAATATTTAATTACAGTGATTTAGTTATGTACGGTAATTATTACCGTAAAAATTACACCACATCATATTTTATTGTTTCACAACTTGTAAAAAACTTATTTTGAGGTAAAATGTACCGTAATTTTTTATAGTGTATTTGCGTTTTAGCTCTATGGGCGACTTTGGTGAAAGGGAATGGTGGATTGGTATTAAGGCTAAAAATCTTTCTATTATTATGAACTGATAAAGTCCTATCACTGTTAATATTTCAGAAAAATAAGCAAAATTTCATAAATCACCATCGATATAAAATCAAATAAGTAGGTTAAGAAATGAAATTAATCTTTTTTGTTAGGATTAATCAGAGAAAATATACTTTTTTGATTTTGTATTTTAATTTAGGTAACTATTGTTATTGAATTCTAAACTTCTCTCTCTCTCTCTCTCCACACCTAAAAAATGAAAAATGGACGGAGGCAAATAACCTATTGTTTTGGAAGATGAATGCCGCCGAAATTAGCTCAAACATAATATTTATAACAATTGTAAGGATTCTAGAAACACTAAGGAGCAATATAATACTTTAAATTAATGTATAATTTTAAAAAAAACTTTCATTTTATGGCCAAAAATTTTTGAAAATCGTAAATTATTCCAAAAATTATATTCGCTACCTTTATAGTTTCCAGAAACAACCATGGTTTCGTGAAGAAAAAAAAAACTATTTGCATTGCATTAAGAACTTAACAGTTTCAAACTTAACTCATACTTATTTTTCATATCGCTCTCAAAGAAGAATTTTAGAAAAATTTTAGTATACAACATAACCTCATTCACCCAATTTAATAACGACTTTACTATATAGACGAAAACAATTCAAAATCGATATCTATTTCTTAAATTATGTTCGCGATCCCTGTACGATTGTTCTCAAGTAGCCAACATCTGTCATAGTTTTGCGAAAAACCTGTTTCTATTTATTTATTTATTTCTAATTTAACGTTATCACTCTAAACTAAAATCTATTTTTATACTAATTGTTTTAATTTTAGAAACACTTTACAATATACATTTATGAAGTTAAATTGAAACTTAACCCATATGTAACTTAACAAAGATTACATTTTATGGCAAAAAAAATTAAATACCAAGCTCGATTTCATAAATTATGTTCAAGATCCTTACATGTTTATCAAATCTAAAGTTGCCAACAACAATCATGGTTTTGTTAAAGAACCTATTTGTTTCCGGAACTTAATGCTATCGAAATGAACTAGAATATTCGTATACCAATTGTTTCAATTTCGGAAACATTTTAAGCTACAATTTAACTTCATAAATATATAACTTAACAAGGCATACATTTTATGGCAGCAAAAAAAATGTCCAATACCAAGCTCTATTTCATAAATTATGTTCAAGATCCTTATACGTTTATCGAATCTCAAGTTGCCAACAACAACCATGGTCTCGCGAAAAACCTATTTGCTTTAGGAGCTTAACTGTATCGAACTTAGGATTTATTCCATAACAACATTCGAGGGAAGTACCAGAAAGAATAAGAGAAAAAAAAGCACCTGCTCTTTCTTAGATTTTTCCCCATACATTTCCCCTACCCACATCTAATGCTCTCCCCCCCCTTTTACAGCAATTCTTCCCAATCATACAGCAATGCAAGGTGAAAGAAGCTTAGAGAGTCCTTCCTAAAAAGACAGTAGGATGATACAGTCTACCCCTGCAAGAAAACCGAGGATATCTGATTACAAAGAAAGAATCAGAGAAAGATATTCTTTTTCTGTTCCTTCTTTTTTCTGGAATTTTTTGTTCGCTTCAAGTCCATCTATTCCCACGGGCGAACCGTCAAACCCAAAGGGAAAGGAACACTCTCATTGCAATTCTGATTGTAATTGGTCCATCGAGGTTGAGTAAGAGTTGTATAGTGGAGAAGAAGAATCACAAAATGTTATTTTTCTAGAGGCTAGGAGCAGGCAGAAATCAAAATCACTTGCTACCGTTAAGATTTTGAAAGCTTTGTAAACCTAGATAATGATTTTTACTGAACCTAACCAAAACTTAGAATAATTGTTTCTTAAGGCTTTTGTTGAAGCATTGAAGAGCACTGCATTCGTATTTTTCTACATGAAATATGTTAACATTATAAGAAATATGTCAGAATTAAACTATTAAAAAAATTTTAAATTAAAAAGCATAAATAAGAAATTTTGGATTATTTTAAATCACAATATCAATTAAATCTGCTGCAAACTTATTATACTGCTTAATTTAACTATATTAGGGTAAATATGGGTTTGTTTTAAATTTGATTAAACGGGTAACAAGAACAAATACATAGTTTAATTTAACTTAAATAGGTGCCATGTTGAAGAATAATATGGTAAAAACTAATCATTTTTTAACTTTATTTTGAATTTTGACCTAAACAAATGCATCGATAAATGTAGCAGCTAATTAAAAATGCTACCTTAATACGATACCAATTTCATCCATATTATCTTGAAAATCAGATCTTTCTAAATTTATTTAAATGATAGTTTAATTCAACTTAAGAAAAAATACATGGATTAATTTAATAAAAATATACATTAACATTACAATCTTTATACTGTACCAATTTAAATCATCTTACAGTTGTCATTTTTCATCTACTTTATTGCACGATAGCATGATTCACGCTGAACGAATACATGATTCAATTTAAAGCTGCTCTAAAACTACAATTTTACAAACTTGCAATTAAAAGTAGAATTAAATTTACAAATAAACATTGTAGTGTGATACAAGGTACTAAAATTACATTTTAATGGAGAACCAATTGTTTTTAAAATTATTTTTAATTTTTATAAAACTTTTCAGCTATAGCTGAAAAAATATTCATAAACTACAATTTGAAAAAAAAAATTCTTTCAAAAATTACGTTTTTTAGTTTAATTGGGTTTTTTATGTATAATAACCAAACGAATGGTTTAAATACCGTATATTTTGGTTTTTATTACCAGAATTAAGGGTTTTTATTTTATCATAAATGTCATTACCATAAAGTAAGATAAATTAATCAGAATTTTGTTTTCTTGCTATGAAAGAAATCATATTTCTTATTGTAACTACAAGATACTACACCTTTAACTAATTAACTTTAGTGACTAATTGGAAAATATGTCTCGTTTCAAATGGAAGAGATCACACTTTTAAATGCACTTACATTAGATTCACAGTTATAAACCTAAAAAATCACATTGTAAGTTTACAAAGAATCGGTTTTTCCAATTCATTTATGACATATTTAAACTGAATTATATAATTCGTAATAATTTAGCCTATAAAGTGAAAGGCAAATAAATATTACCAAAGAACAAAAAAAAATTTTAAATTTTCGGAAGAATAAACTGTTTTATTAGGAACATTACAGTAATTTTAAATTTTCATAATTCTTAATCATAATTTATTTTTTAATATTGATGAAAAAACAAGGTGGCTTAGTAATTGCAACCAAAAAATAATCTGAAATTATATAGATTGTGATTTATAATTAAATTTATATTAACTTTACTTTATTAAAATGAGCATCTAATACAACAAAAAAGAATATTTTCATCACACATTAATAACAACAACCACACTTTAAATTTATATTTTTAACAATATATTATAATTTGGTAATTTTTCTTCAGAATTTAGTTATCGAACGTTCAATGAAAAAATCAGATTAATTCTTAACAAAAAAAAGTTTTTTTAATTTTTAAGGTTTGTTAAGTTAAAAATATTTTTAAATGAATCTTAATTTAATTATAATTTACAGTATGCATGAATTTATAGAAATAATTAACTATTTTCTCATAAACGCACTTAAGAAATACTTTTAAAATTATTAATTTTCTAAAAGGGTTGCACTTAAAGTTAATTTATGATACATATTTAAATTCTTGCCGTTGTAATTATCTTCCTCATAAATGTAATATTACTTTGTATTGTCTGAAACACTAGATAAATTAGACAATAATTTTATTTTTGCATTAAATCATGAAATTCATGAAAATCCGCTTCAATTTGCAAATTCACTTCCTATATACATGAATTTCTTGGAACAACATGAACATATTTCGAAATTTAATTTTTATTTCTAATTCCAAGTCGACCAGCCTGCGTAGGGGTCAGGGAACTGCCCTTGTATCAGAAAGGTTCGGGGCTCGAATCCCGGGGAAGGCTTGGATGTTCTTTTTTTGACTGTACTATCTGTCTTTACTGTGGAAGCAATGTTGGCCTACCTAATATGGTGCCCCGGAAAGAGTGGCCAGAAAATCTTCCCTTCAGATACCTGTATGACGAAAGGTCATTCTTTAGGTGGGCTTTGAGAAAAAAAATTCCTAACTAAAAAAATATATATAAATTGAAAACATTATTTTGAAATTAGTGCAATAATTTACATTGAATTGTCAATGTCGCAATCAGTATATGTTATATGTTGATCCAAATTTAAAATTAAAAACTAATAAATTAAGTGTGTTCTAAACCTTTTTTTTTTTTAAATTATTTTAAGCGGCTAATTTTTTACATTAGAGTTCGTTAAACTTAAAACTCTATAGTCTATTCAGTACATCCTCTAAAATAAGATCAATACTAGGAAACGAAGGGAAATTAAGTTAAAGAGTACTCGCGCTATTTACGCATTAAAAATGTGTAGCACACAAGTTAAACAAAAAAAAAAGAAGAAAAAAAAGACAGAATGGTCTCTGGTGATCTTTAAAAAACCATTTATTTATTAGCTGCTGTAATATAATTTTAATATTACCTAAATTAAAAACTGCACATTTTTTTAATAAATGAAAGAATATTTTTAAATTAAATTTTTACTTTGCAGTATGTAAGATCTAAAACTCCAGTCTATTCAGTACATTTTCAATGCGAGAAAGCGAAAGGAAATTGAGTTCTTACTTACCCGAGTTAAACTCATGGAAAAATAAACAGAAACGTCTTCGCTGACACATGAAAGCCATTTACTTATCAGCTGCTGCAATACATATATTTAATATATCCTCAATTACAGACTACACGACTCTTTAATAAATTTTAAGAAATTTTTCTATCCTTTTTAATTAACTTATTACATTAGTGTACGTAAGTCTTAAAATTTTAGCTGATTCAGTACATTCACGAAAAATTAGATCAACGCGAGAAAGTGAAAGGAAATTGAGCCAAAAAATACTCCCCACTTACGTATTAAAAATGTGTAGCACATGCTTTCAACTCAATAAAAAACAAAAAGAAAAGGTCTTCGGTGACCTATAAAAACCATTTACTTGTCATCTGCTGTAATATATTTTTAATATATTCTCTCTTGCAAACTAAACAATTTATGAATAAAAATTTATTTTTAAATAAATTTATTATGTTAGAGTACGTAAGACTTCAAGCTCTAGTCCATTCAGTACATTCTCAAAAATTCGATCAACTCAAGAAAGTGAAAGGAAATTGAGCCTAAGAGTACTTGCTACTAAAACATTAAAAATGTGTAGCACATGCGTTAAACTCATCAAAAAACAAAAAATGAAAAAAAAAAGTCTTCGATGACCTATAAAAACCATTTACTTGTCATCTGCTGTAATGTATTTTTAATATATCCTCAACTGAAAACTAAACAATTTGTTAGTAAAATTTTCTTTTACTTATCTTTTTTTAATTCACTTAATACGTTAGAGTATGTAAGACTTAAAACTCAAGTTGATTCAGTACATCCTCTAAAATAAGATCAGCGCAAGAAAGCGAAAGGAAATTGAGCCAAAGAAGATTCGCTACTTACGTATTAAAAATGTGTAGCACACGCGTTAAACTCATGAAAAAACAAACAGAAAGGTCTTCGGTGACCTATAAAAACCATTTACTTGTTAACTGCAGATCACCCAAACTTATAACCCTTTTAAGCGTTTCACCGTAACTTATCACGACTTATCCTTATCTCTCCCCGAACTACATTTTGCTCTTAAATTGCTCCTACTAAAGCGCTGTAATACAATGATAAAAAATTGGCAGAAGAAAGCTTTTGCAAAAAAATAAAAAAATAAATGGAATGAATAAAGAATAAAAAAAAAGGTTACAGTTTGAAAAAACATTAAGCGGTTTTTCTGCAAACAAGAAAGCAGGCAGTTTTCTAGAAGGTGGAGAAAATCACTTGACGTTATTTGGTATTCGGTGAGCATCCCAGACATCTATAGGGTCTTCGAGTATTTATTCTGCCCTGCTCTCGTTTTCCCCTTTTTTACCCTGCCATTTCCCCATCCGTGTCTCCCCAGAGCCCTTCAATTCTTTCCTATCAATTCGCCCCCATTTGCAGGGTTGCTCACAAGGATTTTGCTGTGCGTGTTCTCGGAAGTAATCCTTTTGTGGATCGCCAACTCTCGCCAATAAAGGGCCAAATTAAATATATCCTTGTGTGATGTTCCAGTAAAAAGTGGGGTAAATATTTTCCCTAAGAAATTACTAGAAATCGTTTTAGATAAGTTGAGACAGTTTAGACAATTTGAGATAAATGAGCATCCCATAATATGAACTTAGTTGAAAAATAAAAGTTCATAGTTTCAATAAGGGGCCAAATTAAATATATCCTTATGTGATGTTCCAGTACAAAGTTTGGGTAAATATTTTCCCTAAGAAATTACAAGAAACCGTTTTAGACAAGTTGAGACAGTTTAGATAATTTGAGATAAATGAGCATCCCATAATATGAACTTAGTTGCAAAATAAAAGTTCATAGCATGGAATGCTGATTGTTAAAATCATTTTATGGTAAAGTTATTATAATTTGTTCATTGTGCAGAAATATTATTTTTACGAGTTCTTAATGTCGTGTGAGATTATTTAGATAATTTGAGGTAGTGTAGATAATTTGAGATAATTGAAATGGATTTTAATTTGCAATACATATGCTTACAGTGTGGAAAATCGATTCTTAAAATCATTTCATTGTAAAGTCACTTTAATCTGTCCATTGTGTAGTTATATCATTTTGATGAGTGTAGTAAAATTATCATAATCATCTCATAATTAAGTACGAGTTTTGCAACCTGTTCATAATGCTCAAATATAATCATTGAATGGAAATTCTTATTATCAGTTTATGGGGCATGATGCAGTGTAGTTATAAATGTTCGTAACGTAGTTAGTTATTACTATAAGTTCGTGGTTTAACCATTTTATTATTTGATACAATAATTTAAGAGTGTATTATGATGAAAAAGAAAAAGAAGTTTAATTTCACATTTTCTTTTCATAATGGAATTAAGCTGAAATTGTTATTTTGAAATTCACGTATAGACTAATTTATAACAAATTTGGTTTCTAAAGGTATTAACAAATCTTCATACGAAAAAAAATGCTGGTAAAATTACCGTACTGTATGGTAATGATATTTTTAGTAAGAAAAAACTATAGTTCTGGCAAATAAAACCAAAACATACGGTATTTAACCCATTCTTTTGGTAATTTTTCCGTTCATATGGTAATGATTTAGCGAAAATTCTTGTTTTCAAAATTAGAGTTCTCATTACCACACTCAGTGAAAAAATACAAAATTAAAAAGAAAATTTAACCAAATAAATGACTTTTATGCCATTTTTTATGGCATCATCATATAATTATAAATTTAATCATACATTATAAAACCATATATAATTGTTAATTTTACCAAAATCCTTACCCAAGTTCTTTGGTAAGAATTACCGTGCTTTTCAGTGTTCCCATAGAGCCTGAAACACTGTAAATTTTTACCACATATTGGTAGTTTTAACCATACTTTTTTCTCAGTGTTATTCAAGTAAGACAAACTATGTAAAGTTGAGTAAAAAATTTATTAAATCATTTTATAAGTAGCTAAATGTTAAAATAGTTTTCTTACTTTCCATATGCAAAGCGTACTTCCGGATAAAACAATCAATCGATATTTTTAGTTTATGAGTTATATCTAAACACTTTTCTAAACATAAATAATTTTACAAAAACAGTTGGCAATCTTCGTAACAACGTAACACTTGTATGTTTTATTAAAAAATTGTGAAGTACCTTAATATTGAGGACTGTCAAATAAATAATGCTGCACTTTTTCACACTGATCACACTATATTACATAAATATCATAAACATATCCTTGAAATTGTAGAAACAAAGCACTACGTTGCAGATCATATTTTAAATTGTGTATCGAAACAATAAACGAGTGTCTACTTGATGTCATTATGATCATCCCAATAATTTTGAAGTGTATTTATTCTGAATAAAATACGATAACGACTTACAATAAAAAACATAATGCAATAGTACTAAAATAAATTAATTGTAAAAAGTTGCAGTTTTGAATCTGAAATTTATTTTGATGTATTTTGTTTTAAATCTTATCTTTGCTTTATTAGGACAAAATACTCTTAGAATTCAAAGAAGAAAAAACTCTCTGTTCGTTTTTTTGACTTAATTGTTATCTTATTTCATTTGTCACACTAACTTATGGAATCATTTTTAAAATTTTGTACACAATCATAAAATAAAAATTACTCGCAATCATTTACTGCTACCTTTTGGGGGGGGGGCAACCCAAGAAAATACATTTTCGTTCATCGAGTGCACAGACATTTGACTTATTTATTTTATTTTTATTTTTTTGTTTAAAAAGCATCTGTAAAAAATAACTTTTTTCTTTTCAAAATAAATGCAAGATGAAAAAAGTGCAAAAAATTAATAACAAAAACATATTGAATTTGCTGATACCAATTTAATTTTAATTAAAATGTGTGATATCAACTGTGTAGTTTTCAACATTAACTATACGCGTATTATCAGTCACAATTACTTTATTAGTAAGAGAAAAACTCTTAAAAAGGTATCTTCATAGTTATTTCACCATACTAAAATCAATCAAGCCGTTACCAGATATGCTGTAAGCATTATTTGTTATCAGTCACACTTATTAGTTACGGAAAAGCAGATAAAAAGGTTATTTAATAAATCTACCTTCATACTATTAGCAACCTAGCAGTCAGCATAGATGCTGCCGGTATCATTTGTTATTAGGCATGGATATTTTCTAGTAAGAGAAAAAACAGCTGAAATGATCACTTTACACTGCTCTCGTCATGCTGTAGCCAATTAACCAGTCACCAGGAGATTTAATGCCAGTGTTATCTGGGATTTTTCTCTTTATTTTAAAACAAACTTTGCTAATTTATATATCTAATTTCTACAATCGCAAGTTATCGATTAAAGCAAAAAAATATTAAGTGTTATTATTATTTTCTTTTACTTTAAAACAGTAATCATATACATTGTAAGAAATTCCGGATCCAACTACGGTCATCCGTGAAATCTATTTTTCCATAAAATGCATTTTTACCGTTAAATGTTATACCGTAATTTTTACAGTAATATTTATTTAATTGGAGTGATTCAATGATTTTACGGTAAATACTATTGTAAAAATTACGATATTTCAGATTTATTATTCCGTAAAATAGTTCCGGTAAAAATGGATATTACGGTAAAAAATACAGACATTTTAAGTGCCGGTACTTTTTACCGTAATTTGATCTGGAATATTTAAAGTGTAAGTCTACATTATTTTTCCCGCAAAAGTATTAAGTCAGACAAAATGGCCATATATTTTCTGGATGAAGGCCCTTTTAAACACGGGAAGCAAAAAAAGTATGAAAAAAATGAAGATTTATTATCTTCTTATTTTTGCGTTAAGATTATTTGAATTAAGACTTAAGCAAAAATTACTCTTATTGTGTAATTTGTTTGTGTTCTTATTGTGTAACTTTAATTTGTTTTGATTAAATACACTCTTTTATTCAATAACATTTCCTTAGTTTCTTTTGCCTGTAAAGTGAGCATGTTGTGGTTTATTTTCCGATTTAAAAGGAAAACAACCTGTGCATTTAAATAAATAAATTTTTTTTTACAAACTACTGTAATTGGACCCAAATTAAGAATATAACTTATTGACATAAATTGTTGTAAAAAAGTCGATAAATTTTTTTACCAAACTTTAAAAGGCTGAATTTGCCCATCTTTTCCATCTATTCTCTTAAATTTATGCAAAGGTTTTCGATTTACTTCTGCTTTCAAGGAGATCTTTACTTTCTTCCCCGCCAATTAGTCAGACCTTTTAAGAAATTAAAACCATATGGTAAAAGACAAGGTTAAAATACAATGAAAGACAACAAATTTGAATTTTCCAAATAAATAAAATCAATGAAACTGCGTATGACATCTTCAATCTAAAGCAAATTAATTATCGAAAAATTAATTATAACAATCTCAAACACATTAACTAATTATCCATTTATTTTTGAAGTTATGCTTTTAATTTTTTGTGTAATGAAATTAAGAAATTGTAATGGATGTTAAAAATATTGAAAATAAAATGTTTTATTTTAAACAAATACAGACGTCATTGTAGTTTTTATTTGGAATCTTTTTAAATATATCCAATTATATTTCTAACTTAATTGTTACTGAATAAATAGTTTATTTCTTATTACACTTTATAATAAATATGTTTAGTAAAGCATCCAAAAATCATTTATAATATATTATACAAATAAACACTTTATGTTATATTGTGACATTAAACAAATATAGGAAGAGTAACACTATCAATTATGAAGAATTTTTTTTACTGTGGAATAATATGTTACGTTATATGTAAAATGTACGTAAATTCAAACTCGGAAATGGCACCAAGGAAATGAAATTGATAATATTTATTTAATTTTCATTTATTTCGTCGTCATCTTATTTCAGGCAAAACAGTACTACCATATTATATTGTCGAGTTGGGCACATTGCAGTTTGAAGTACATTGGTACCTCAGTGCACATTGCAATTTGAAATATGTTACGTCTTGACACATCGTAATATGCAATACACTGTTTCTTCAGAACATATTACAGTCTAAAATACATTGTTACTTCAGAACATATTGCAATCTGAAGTACATTGTTGCTTCAGGACACATTGCAATTTGAAATACATAGTTACTTGAGGACGCATACTGTAAATACAAAATAAATTGTTACTTCAAGACATATTGTAATCTAAAATACACTCCCTACTTTAGGAGACATTGCAATCTGAAATACATTGTTAATTCAGGACACATTGCAAACTAAAATACTTAGTTACTGCAAGAAACATTGTAATCTCAGTTACTGATTATGAAACAAGAATTTATTGCAAAATAGTAAATTACATTAAATAGCATGTAGCTTTTATTTATTTCCACTATAAAACATTTTAGTAAACATATTTTTGAAATAAGATTTATATTTTTAATTAATTCTTATCATCTTTCTTTATACTGTGTATCATACTAATTTTGTTCAAGATTATATGAGCATGTATTATTTCATTTAAAAGTTCCCATTTAATCTGAAACTTTCTTAATGGTGTTCAAACTCAGTTATCAAATTAAGTAGGAGTTTTTAACACCTACTTTTAATGATATTATTGAATAAAGTGAAAGTAGGGGAAGTTCTGCAAACTTTTTTTCTCCAAGAAATATGCTAAAACAAGTTTTCAAATTTTACATAATAGACAATCGAAGTTGTAAAGTTATTATTTTACTTAACAAATAGTTTATTATATCATATTTTATTTAACAACAAAAAAACAAAATAACAAACAATACTGAGAATCCGCCATCTATAGAGCAGTTTTCTCGCAAAATTTAGTTTCTTTTACTCTCAAAAGCATATTATTTTTGAATAAAACAAATCACAAATTATTTGAATAAAATAATCATTTTGAATGAAATAAATCATATAAAAACAATTTTTACAAATTATTCTCCAACCAGCGGAAGTAAGTTTAAAAACTGATGAATGCTAGTTTTTACAAATGATAATTTTTGCATCCATATATTTTTTTCTTTATTATAAAACAATGCTGTTATGCAAAGAACTTATACTTTCACTCATAAAAGGAAAAAATATATTGCTAAACGCATGATTCATTCTATAAATATTATTTGAAGGAAAATGATTTATAAATCATGTAATTCACTTTTTAATATAACTTTACTTTTATTTAATTAGAATTTATTTCTGAGTTTACAATAAATCATCTGTTCGCAGATATAATTAAATAAAAAATTACAAGTTATTATCTCTCATTAAAAAAATTAAATTAAGAAATAAATAATTAAATAAATAAATAAAATTTTAAAAAAAGGTTAAGTTTAGTTTTTTAAATGGCATACATTTTAGTTACAAGCAATTCTATATTTGAATATTATAATTTGTTATTAATAATTGATTTCTAGTAATTATTATAATTTGTTAATATGCTAAACTTATGCTATTTAAAGAAAATTTGAAGTCTAAAATTTACTTAACAATTCCAAAAATTCGCTCCCTTCTGAATCGTAAGTTTAAAACAAGCACGATTTAAAACAAATGCAAAATAAAATGATACAAGATGTAATGAAATAGAAATAAGAGGTACAATAATACAAGATATAATAAAAAACAAATTTAAGGGGCAATAATACAAGCTGTAGTGAGTTCCAAGTACAACACAAAGATACAATAATAAATATTGCAAGATGAAACAAAATTCAAGAGCAAGATGAAATTATTCAATGAAATTTATTTACATTTGACTATTGAACAATAATTCGTATAAGAATATTCTTTTCATAATTAATGTTTCTAATTTTCAATTTCTTTAAATAAAAAAAAACGTGTTTTACATGCTTCATTCGTTACTATGTGCTGAACCAAAAATCTTATTCTTTAACAGAAGTAAAATCAAGATAACGGAAAAATACTTGTATATATATAAGCTTAGTATTCCCAATAGTACAATGGGAAAAATTACTAATAATATTACTGCAAAAAGTACCAACACCCTGTACGTATTATATGTTAAATCTATTTTACCGTAAAATCCATTTTTATCGTAAAATATTATACCGTAATTACTACATCAATATTTATTTAATTACAATGATTTAGTGATCTTACAGTAAATATCACAGTATAAAAATCACGGTATATTAGATTCGATTTTTACTGTAATTTTATCTGGAATTTTTTTAGTGTACATGATATAATAAAATATGGATTTCAATTATAATTTAATCCACTAAAACTGTGTAAAAAATACCCCTCCTATATCATAACATAACGTTGTATCCTTTTATACCCTGTTGTTTCCCTACTTTGAAAACTACGTTCAACTCAAGTTTTTTTTTTTAACGGAAAGCTTTTGTAGTTTTATTGATAAAATAAGACATGTTACATTCAGACTTTTTTTTTTCGAAATGGTGCGAAAACTTTAAAAGCTTTTAATTGGTCAAAAACTGCAAAATATCATTTTCAGAGACAATAAAGTGCAATAATCTAATCAACATATCAAACATAGATCAGCTGCATATTAAATGAACATTGCATCTTAACGTACCCTTTTGTAGTAGTAAAGTAGAGAAGACTGAATAATATAAAAACTAAGTTAAAGTCAAATATTTAAAAAAAAGCTTCTTCAGTTTTATTGTTAAAATAGGATCTATAAATTTATTTTATTAAAATCAATTTCAAAATTTTACAAAAGCTTTAAACGCTTTTCATTGTTTCTAAGCCTTTCAAATTAATTAGTCAAAAGCTACAAAATATCCTATTACGAGACAATAAAAAGCGATAATCAAATTTAGAAATCAGATTTAGATTAGCAGCACACCAAATAAATATTTCATCCTGACATACCCTACTGTTTCCCTACTTTGAAAACCATGTGCAATTTAAATATTAAAAAAAAAAATCTTTCACAGTTTTATCGTTAAAACAGGATTTGGTACGTTTATTTTATTAAACTTAATTTAAGAATGGTACAAAATCTCAAAAAGCTTTTCATTGTTGTCAAGTCTTTAAAATTAATTGGCCAAAAATTACTAACTTCCACATAAAGAGACAATAAAATGAGATAAACTAATTTACTTATCAAATACTGATCAGCTGCACATCAAACTTTGCATACTGACGTACCTTATTGCTTCCCTACTTTGAAAACTATGTTAATTTCAAATATTTTTTTTAAAAAAAGGCTTCTGCAGTTTTATTGTAAAATTGGGTTTGTTACATATATCTTATAAATGTCCAAATGGTACAACAACTTTAATAGCTTTTCATTGTTGCAAAGTCCTTCAAATTAATTGACCAAAAACAACAAACTATCACATTAAGAGACAATAAAATGCGATAATCAAATTTACTTATCAAATATAGATCAGCGGCACATCAAACATTCAAATTTGAATATCAAATATAGATCAGCTGCGCATCACATAATCAAATTTACGTATCAAATAAACACTGATGTAAGAAATTAAAAGAATTTGCGAACATGGTTGATTATCTCTAGAACTACTGGACCTATTTTAATGAAATTTGATATGTACATACATTAATACAACGCATGAGCAACACTCGTTGGAGTCGGAAGGTATGAAATCGCCACAGGACAATTCAGGCCAATTGCGTCAAGAAATGATAAACTGCCTTATTTCAGGAATGAAACATTGCAAGGCCTGTATATCTGTAAGAGGGGACCACACCCCTATTAACCCTTTTTTTGTTGTTTATTCTGCAACCACTGTTTCATACCTTCCGACTTCAGCGAGTGTTAAGCCTGTTCCTGAGCGTGTATTATAATTGTTGAATGGTTATTTGTTTTGTATTGTATCAATGTATGTACAAATCAAATTTCATTAAAATCGATGCAGTAGTTCTAGAGATAATCGGCCAAGTCTGCAAATTCTCCTAATTTCTTACACCGGTGTAGATCAGTTGCACATCATATAATCAGATATACAAATTAAATATAGGTCAGCTGCAGATCAAATAATCAAATTTACGGATCAAATATAGATAAGCTGCACATCAAATAATCAAATTTACGTATCAAATATAGGTCAGCTGCACATCAAATATTCAAATTAAATATAGATCAGCTGCACATCAAATAATCAAACGTACAAATTAAAAATAGATCAGCTGCACATCAAATAACCAAATATACAAATTAAATATAGATCAGCTGCACATCAAATAATTATATTTGCGTATCAAATATAGATAAGCTGCACATCAAATGTACAAATTAAATCCAGATCAGCTGCACATCAAATGTACAAATTAAATATAGATCAGCTGCACATCAAATTAACATTGCATTCTGAAATTAAAAAAATAAAAGGATCGCCAACACGAGCCAAGCAATGCCAGATCTAGGAAACCCGATCGCAGTAGAACCTCCCGGCGTCAAATAACAACATAAGGATAGATTCCCGAGCAAAACGGACTCTCCAACCGGGCCGGAATACGCGCACTTGTCGGCGGGATACTCGGCGACTAAATATTCTCTACTCTCGCTACCCGCGGGGAATGCATAAGGTCCCCCCTTCTTTTTTTTTCTCCCTTGCTTTCTCCCTTTCCTCTTCAGAAGTGAAGCATGGGGGAGAAGAGGGGGAGATGGTTATTTCCAGATTGTCGATTTATAGGGGAGGAGTATCGGTGAAGCAACCACGATATTGCTCGTTGTCGCCCTGTTATGACAGTAATATCTTCTAGAGAAAAGGTGCTTCAAAAAATACTTCTTTTGTATGCTGATATTTATGAATTTCGGCTTGGGGATTTATTTGATTTTTATTTTATGATTATTGAGATGAAAACAGGAGTTTGAAGTTTATGTATTTCTGGGAAGTTTTGGATGTATTTTTGCGAGTTGTGGTAGAACTGATGGTTAGGTTGCAACTAGAAGTTCGATTTATAATCTATTTATTCGATTTATTTCTTTTAAGAAGTAAGAAAATAAACTAGCTTACCAAAAAATATATATACAAATAAAGATGCAGTGGGTTATACAAAAGAGAAGAAGTAATTATTATTATATGGAAAATGCTGAACGCTGACTGAAATATTTTGTTAATAAATATATTAACTATGAAACATTTTTTGTGTTTCTTTGACTTGCCTTTAACTCACCAAATTAATGTCCAAATCAGTATTATTTTTTTTAATCAATCATTTATAAAGCTATAAAAATAATATTTAAAATCAAGACAATTTATTAACAAAAATAAATAAAAACAAATATTAAATCAAAAGCAAACAACAAATACTATATGCATTATGTTAAGAAACAATTCCCAAACTCATACCAAAAATTGGTATTTTTAACAATTTTTTAAAGAGTTTTACCACTTTGATTGAAAGGAAATTAAATTTAAGATATAAACTCAAAAATTATGCTCTGTTTTAAATCCATTTCTCTAATTATAATTGAAATAAGTGTCCTGAAAACGTAATTAAGTTTCCTCACGAAAGGTTAAAACGATAATTAGCACATAAGAGGGTGTATTAGTTTAATTTTATGTGTTATTTAATGTGACAGTGTGGCAGACGAAAAAAAAAAAGGCACTAACCTGAATAACTTTTGATCTAATGATAGAATCTTCGCGTTCTAGGACTCAATCTGAATGGTTCAAAGGGGTGATCTCAAATATGCCAATTATTTAGTACAGACGATATTTTAAGTTACGAAATCAGGTACAAAAACGTACTTTTTCTGAATAAAAATACTTTTTTTTTTGACGGGTTCAGATTTCTGGGAAATATAGATTCCTGACCCCATAGGGGATAGCCCCAATCTGGGAAATATGGTCCCAATAGTTTGGTCAGGAGAGCTATTTAAAGTTTAGACCCCTTAATGGTAGTTATACTTTTTGCGTATAATATCGAGAACTTCTTAAGTGAATTTAAAAATTTTGGCACGGAATTATATTATTTATTTATACAAAGACAATTTCCTTTAAAAAATAAATTTTGGTAAATATTTATTATTTTATTTAACAATACTCGAAAAAATGTTGAATTGGACTTATCTTTTACATCACTTTAAAGTATCTAATTTTACATGGCAAAATGGAACATTTGAGCGAAATCGATTGATCAGTTTCTGAGAAATCTTTTAAATTTCTGAGAAAGTTTTTAAAAAAATTGTAGATTCTCAGTGGTTAAAAAGTAATTAGATTATTCAACTTTAAAATTATGTAAAAATTGCATGGTTTCCAATTCAAATTTTTTTCGATAAATAAAATAAAAAATAATAATTTTCACTAACATTTACTTTTTGCATAAAATTATCTTTGGGTAAAAAAATTTTACAATTCTGTGCTCACTTTTTTCTATTTGCTTAAAAAGTTCTTGAGATAGAGAAATGCGCAAAAAGTAAAATTAACATTAAGGGGTCCAAACTTTGGATCGCCCTCCTAAAGCAATTATGAGGACAATATTTCTCAGATTTTGAGGCTTGAAAATCCGAATTCATCGAAAAAAAGTTTTATTTATTGACAAAAGGTAAGTTTTTGTGTTTGATTTCATAACTTAAAATATCGTCTGCACTAATTAATTAGCAAACTTGATCTCACCCCTTTGAACCATAAAGATTGAGTCCTAGAACACGAAGATCCAATTTTTAGATTAAAAGTTATTTAGAATGGTCCATTTTTTTAGTGAACTATACATTATTTATTATAAATAAATTAATATACGTTATTTAATAAAGATAATTTAATGTGCGGTTTTCATATTTTTTTAAAATGTAAATCCTCTCCAATTAATTTCTGTGCTATTTCCGAAACTAGGCATCTCGCAATTAAGACTGCAAACTCTGAAATAATAAACTCTAAATGTATTTAGGGAATTAAAGCAAACTGGTATTTTCAAATATTCCTAGATGCCTCAAAACATGTTTGCAATCGTTAAGAAAATAAATAATAATAATAATAATAACAATTGCATTCACTTTTTATTTGCAGTCAGATTTCTCAAATACTTAGACCAATCTGTGTGTTATAATCCTAATTTCAGTGCCATTCGTCTATGTAATAATTCATTGCGTATTGATAATGTATTTTATACATACGCAATTGAAATGTGTTAGCACCAGTTTAAAATATTTCTTTAAGGATACGCAAATTCAGTATTATGGAATAATTAAGGAACACTTTGCTTAAGATATAGTTTCGTAAATCATACAAATAATATAGCACTGATAATTGAAATAAACAAGACTGTTAAAATAAACCGAATTTATACGGAAAAAAAAGTTTCAACAAAGTTTCTCTCAAAAGTTTGTCAACTCATATTTTAAATTTTAAACAGGAGAATAAAAACTAAAATTGGGACATTACTTTTCCTAATGGCATTATTAGAAATAGTGACAATATTTAAAACAGAAAAAAACAAATTGAAACTCTGTTTTTCATAGTGTCGAAAAAAATAACTTTAATAAATATTCATTTTTAAATCATGAATAATTTCTTTTTAACGAAGGTTTTGTGAGGAAGAAACAAATTTTCTACAACAATGAATAAATAGTCAATATTTAAAGCAAAAAAAATTACTAAAAGCACTTAAACTTGCACTACATTTCATACAAATTACAATTTCGACATAAAATATTTAGAGTCAACAAATTAAAATGGCACTTTCAGTGCATTAAATTTTAACTCCGTTGTTGCATTTCAACTGGCTATAATTCAACCAAATATGGTATTTTTTCACTTGAAATTTAACAGTTAATAATTCTCGAATTAATTGTAATGTAATTTTTCTTATGTCATTTTACTCCCGGCACATTTTTCAATAACCCATCCTAATTTCCAATTAAGACAGAAGTAACGTAAAGAAAATTAAGGAAAAATTAGTTAAAAAAAAGCACTTGAAGTTGTAATAACTTTCAAACAAATTGGAATTTCGAAAGAAAAAAAACTGTGCTTACTTCATAAACAAACATAAACCCTTTCAGCTGGCAAATTTTATCACCATAGTTGCATTTCTGTGGCCTGAAGAGCGGCACCTATTGTATTTGTTCGTCTGGAATCAATTATCGAATATTATTAGTTTCTTTAATTCTATTGTACTTCTTGTACAATTTCTCTCTATCTAACATAATTTCAAGTTTCTAAGTCTTACAGAGATAGCGTAGAAAGGCAAAGTGTAACGTCAAACTGAACACCTAAAGCAGCGTTGTGGACCCTTGTTATTGGCTCTACATTTCTTTTAATATAGAGATCAAAAGAACTAGTTTATAGTGATAGTTCAAATGTGATATCAAAAAGCTCGTGACAAAGCTCCCTATCTTCTGACTTGTCTGTTATCGTCAGAACATCAGTATCAGAAGGCATGTTTGTTGCAAACATTCCCACAGTTAACAAGTGTCTGAAAAGATTGAATTACTGTTTAAGCTATTACTCTTTTTAGAACCAATATTATTAGAATCATCATTGATAATCATTAGTTTTACATAAATGCTTAAAAGTCAACATGTTTTGTAAATTTTGGTATTTTTATTGTGAATGAAATCAAGTTGCTTCAAAAAAATTAACCAGAAATTTCCGTAAATTAAATTTTCCTTTAAATGCTATCGAATTGTTTCATTTCTATTCAAGCTATAACTAAAAACTTCCAAAATTAGCACAATTAAATTTTGAATTAAAATTACATTTAAGAGATTTGATTTTTTAAAAAAAAACTTCTTTTTCAATAAAAGTCAATTTTCATTAATTGCTAACCATGGTTTTACATGTGATGGAAAATGTGAGTTTTTAAATGCATATAAAATAAAGTCGCCGCTGAACAGCTGACCCAATTTTGAGTTTACGACTACCAATGCTGAACTCAGTAGCCTCGTAATTTTGAATCCAATCTAGAAGACAAGGGAACTCTTGGATCAAGTATAAGGAGAAATTTGCCTTCTTGGAGGACTTTTCTGACGGAACTAATTCGCATTTGCGTTACATGGAGAGGAAAGCCATGAAAATCCCACATTGTTAAACCAACAGCAAGGAAACTATCATCTGCCTACGACTGAGATTATTTTACGTTAGCACTGTGGTCGGAGAGAGCCGGTTGTGGAATTCGTATCGACCAGCCAAATCGCTGGAACGAACCCGGGTCACCTCACTGGGAGGCAACCGTTCCATCCTTTGAGTCACCACGGTTTAAAAGTCACTTTAAGAAATTATGATAATTATGTAAGAATTAATTTCAGGATAAAACCTAAATAATATTCAAATACATTTCTATTTTTATCCCTAGCTTATTTGAATTTCCATTAACCGTGCTTCGAATTTCCGAATCTCTACAATTCTTTATCATTGATGAAGCAGCTAAAATCGAATGGTCATGCTTAAGTTTCACACTAACACTTTATAGATAGAGTGTACAGTTATTGAGCCACCTTTGTTTAAACACTGCAGCGTGCAGGCATTAAGGGGGGCATGGTGTCCAAAACGTTTCATTCCCCCCCTTACTCCAAATGGCTCGTTAGCCCACGTGACTTCGATTCTAATTAATGGCCGAGGGGCCCGGAATGCAAATAATTCCGGACGCCGCCGTTGGGGGAGTTGATTAACGAGGAATTAAGCCTCTTCACTTCACTTGTCGCTACTAAAATGCTGTCATCGTCTGCTCTGTCATCTTTTATCTATGCAGTCTTTCATTGAAGAAGAATCTTTTGCAATACGGCAGACGGTCGATGTGTCTATTAAAGAGTAAAATAGAACGTATGGATCTTGTCTGAAAGAAGAGAAAGAACGGGCTTTCTTTGGTCTGGTGGTCTGCTTTGTGTGGGCCAGGCTGTCTATTCGAATGTAGGCCCTGTTTTGTTACGCTTTTCAGACATAATTACGTGATTACATTTGTTCAAGTAAAACAAGGCCGGATTTTGTAATGGATTGATTTGTTTTTCCTCATCAGAATAAATGTAATCATCACAGAGAAAACAAATTCTGCCAAAATTACCATATTGTACGGTAATGACATTTTTTTTAAATAGAATCCAGTGTAATCTGGTTATAAAATCAAAAATATGATATTTAAACCCTTCTTTTTGGAATTGTTTCCTATTTATATGATAATTATTTCACCAGAAATTCTAGTTTTCAAAAGTATACATCTTGTCATCACACATTTTGTACAAAATACAAAACATAAAGCTAGGAAAATGGTACATTTTACCATATTTTGGTAGTTTTGACCATACTTTTTGTTCTCATTTTTAAAAAAACAGAGGATCTAATTTTATTATCAGAGGAACGAATTTGATTAAAAACAGCGTTCAAAAATCACAAATAGTAACATTTGTATTAAAACCTAAACGCTAACCGAGTCAATTTGGTATAACTGCATCAGTAGGATAAATTGCAGGGGTGGCAAGGTATTGATTTATTTCATAAGTTGATCTTGATTACTAAATGCTTCTTCATCATTATTACTGTCGATTTAATGTTGCCACTTTTTAATTTATATTTATCTTTTTATTATAGCGAATTGCATTACTGTTATACCATTCTTATAATTTGTCCTACTTATGAAGATTTTTTTTTTTTTTTTGGTTAATGGCGGGCACTTGGGTCTATTTCCCATTGGCTCAGAAGTGCCAGAATTGCTACTCTCTTATCGTTACCCAGTGGACACCTATGGCTAAGCCACGGCGGTGGAGTAGCTTTCCCCACGTCATACAACCACAAACCCGTTTATAGGGCGGGTTACATTCACACAATCACACAAAAGAAAGGACATAGAACACAGAGAGAAAGAAAGAAACATCCATGCCCTGAGCGGGATTCGAACCCGGGATTTAATAAATTTAATATTTGCGATTTTTAAATGTGTTTAATCAGAATCTTTATTAAAAAAAACTCATAAAATAAGTCTATAGCAGCAATGTCTTTATCTACTGGCTTAAATTTGATAGATTCATTGTTCCAATTTTTATTATTTGTAACATTCTAAAAAGAAAGTAATGCGGAAACCAAATGGTTCAGTTTTGTAGTCTGTCGTCTGAGCAAACCCAGAACCAAAAGACAAACGTGATTTTGTCCGATTTGAGAGTAGATAGTTTTTATAACCACTCATTTCGTAAAATAATAATAAACGGTATGTTTATTATTATTTTATGAAAAAAGTAATTTAACGGTAAATTAAATTTAAACGTATGAATGGTTTTTATGCCGTCCTCTAAGATATCATGATAAAATTGCCAAACTATAGCTCATCTACCAAATTTTATGACATATTATGAAACCATATTTTATTTTAACTTTACCAAAATCATTAACAAAGCACTTCAGTAAAAATTACCGAGTTTTTCGATGTTGCAATTGAGCCGAGTATATTTCCTTATTTTTTTTATTGAATTTATCAAAAATATAGCTTAAAGTTATTCAATAAAATTCACATTTGATTTTAAATGTGAAAGCACTTTTTTATGAATATTTTAGAATGTAATGTGCATTAAGTAGTCACCTACTTTCGGTTTTATATGCTCATATATATATATAACCTTATAAACGTTTATTAAACTAGTTACAATCAAATTTTTTATTATAATTTTATTCCAGGAGAAAAAAAACATAGTATTTAAACTTAGTATTGGCTTAGTATTTAGAATTAAATTTAATTATGTATTTGTAGAAAATCAAACTAATTCCTAATTTTTGGAAATAGCTTCACTTAATTGTTATTATTATTATTTGAAATTTCTTAAAGATATTGAAAGATATTTTATTATTAGATAAACAATGATAAACATAACACTTTTAAGTATTCAAAATGAAATCAATTCTTTCCAACACTGTATGAAATAAACATGTTGATTTTTTTCCCTTTTTGAGTTCCTTTTGGTGGATTTAAAAATGATATTCGTGATTCACGTGAGGATATTCGTGAATATTTAGCAAAACAACATGTATTCAGCTAAATTAATATCAAATTTCAAAAATTAGTTTAACCAGAATTAAAATTTAAAGAAATGATAGAAAATTGCTTTCAATAAACAAATACCATTTCAAAAATTTTAACGTACTCGCTGCAGTACTTTTCTTAAATAATTTTAAAAAATAATTAGTTTTAATAGTAACTGTTTTGACAACAGTTAAACAGCAAATATATTTTCTTAGAGCCTTCAATTTAAGATCTAAGAGATAGTTTTATTATCGTAAAAAACTACTTCCTAGAAACAAAGCTCCTTGCTCTGTTTTGGAGAGAAGCGTAAAAAAAAAAAAGCGTACCAGAACTAGTTCAACTGGTGTGAAAATTGCTTTCAATAAACAAATACCATGTCAAAAATTTTAACGTACTCACCACAGTACTCTTCTTAAATAATTTTAAAAAAATATTAGTTTAAATAGTAACTGTTTTGACAACAGTTAAACAGCTAATATATTTTCTTAGAACCTTCAATTTGAGATCTATGAGCTAGCTTTATTATTGTTAAAAACTACTTCCTAGAAACAAAGCTACTTGCTCTGTTTTAGAGAAGTGTGAAAAAAAGCGTACCAGAACTAGTTCAACTGGAGTAAAAATTTAAAATAATGATGGAAAATTGCTTTTAATAAGCAAATACCATATCTAAAACTTAAACATATTCTTTACTGTATTTTTATTAAATATTTTAAAAAAGAATTCGTTCAACTATAGTAGTATTTCGACATTAGTTAAACAGTTGATATAATTTCTTAGAATCTTCAATTTGAGGTCTAAGAGCTAACTTTATTATTGTTGGCTGAAGACTACTTCCTAGAAACTAAAGGAGGTTTGTTTTTATTCACCCCCTCCCCCCAATCATTTCGGCTGTGTGAAAGGAAAACCTCTTAGGTTTCTTGCAAACATTGGGTTGGGCATTTGCTTGTCAATTTTGTTTCGTTTTCTGTAACTGGAAATAGTAGACCACCCTAGTAGCCATTTTCTAAATGGGAGACCCCCGACAGACTGTAGTGGGTACTTCCTCTAAACCAAGAGTTTCATTTCCAAAGTACTTATTCTCTTTCATCCGCCTACATATCTCCTCTGTTTTAGAGATAGAAAGAAAGTACCGGTTATATAATAGTCAAACTAAAAATTTACATTTCATTAGATTTTTAAGTTTTTATTTAAGTTCTAGTCTACATGCATGTTTAAATGAAAAACTGAGAGTGATATATAAATTTTAAATTTTTATAAAAGCATCAGAAATAAATAAAAATACCACGGTTCAATGTCAAACAACCTCATTCCAAAAAAATTTCAATGCACTGTAAAAACTTCTGGATGAAATTACGCAAAAAGTACAAGCACTTAAGAAAAAGTACGTGAAAAAGTACAAGCACTTAAACCCACTGACGTTATTATGCCTTCTTATTGAATTTTGGAGCTTAGTTTAATTTCCTGAGAACTTTCTTTTGCGAGTTCCTTGCAAATTCTCACTATTTTTTTTTGTAAATCTGTAGATCCTGCAATTTACCTTTTTCAAGTAATAAAAAATTTTCTACTGGTTATAAGCTCTTCGGTGTAGGTCCCATAAGAACTACATGTTAGTTCCTTTCTGCACTCAGGCGGGTGGCGGTACTTTTTTTCATAAAATCTATTTTTACTAGAACAAGTTAGGGAACAAAAATTCTGATACAAGTGAATTTTACAGTAATAATTACCGTAAAATCTCTGAATCTTTCTAATTAAATAAATAATACTGTAAAAATTACAGTATAATATATATTATGTGAAAATGGATTTTACGGATAATACACCCATTGTACCGGAACTCCACACCGTGATTTAATCCAAAATTTTTACAGTGTGTATCAATTAGAAAAACGAACTTTAAACATACAGATTGCAAAAAAATATTGAATTTCAGTATTCCTTTTACTGTTTTAAAACCAATTCACCTGGTTTAAAATTATTGAACTTTAAATATATATCTAGTTGCATTTTACATGGCAACTACTGCTATATTTTTCATGTTAAAATAGTGATCAATTAATGTTAAGCAGAACAAGTAATCAATGACGCTCAATTCCTTTTTTATTTAATCAAAATTATTATTTCATTTCATTTCATCTTCAATTTCATTTCATTTTTAATTTCATTTCATTTTTAATTTCATTTCATTTTTAATTTCATTTCATTTTTAATTTCATTTCATTTTTAATTTCATTTCATTTTATTTACTAATTATCTGTAAACACTACAGAATTTTCAAGAGAAAAAGAGAATTTCAAATTTGATCAAGAAAAAGTCACACAAAAAAAATATATCTTATTAGAAGGAAGGGAACCACATGAAAGTACTAAAATGATCATCTAACCCAAACTATATTGCTTGGTCAGTTCAACTTGACCAGATGGTTAACAATTAGGTGGCGTGAATACATCAAAAATCAGCAACAGATTTTTTTTTTCGTTAACTAACTCATAATTAAGAATGTCAGAAAAACCATAGTTAGTGCTACATGCTTACTTGCACAGCAAAACATTTTAGATCATATTACAGTATAAAGAACTGGCCGTTTGAGTTCATCATTCGTTAAATCCATTTTTACTAGAAAATACCAAAGCACTTCGATCAAAATTATCAAGCTTTTTGGTGCTCCCATAGTGTCAAAAACACAAACACGGTAAATTTTACCCTACATTGGTAGTTTTGACTACACTTTTCTTTTTAATTTACCATTTTTTCAATAAATTTCAAGCTCTAATATATCGTAAATCCAATTTTGTAACATTTTATATTAACATCAAATTATTAGATGTTAGTATTTCTACGAAGAAGAGTAAAAATTTTTCAAAGACAATATACTGCTTCCACCCACGTTTTAATGCATACTTTTTTGGCCTTTTATTACAAAATATAATAATTTTTATGTCTAATACTAAGTTTATCAACATCGACTTAAATTCACATTTAATTATAATTCTTAATTATATAACTATTACAACCTAATAAATATATACTAATAATACAAAAAAACAGCTTTATAATGATTAAATTCCCTAAGTAGTTTTCATTATACGCATTAGATAATATTCTTTAAACAATGAATTATTATTTTACTATTCCAAATATTAAAGTAAAAGCTAAGTTTAGGCTCAAGGGTGATTTTTGTGAAAGTTACATGCATAAAAGCAGATCTAAAAAATTAGCTATGAAAAAGCTTATTTCCATAAACAAAAATAAAATTTAAACTTTTCAAATAATCCAAATAAAACTTATTCCCTTTAATAAATCCCCATATAATTTCTTTTGGGACTATTTCATATACAATATGAAATATAATTTCAAAGAAATTCATAGAAAATAAATATTTCAATGCATTAAACTTTATTTTCATATAATTTTTTTTTCAAATAATATGGTCCTTTTTTTTCAAATCTAGACTAAATAAAATGTCAAGTTTAAGACCACATATCTTGTTTGCTCTGAAAATTAAAAAGCAAAAGTATATAACTATTTTAAATGTACAAAGCAGCTGTCAAACAAAGTTTACAGTTACAGGCATCGTCATCATATTTTGACTTCATGTCTAAACGTTTGGCTTTTTTGAATTAATAATGCGTTGATTTTATTTGCATTAAAAACAAATAATTTTAAACCTCACGAGTACATAATTACGAACAGCTTTTAATAAAATATTTTTTTATTCAAAAGATCTTCAACAGCAAACATTGCCATTTGATGCTTTTTCGGAATATATTTTATTAATTTGTATGATACAAGAGCAAATTTACATCTAACAAAGGCAAACAACAATTCTCTCTTGAGATAAAATTCAGAGGGAGAGACTTTTTAATATTTATTTTTTACTGACTAATTTTAATCAAAGTAAAATAAATACGAAGCTTTAAAATAAGTATAAAAATATTTTTATATTTCATTTTTTGTAGTTATAACTTTTATAATTATTGGGAATAAGTCTTTCTTACTTTTAAATTTTCACACAACCAAAACTGTAGACTAATTTAATTTCTCTAAACTTTGAATAAAAAATTTTTCATTATTATTTTATCTTTTTTGTAACAGTATATAATATAAAAAATAGCTGTTAAATTATCTAAGTCCAGCTATGCCCTCTAACTCAAGAATAAATAAAATTAATCTCATAGATTTTACTGTGATCATTCACAATTATTTCAATTATCATCAACAATAATTGAAAATCAAAAAGTAATAATAAAGTCTCCGTCCATCAATAATATCACTCTAAGAGAAGAGGAAGAAGTAATAAGTATGACAACCCATATTTTGGTTACAGTAGACACATTGAAAATATTCAATAAAATTTTTATTTAATCTTACTTGTAACAGTAAATAATATAAAAAGTAGTAGCGAAGTTATAAAGCAATCAAACCCTTTTGATTTAAAAATATAAAAATAAATCCCATTGATCTTACTGTGACCATTCACAATTATTTCGATTATCATCAACACTAATTGATAGTCCCATATTTTGGTTAAAATAAAAACATTGAAAATTAGCAGATTAAATAATATTTTTTTTTATAATTTGTTTATATTTCTTTTACCTGTTACATACACAACTGATAATTATTATTGATATGCATACAAATAGCATTAAAAACATAGTTAAAATTTGGAGAAAAAAGATGGAATGTATTCTATAATATGTGTTTAATGTCTAAGCTGCTAACAAATGTGCAGGGAAGTAAGGTAAATTATAAAAGTTTTTGACAAAGGAAAAGAGGGAATCAAAATATTAAATAAAAATATATAGCATCATTTATGGACGGGCCCCAAAGTATTTTAATCAGTGTCGGTATTTAAAAAAACTTCAGTAAAGCTAATATTCAATACAAAAAAAATAGAAAGAACTTTTGTTTCATTAGTACCTTTTCCGTATTTCAGATTTATACATATAAGCTAAAAATATCAAACATTAAAACGAATGATGACAATCAACTTAATTTTTAATTGACGATTTAATCTTCGCATCGCACTGGCTTAGGGCCAGCAAAACGATTTTTTTTTTCAAAAAAGGTATTATTTTTTTTATTTTTCCCTAATAACCAAGTAATTACAAACTCATTAATCTAACTTTATACTGTCGGGAAAAGTAAGAGGGAAAAAATGACTCGGTTTTACTGCGAGGGGGGAAAAAAGGACATAGCTTAATGATCGGTTTACAGAATTATGTTCTGACTTCATCGTAGTTGCTGCAACGACTGCAAAAATTAGGGAAAAAAACGCACATAATGAAAGAGTTTTTTCCACCTTTCTACTGTAAAAGTTGCAGCAATGAGTAATTGCATATGTTCAGGAAAAGCAAGCACAATTTGAAAAATTTGCTTTTATCTGGTTAGTTTTTATTGCTTCCATCTCTGACAGTCAGTCTTTGACTTAGAAAATTTATCTAGGTAATATTGTCATCATTTTTTTTATTTTAATAATTTTTTTTTATTGAGTAAGGAAGTTATTGATTAAAAACATGATAAGAGTCAAAATATATCTGATATGATTTCTTTTTTGTCAATGTTTTTTTTTTACTTTATTTTTCATAAAAATTCTGCGTTTTATTGATGCCGAACTAATACCGTATTTTATTTGATTTATGAACAAAATGCAAAGTTTTTTTTTCTGCGAACATTCAGAAATTAGTTAACTAATTGAAAAAAAAGTCAAACCTACATTGTTTTTAAGGTTTTGTTTCTCATACACTTTTAATAGTAATTTAGAAAGTAAAACCTATTTGAAAGTCTCCAGATAATTTTTGAATCTTAGGATATCTTTAACAACTTTTTGGCAGGATTTTGCCTCAAACTGATCAAAAATGCCCTAAATTGCCCAAAATTATCCTAAAATATCCAAAAGTGTTCTAAACCTAAGACTCAAAAAATATTAATAAAAAGTTAAAATTCAAAATGTACCCCCTAAGCACTTATTGCATATGAATGCACTTATTATATCAAGCTGTATATTTTGTAGGAAATTATATAAAGACAGACTTAATGCCTGGAGATATTTCGTGATAAGTCCTTGACCCACACTTTTTTTCACACTTGAAGTTTTTGTGAATTCTGAGGAAAAATCAAGAGTAGAAATCATAGTAGTTAACATTATGTCCACGATCTCGCCAAACTTTCTTTTAAATTTTTTAAAAGTACATACATTTTCCAGTAATTTTTGAAACAAAATAAATGCTAAGGGAATAACTGTTTCTTTTTTAGCATAATTTCGAAATTCATTATGAATGCAAAGAACCGAGACTAAATAAGAAACATAGAAAAAACAGAGTTTCTTAGATGGTATTGATTAACACTTTAATGAGTGAATAATTAGTTTTTCAAATGTAAATTTTATTGTCTTTTTATATTGGTTTATATTCTTGTTGCAAAATCAACTTACATGGCTTTAATTAATACAGTTAATCATCAAAATAATAAAATTTACAAATAGTACTTGAGTATTTGCAGAAATATTAATTTTCTAAGAGAAATTAAAAATTTAAAAAAAAATTAACATAATTTTAGAAATACTTGTATCAAATCACTTATTCCTTAAAATAAATCTAAAGTTTTACGGAAGCAGATTTTCATTTTATTTTTCATTTAATTCTTTTTCAAAACACAAACAATTTTTTTATAGATTTATCATAAATTTATTTACATCAAAATCAAAAGTTAATTTTAAAACTTGGTAAAAACTCATGTGACATATAGCAAACAAATGTAATAGATGTAGATTTTAATTACATATCCCCTAATTTACTATTTCTTTACTTTTTAAGTTAGAAATTAAAAATTTCTTGTTTATATAGTGTTACATATTTTACTCAAGTTGCACAAAAAAAGTACCTAGATATGTGGCATTAAATTTAAAATATTTCCTGCCTTGAATTGATAGTATTTATTAATACATAAAATGCTTAATATTCTTTTTAAATTTATGGAGGAAATTGCATTAACTAAACTAGATATATTGTTGAGAGATGCTGGAAATTATACGGTTTCTTACACTATTAAAAATTCCGGATAAATGTACGATAAAAAGTTTTAGCACCTGAATGCTGGTACTTTTTACCGCAAAATTTCATAAAACAAAAATCTTATAAACCGTGATTTTTACTGTGAAATCACTGAATCACTGTATATCAATAAATATTACTTCAAAAATTACGGTTCAAAATTTTATGGTTAAAATAGTTTTTACGTTAAAATGGATTCTACGGATGCTGCACTCAGGTGCTATGCATTTTACCGCAAATTTATTCGGAATTTTTTACAGTGTATTAACTCTAGAAATATTTACAGTATTTTGGATTGCAAAAGAATTTATTTATTCATTCTTGTTTGCTGGATTTCTCTAAGTTCCTTCCTTGATCGCAAAAGTTCGGCGTGGATTTCCGGGTATTGAGACCTGTTATGTTCGTAAAAAGGAATTAAGATCACTTCTTTCCGGATTAAGTTTCTATCCTTCCAAAGAAACAGAATAAAACAACTGTTATATTTGACTTTGCATTTAATCGAAATTAAGTATATTGCAATGGCACTTGTTTACTACTTGTTTTTGTTATAAAGAAATTGCAAGTTGTCTCTTTTTTATAAATTACCACTTTCAACAAAAACTATTTCAAAGTAGATAGAGGTCAAAACATAGTCAGACAAACTGAAAAATAATAAGTTATTGTATCTATAGTGAAAAAGTGTGCAAGTCTTATTTGCAATTGCCTTGCATAGATTATTTTGACTTTTTTTTCTTCAAAATGTTTGAATGTTTCTTAAATTACGTACCAATTTTAGAACGAAATTTTCTGAAAATTAGAATTTACAGTTAAAATGTTCGGATAGAGTTTAACTAATTCGGAAAACAAGTTTATCTGTAACGCTATTGATATAAAAACTATTTTACACACATATACTATTTTTATAGACAGCTTTTATATCGATATTTTAATATCGATATAAAAACTGTTTATACTTTTTTACGTACTGTGTAATTGCTATTTACATTTTAAAAAGAATTTAAATAAAAAAAAAATAAAAAAAATTATCAAATCAAAAAAAGTATTGGAATAAATTTTCTGAAATCTCCGGAGAGTAATCAATAACAGATGTATTTAGCCCAAAATATTCCTCATCTTAAACAATACCCATGTTTGATTCAAACGACTCATATGACCCCTTCAAAAATTTATTTTCGATATTGTAATTAAAGAGTTGCATAGCAATTAACTACAAATACATTATAAACATATTTTGTTGTAACGAAATTATAAACTCTGCAGATTTAAATCAAACTCACGTGCATTAAGAAAAATATTTTTTTTATTTGCATCCATATTACGATTCAAACAATGTATAAAATCCGATATAATTTTCTTTCCATGTCATCATAAAGGCAGTAAGCAATAATTAGCCACAATAACAAAAATTTATTTTCTTGATTATATATTAAATTATTCTTGATTATTATTATTCTTGAAATATATTTAAATATATTCATAACAATTATATATTCTCAATAAGTAATCAACTATGTATGTATTTAGCTCAAAACATTCCTCGTCGATGTCAACAACTGCATTGAAAGAAACTTCGATGTATAGTAGTCTCCATTTTCAGTGAAATATATTTTTTTGACAGCAGAAATGTAGTTATCATGCAAAAAAGATATAAAAGAGACAAAAATTGATTAAGGGAAATTATGCAAATATATTGCTAAAAATATTCTTGATTTTTTGAAAAAAAAATTTGGGAATGAAGTCTAAATTGATTCGAATGCTCAAAAAACGAAATAAATAGTAAACAAACAAACAAACAAAAAGTGAATAAATAAACAAATAAAACTATAGTAATAAAAAAAATTTCAAAAAAATATTACTGCATGCACTGTAATAAATCTTAGTTTAACTCAACACCAAAATTTGTTTTCACTATACAAAAATCTTTTGCAGTATATATTCAGATTCATAAAATATGTATAATCCAATCAATAACTTATATTGCAATATTCTTATAACACAATATACGCTTATGCATTAAAATCCAGTGCATACCTAAAATTACAATTTTAATATTGGTCTATACGACTTTACCACAACTTAAAAAACCTCCATCCATTAAAAAACCTTTCATTCTTTGGTACTCTAATGACGAACTAAAAGTATAAATGCGTATTTAGTTCAAAACATTCCTGATCTATATCAATATCTATATTCTGATTCATACAATACTTATAATTCAATGCGTTTTTTATTTTTTATATAACAATATAATCCAGTGCATTAATTAACTTCCACTGCATACCAAAAATTTAAAGTTTAATATTTATATATCTACACGATTTATTCACAAGTTAAAAAGATTCCATCCATTAATAAATCTAACTTCTTTCGGACTTTAATGGGTAACAAAAGTTTAAATGTGTATTTCGTTCAAAGTATTCTTCATATATAACAGTATCCATATTTGAATTCATGCAAAACTTATAATTCAATGCATAATTTATTTTTTATGTAATAATATACTCTTGCTCAGTAATAAATTTTACTACCTTGATGGAATGATGGGGAACAAAAGGTACAAAACGATCTCATATGTAACAATACCGCATATTCCGATTTACACAATACGTGTAATCCGATGCATAATTTTTCTTAATAAAACAATGTCATAGTAATAAATTTTACTACCTCGATGGAATGCTGGGGAACAAAAAGTAGAAAACGTTCCTCATATAAAACAATACCTTATATTCCAATTTACATAATCCATGTAATCCAATGAAATAAATTTTTTTTATTCAACAATATTCTCTTGCACATTGATGACCTTCCAATGCATGCCAAAAATTATAATTTGATATCTATCTATGCAATCTATCTATAATTTAAAAAGCTTCACCCATTAATAAATCCTACCTTTTTGGTACTTTAATGGGTATCAAAATTATAAATGTGTATTTCGTTCAAAGCATACCTCAAATATAGCAATATCCATATTTCATTTCATGCAAAACTTATAATCCAAAGTATAATTTATTTTTATGTAACACATTCTTGCACAGCAATAAATTTTACCACCTTGGTGCAATAACGGGAAATAAAATGTACAAAGCATTCCTCATATATAACAATATCCTATATTCTGATTTGCACAATATGTGTTATCCAATATTTTTTTTATATAATCATATACTTTTTTATATATAATAGTAATCATATACGACTTATCTCTAAGTTTAAAAATATTCCATCCATTAATAAATCTTACTTCTTTAGTGGTCCTTTGGGGAACAAAAGTATAAATATGTTTTTCGTTCCAAATAGTCCTCGTATATAACAACATCCATATTTCGATTCATACAAAACTTAGAATTTAATGTATAATTTATTTTTTACAACAATATAATCCTGCGCTTTGATTAACTTAAAACACATAGCAAAAATTATAATTTTAATATTTATGTATGCGACTTATCTCTAAGTTTAAAAAAGTTCCATCCATTAATAAAAATAGAAAATTAAACTTTTAATATTTATCGATCCAAATTATATAAAATTTAAAAATTTTATCCATTAATAAATCTTTCTTCGCTGGTGCCGTAATGTGGAACAGAAAGTATAAATGTGTATTTAGCTCCAAACATTCCTCATATATAAAAATATCCATATTCCGATTCATAAATACTTACACAATGTATACTATATTTTAATATAACAATATTCTTTTGCCCATTAATGAATCTTACTTTCTTGGTGCTATAATCGGAAACAAAAAGGTATAGATGTTTGTTTAGCTCCAAACATTCCTCATATATAACAATATCCATATTTCAGTTCATACAATACTTATAATTTAATGTATAAATTTTTAATATAACCATATACTCTCGCAAATTAATAAATCTTACTTTCTTGATGATATAATCGGAAACAAAAAGTATAGATGTTTGTTAAGATCGAAACATTCCTCATATATAACAATATCCATATTTCAGTTCATACAATACTTATAATTTAATGTATAAATTTTTAATATAACCATATACTCTCGCAAATTAATAAATCTTACTTTTTTGATGCTATAATCGGGAACAAAAAGTATAGATGTTTGTTAAGATTCAAACATTCCTCATATATAACAATATCCATATTTCAGTTCATACAATACTTATAATTTAATGTATAAATTTTTAATATAACCATATACTCTCGCAAATTAATAAATCTTACTTTTTTGATGCTATAATCGGGAACAAAAAGTATAGATGTTTGTTAAAATCCAAACATTCCTCATATATAACAATATCCATATTTCGATTCATACAATACTTACAGCCTAATGCATAAATTTTTTTTTATGTAACAATATACTCTTGCGCATTAATAAATCTTACTTTCTTGGTGCTGTAATCGGAAACAAAAAGGTATAGATGTTTGTTTAGCTCCAAACATTCCTCATATATAACAATATCCATATTTCGATTCATATAATACTTGTTGTCTAATGCATAAATTATTTTTAATATAACAATATACTCTTGCACATTAATAAATCTTACTTACGTGGTGCTATAATCGGAAACGAAAAGTATAGATGCTTTTTTAGTTCCACACATTCCTCATATATAACAATATCCATATTTCAATTCATACAATACTTATAATTTAATGTATAAATTTTTAATGTAACCATATACTCTCGCAAATTAATAAATCTTACTTTCTTGATGATATAATCGGAAACTAATGTATAAATGAGTATTTCGTTCAAAATATCCCTCCAATATCTAAATTCCGATTCACACAATACGTACAATCTAATGTATAATTTATTTTCTGTAAAACAATATACTCTTTCTCATGGAGTAACTTCCAATGCATACCGAAAATTATAATTTTAATATTTATATGACTTACCTACAAGTTAAAAAACTCCATCCATTAAAAAATCCTACTTCTTTGATGCCCTAATGGGGAATAAAAAGTATAAATGTGTATTAAATTCAAAACATTTCTCATTTATATCAGTATATCAGTAGCTATATCCCGATATGTACAATAAGTAAAATCCAATTTATAATTTCTTTTTTCATTGCAAAACACCCTTATTCATTATCTTCCAATACGTACTAAAAAGTTATTTATAATTTAACTTTAATACTTATCTATAAGTTAAAATATCCATCCAATAATAAATTTTTCATCTTTGATAAATTTTTCAACTAGGAACAAAAAATAATGTGATTATATATCGCATTGTATAGCAAGTAATGAATATCTACTTATAATGAATCTTACTAATGAGCAAGTAATGAATCTTACTTCAAAAATCTTTCTGATCAATGATTTGCGTGTTACCACCCTCCCCCTAAAAAATAGAGTTTTTCATGGGGTTTGATAAATATTTTATATGAGTGATTTGATAGCTTGCAGTTCGAATAAATGAAAAGTTAGTTTTATTGTACTTTTTAAGAATTATTTTTAGTTGGTTTTTCATATTACCAGCAAAATGAACGTTAATAACTTCATAACATACGGCAATGACGTCACTGATTTTGTATTTTAAAAAGTATGTGCTGCCACGTGCTTCTATTTTTGCTTCTAAAACGTGTCTTTGTAACTTTTATGGAAACTTAACAAGGAACAATAAAATTAAGTTGAAGTTATCTATCAAGCCGGGGGGGAAATTGTGGTATATTCTGAATACCACCACTTAAATGATACCATATGCATAGCTAATCTTTATTTCGACGAGTTGAACTTTGAACTCATATTATGGTAAATCTAATAGTATGAATCAGAGCAGGAATATACCACAAGTAACAAAAAACAATGTTTGAGTATTAGGTGCCGCGAATGCGTAGTATGGTGATATTAAGTTACTTATCTACAGTTCGGGGGGGAGGTAAAAAACGCAAAACCATATTACCAATATTAGACTTCTATATCAGTATAATAATTTTCTATTACCACGATACCTTTAACTGTAATACCAACTACCTTTAATACCACTTTTAATTAAGCATCACTGGAGACAATAATAGATAGGCGATTACGGGTTTCAAAATGAGTTCCAATATTAGTTCGTCAGGAGGTATTATAAAAATATTAGTAAAGCCATTTTTAAAAATAAAAATTTATTAAAAAATAAAATGAAAAAAATTTTGTACTAAAAAGTTAAATTACTGAAGATAGGGTACTTATTTTTTTTCGGAGGACCCTAAAAAGTAGACATATTATTATTGACGCCTATGATGCTTAATTTTAGTAATAGGTACTACTGGCGTTATGTTAATTGGTGTTTTTTCCGGGTGGGGTGAACTAAATACATTAATAATGGTATCAAGATACCTACTATAGGTACTACGAAAATAGGATTTTTACAGCTCATCGAAAGCGATAAGTACCAGAAAAAATTTTTGACAATCATAATTTTTGACTATCATGAGTTGAACTTATGCCAAATGGTACTGAATATAGTTAATCCTTATTTTTATGGATTTAATTTCTAATAGCATGTTTTGATAAATCAAATATCGTTGACACCGTGAAGGGCAACAAATATAAATTTTTAAAAAATTATATTATTTTGTCTTAACGGGACGGGTCACGCACAAACCATTCGTGCAAAATCAGAATCAAGATAGAAAAAAAAAGTTGCTTGCATGTGAGCATTACATTTTAATCAATGATAATTTAATAGCAGATTAAATCAATGTTAGTTCGAAGAGCAGAAATATAATTTTTATTTTGAACTAAGTTGTGGTGAATTAATAAAATCAAGCTACGCTGGTGCGGGAAATTAAGAAAATTTGCAGACTTGGTCGATTATCTCTAGAACTATTGGACCGATTTTAATGAAATTTGATATGTACACACACACATTGATACAATACAAAACAAATAACTATTCAACAATTGTAATACACACGCATGATCATGCGTAACACTCGTTGGAGTCGGAAGGTATGAAACAGCGGTTGCAGAATAACAAAAAAACTGGGTTAATGGGGGGTATGGTCCCCTCTTACAGGGTTAGCAGCGTGATTTAATGCTTGAAATAAGGAAGTTCATCATTTCCTAGGGCAAATCGACTTGAATTGTCCTGTGGCAATTTCATACCTTCCGACTCCAACGAGTGTAACACACGATCATGCGTGCATATTGAAATTGTTGAATGGTTATTTGTTTTGTATTGTATGAATGTACATATCAAATTTCATTAAAATCGGTTCATTAGTTTAGAGATAATCGAAAAAGTTTACGAATTCTCTTAATATCTTACACTAGTGTATTATAACCCCACCCAGAAATAAACTGCTAAAGAATTAGTTACCTTTTTACCATGATTGATAACGTTCATGCTCGCACTTATTATTTGTGACAGTCGGTGCTAAAGGGTTAATTAATTGTGTCATTATATGCCTTTTCGTTGTGTGCATGATTTAGTAATGTTTATTAATACCGGTTTACTTCCTTTTTTTTTTACCCCGTATGAAGAACAGGTATTCTGTTAGTATTACAATAAATCCAACTTCCAAAGTACCCTACAAGTAGTATTTTATAATTTTAATATTTATCTATACAAATTATCTACAAGTTATAAATTCCATCCATTAATAAATCTTACTTCTTTGGCGCTCTAATGGGGAACAAAAAATAATACGATTATATTTCCTATTGTATAACAAGTAATCAACTCGCCAGAAAGTAATCAACTTTCATTCAACTACCTAAAGTGAAAGCCTCGATTACTTTTTATAACTACTGCTTCCTAACGAGGACATAAGACACCTACTTAAATTTAATACCTCGTAAAAAAAACTGTCGAAAAAATAATGAAAAGCTCGGAAGCGATCATTATTTTTACAAAAGCTAAACCATCTTTTTTTCTCTCGTTCTCCCAGTGTGCCGTAGAAGTTTGTTATTGGTTTTTCATAAAAAAAAGTGATATGACAACATTGTATACTTTAATCGACAGTTTTCATTGGCGTCTGTTGGCGAGAAAAAGAAGATGAAAAAAATAATTAACCTGGCGCTTTAATGACTCATGAAACTGTGATTAAATAATTGACGTTTTATTACCTTGCGATTAGTGTAGAAATGAACGTCAGAATAAATAGTTCCTCTGTCGTCTCGAAGGCTATGAGGGAAGTGAATAAAATACTTTTTAAACGAAACTTTTTTTTTAATGTTTTTCTCTTCGGAATCGTTTAAATATCGAAACAAATTAACTAAGGGAGGGATTTTTTTTTTTTTTTCGTGTTCGATTTTTTTACACTCGGTTTTCCAATTAAAAACTTATTTTAAGTATTAATTACAAATGGTGTTTTTTTTTTTTTTTTTTTTTTTTAAGTATCGACTTTTGAGTTTGCTTTTTTTATTTTACCGTATTATTAATTAATGGTAAAACAGTTTCAGATAACTAAAAGAGTAGTTTAGAAATGAAAGAGTAAAAACTGTATTATAATCATTAGTAAAATTCAGTTATTGACTTCTTCATTCACATAAAAATAACTTCCTTTAAAAGTTAATATTTTTGATTATGATATTTCAAACTGAGAAAAAAGTATGGTCAAAACTACCAAAATATGATAAAATCTGTCATGTTTCTGTCTCTGTTCCAGTTCGGTCTATTTTGTATTTATTACGAGTTAATGTTAAAGAGTTAATTTTCGAGTTTTTGTATTTTAAAGTACTCAGGAACTCAGGGTGTCGGTACTTTTTACCGTAAAATCCTTTTTTTACCGGAACGTGTTAAGGAACAAAAATCTGATATACCGTAATTTTTACAATAGTAATGATCGTAAAATCACTGAATCACTCTAGTTAAATATTACTGTAAAAATTACGGTATAATATTTTATGATAAAAATGGCTTTTACAGATCATGCACCCAAAGTGCTAGTACTTTATACCGTAATTTGATCCAGAATTTCTTACAGTATAAAGAGATAGTTTAAAAATTGTATTTCTTCTAAAACTTTATTTCCTAGAAAAGGAAATTGCAAACTTGAAATTAGGGGACAAAGAAATCAAACTATTATATTTAACCACTATTGCAAAATAATAAAATCTAAGTAATTTTTAATCGAATCTAATTTTCATATTACTGATTAAAAATTTTAAAAGCTGATTAAAAATTTAAAAATTATTATTGCTGAACTATTAAAGGAGTTAAACTTATCATGGCAATTTATTTACATCAAGGATAGATGCTTTAACTGGATTTTATGCAAATAAATTTTAAAAAATCAAAATAATGCTGTTGAAATGCTGAATAAAACTCTGAAAAGAGAAATAAAAATAAAATTGCCTAAGTAATGAAGCGACAAAACACTTAAAGTTTCGATTGACTTACTCTCGAAATTGGGTATAATATAGCCTACGTCACAGGTTGTGTTGTTCCTAGTAAATTTAACCCATGAACAACATTTTCTGCGAGCCTAACATCAAGCCACAAATAAACAAACGAAGTGTTCGATCGTTTAAATAGCTGCTCGCCAGATTTTATTACATTATAAAGAAAAGTTATTGAAACTAAATACAACTAAATAAACAACAACAACTAAAACAAATAACAACAACTACTAATAACAATAACTAAATAAACAACAACTAAATTCCATTCGTTTAGCATTGCGTCATATGTTGTTCCTACTAAATCGAAGTAGTTGTGTTTTTTTTCATATTATACCCAATTACAAAATTGTGCAACAAATTAAAACAAAAATGAAATATTTCCCTAAAAATCAAACGAATTTTTAAAACCACTATATTGCAGACGTTAATTTACTTTAAAATTTCGAACTAATCAAATTTGAATATTTATTAGCATTGAATATTCCATTCAATTTCCTAATGTGGATTTCTAACTCTTCTAAACATGCAAAACAAAATATCAAAATGATTTAAAAATAAATAATCCTAAAACATACTAAAACACTTCGACACGTATAAAAAAAGCACTTCGATGTAAACAAGAACATAAATGCCTACAATAAGAAAGAATTAAAATATTAAAAAGGTAAGAAGCAAAATTGGCAACAAAAAAAATGCTCTAACAGAAATATTTAACATAAAATAACTGTTTGTTTTCCTAAGGATATATATATATCCAACCTCTCATTCGATATTTTCTACACTATTGTGAATCAATGAACAACTGAGAAGTTAATGCCATAAAAATGGAATTTCTCCGCTTTTCTAATGGATTTGACAAGTATAAAGTTTCTCCAATAGTTCTCTGCCGAAAGAAAAAGGTTAAACCTATTGCTATTCACCCACCTCAAAGAATTTCTGCACATCAAAATAAAATACCACCAACACTTTAGGCTCTAAAATACGATATTTTTGTTCCTGAAAAATCGGGTTTTCCCGACATGGTTGACAGTTTTATACTTCTCCCCTCTTCTAAACTAATGGAAAACTTGACTGCACGCGTCCCTAGGCGCGCTATTGTGGAGAAACGGAAATCTAAGAAGACGATGGGAGAAAAAAAAATGGAGAATTTCTCCACAGCCACATCCCATAACTTCGCGAATTCCATATCAATGATTTGGCAAAAAGTTAAATCCGGAATATATGGATAGAAATATATCGGAATAGGAAAAGTAAGTACCCTTTGGCATATATACCTTGTTGGCGAGGAAAAACCCACCACGGAGGAATTCCACTGTACGGTAACTCTTCCACGCTGGAGACAGTCATGGTTCTGGTACCCTTTCCGGAATTCTGATCAAGTCTTGCTGGCTGTTACCACTTATTTTACATCTCTGAGGATATTCAAAGGAGTTGGGGATTGATTTACAACACCGACTGAATCAGCATTTCTTTTCCTTTTTGCGGACAACCAAAGAAGGATGGATGGATTGCTTTTGTATTCTAAAAAAAATGGCTAGATTCTGAAAAACCGTCTCCAAACTACGGATTACCCTGCAGAAGAGGATCATTGGTGGCGGGTAGCTGCAAAAATGTATTCAACAACTCTTCTTTCTTTTTTTCTTAAAACTGATACCCTAGACGAAATGTCAGCGAGGCAAAGCGTATAAGACAAAAAAGAAAAGCTGTAGTCAGGGAACATTTTTAACGCGTTTTTGTTTCGACAAGAGTTAGAGCTGTAGGAGCGGGTGGCTTTTATCCGGGAAAATAGAGGAAGTATCCGACGAGGGGAAAAATCTTCTGTACTTTTTTTTTCCATTTTGAATATATAAGCGGTTGTAGAGGTGAAGATTCTTAAGGGGACTAAATTCACAGCGCTTGAGATCGCTTCTTTTTGGAAAGCTGAATACAAAAGTTGAATAAGTGCATACAGGATTGTGAGAAGCGTTTTCAAGTATTGGAATTTGCTGAGTAAAATATTCGTTCGTTAAGTTACATACATATGCGGCAATTCATATTTAGAAAACTTACTTTTGGTTTTATGGTTTATTATCTGTAATATCTTTTTCCCAGTTTTATTTTTCAATAAAAATAAAGAAATTCCAAACTTTTTAAAGGAAATAAATAAAAATGACTCATCATTTTTAAGTAAAAAAATTTAGTACAGTTTTGAATTTTACTTAAAAACACATCAAATATGAAACTTATAAATAAACTTAATAAAGTTGAAGCCTGGATCCCATATAAAACTTGCATTTTACTACTTCAATACAAATTGGTTGTGGGATATGAAAAAAAAAATTGTTAAATGACATTTTCAAACCATACAAGTTTTTAAATTCTCAGTCAGATGTGAAAGTATATAAATTTAACTTGCTTTGCCAAATCGTCGAATAACGTGGATTTCAATTTTAAAATGTGCTTTTAAATGCTTCCTAGTTAGTATTAAAATGCAATCTAATTATTTCAAATTCACCAAAATGGTTTTTAACACAATTCCATTCATCATCTACCTTTTTTCTTTCTTTTTTTTTTGGTATAATGAAATAAATAGTAAATTCAAATTCCTGTCACAGATATTACAAAAATTTGTGAACCAAATTTAATTGTATATATATTATTTAATAGAACCAAAAAAATGTAATTTCGTCTTCATGAAGGAATTTTAATTATTTGCGACAATTCTGACTAAATACATATGGGCCCCTGGAAAAATATCAAATTTACGTGAATGAAAATAAGACACTTGTCAAAAATCCCTAAATTACCCCCCGTTGACGTAATGAAATATCATATCAACTTCAACTACAAAATCAAAACAAATGCTTCCAAAGGACTTGGATGTTATTTAAGTTATACAGCTTCCAACTAAATTGTATAATTGAAGTAAATATATTAATAAATAACGAAAAAATATTTTGTTTTTTGTGGACTTACTTCATTTAGACAAACATAATTATAAACTAAGAAGAATAAAATTTATATTTTAATTAAATCAACCACTTGTTCTATCATCACACTATTCATTTTAGCATTTTATAATAATGAATCCTCCATCTTCATACTGTGTTGGCGATCTTCTTAATCTATCAGTAACACGTCAATGCTGTTAATTAGGAATTAGGCTTAACAGAAAACAATATTTAACGGCTAACAATTTTGTGCTTGTAACTTAGTAAAAACCACGCAAAAATGAGTAGTATTTAAAAAATATATATGAGCATGCGCAGTCTCTTCAAACCATACGTAAGGAAGCATACGAAATCTAAAGTAAATTTAAGAAATCTTTCTAATTTCCACTGTCAACGTTTCAACTTTTTTAAAGTATTACTAAAATGTTACTTCTTTTTTCTTGTCTCAGCTTTTCTTAATTTCAGAATACTTGCTATACTTCATAAAATACGTAACAAAAAACAAAATGCACATAATGACGACGAAAATGCACAAATATTAACTTTCAATATCTTCACAAAATATCAACAAAATATTACAAAACCCAACCACAAATCGAACAAAAAACTGGCTTACGATGTTTACCATCAGTGAAAGAAAGTGAGACTTTATAGAAGAATATTCAAATTGTGCTATCAAAATTATTACATGCTATTCCAAAATACTTAAAACAAGAGTTACTGTAAATAAATCTTATCCCAAAACATTTAAAGAACATACTACATTTAATATATGTATCTTCATATCAGTTTTGTACGTCATAAAATAGGTAATTTAAAACGAAATTTATGCTTCAGTGATTAAAATACTTAATCCAACTGTAATGATCTTAAAGAAAATATAAGCGAAATAAACATTTCGAAGCCCTATCTCAAATCAAGTACAAATGGTGAACTTTTCCACCAGATACAAACAGAACTTGATATTTCTCTGTAGAATCTTATCTGAACTCTCAGGGCTTGATAAGTAAATAAGAGAGGAAAAAATGACATCTGATCTTCCCCTTCAATGAGTGAAAACGAGATACGTAGAAAAAAAAATATTTGAATTGGTCTTCCGAAAATATCAAAAGACCAGATGGCCATATAGGGGCCAGCTTGGTTACCTTTCCAAATTACCTGGTACAAGATATAAACTTTAATGGTAACCAAGCCGAATGAGCAATACATCGGTATTTGAATATTCAAATTCTTTATCCCCTTTTCCAATCCTAACATCTTAATTAGTTTTAAACGATGTATTAACCAAATTTTTTCCCTGCATTTCTTTAACCGGAAGTATTTAAATTTCAATTTTAACTATTTTCAAGAAAAATCCGTAATACTGTCAAAGTTCTGAATGCATTGAATTTTTTAATTTATTTAAAATTTGTCAGGCAGCCATTAAATCAGACAAACCACCGTAAGTATAAGTTCATGACATTTCAGCATAGTAGGAAGCAGAAGTATTAATATTATTTTCCTCTCTGTCGTTCGATAAGATCGGAAACGTATCACAATGCTTCATTACGAGCTCTATTACTTCCTCAAGCTCTTCTCAAACCAAAAATTGAATATCATATTATATATATATATATATATATATATATATATATATATATATATATATATATATATATATATATATATATATATATATATATATATACAAGAAAACACGAAGAAAGTTAAGAAAAACAATAAGTTTCATTAATTGCGCAAATGCTGCAAATAAACAGAACTCATTGGATAAGTTCAAAATGAAGATAAAACAAAGAAAAATTATAGACATATGAAAAAGGGGAGGGGAAATAATAAGTAAAAAAATAACAAACAACAATTACTCGAAAAAGGCAAGCTACATCACCAATAATTGGTATAGCAATATGCGGCACCATAGCACTGTTTATTGCTTAAAATTTTTGCTACCATTTTAGAAAGGATCTATGATAAATCTAAATAATTACTTCGTAAATAAGTTTTTTTTTCTACAAAACTACAAAATTATTTTAAATAAATATTTAACGTATAACTAATCATTCAACACTGCTTAAATTATTATTTAAGACAGACTAACAAAATGAATCTAAATTAATGCTTAAAGAGTAACTAATATTTATAACACTAATTTTTTAATATTAATAACACTACTTAAATTATTACTTAAGATAACCTAACAAAATGTATAATAACTACATCGTTGTCAATAGATGGCTAAATTCCCGAGTTAATGGTGCCACATAAGAGAAATATATATCTCAGCTGGCCACCTCAACTAGATTTGACATGTGACATTTTTAGCGGCAATCATTGGTCGATTCGCCGTGTAAGAGAAATAGTAACGTAAACAAAACATAGCAAACGTTGCCACAGGCGGAAAAGAAATACAGTCAAAATTTGTGAGCCACGGAAGAGAATTATATATATTGGATATAAATTACACTGTTTTAGGCATTGCAAAACATTTAAAACAAACAATGTATTTATTCCATTCTAACCAGAGACATTAAATATATATATATATATATATATATATATATATATATATATATATATATATATATATATATATATATATATATATATATATATATATACATTTATTCATTCTCCGTTTCATTTTTGTCAAGCCATAAAATAAGTAACATAAAACGAAATCTATATTGCAAACGCTTATTCCAACTCTAATGACCTTCAAGAAAATATCAGCGAAATGTTTCGAAACCCAATCTCAAATAGAGTACAAACGATGAACTCCTCCACCAGATACAAACAGGACTTGATATATAAATCAGAGAGGGAGAGAAAAAAAAATTGACATCCGATCTTCACCATCAGTGGGAGAAAATGAGATTCTACAGAAAAGAAATGGCGTTAATGGGGAATCAGCCAACTTGAATCCAATTGTTGCTATAGAAACCGATTGGCTGGATGAAGAGTGATTTACTGGAGCATCTGACTTGTCAATCGCCAAAGTTATTAATCTTCTTTTTCTTACTTTTTTTTTTCACTCCACTTTGTTTTGGAAAGGAACAGAGGATGCAATTGCGGATCAGCTCTGAAAATAGGCATCTTTAAGAAACGGTTTCCAACATTTCTTGGCGCAGTTTCGACAATAAATGTTTTTTGATACATCATAAAGTATTATGAGTTGAATAAAATTGAATTAAACGCATGTCTTGCATCAAGGGGCTTGTAAAATGGAAACTAAACGAAAATTGTTAACGTCTTTTATTTTTATATTTTTTTAGTAATAAATGCATTCTCCAGTAAATTACTAATGTGTAATTTTAGAGAGATTTCGTAAATGTACATTGGCCTCTGTACGCCTCTGTCCGCTCCCATGCTTGAAGCAACTGCGCATGCTCGAGTTTTTTTTTTCCGATCCTACGTATTTTTAAGTTTTGTTGACGCGGATTTGCAAAGCTACAAGCACGCTGCACCTAGCTGTTGGATGTTTTTTTTTTGTTTTTTTTTTTGTTGTTTAAACCTACTTCTGAATAACAAAATGAACATGTTACACATAGATTAAGAAGAACGCCTACAGAAAATGAAAATGGGGGATTTATCATAAAATGTTAAAATGAATCATGTGATGATTCAACAATTGGTGGATTTATTAAAAAATAAATTTTGTTGGTTTTAGTTTTATCAAAATGGCTGTCTAACTGTAATAGGTCATTAAAAAACTAAATATTTTTTCTTTATTTAAAATTATAGAATATATTTACTTTAATTATACTATTTAGTTGGAAGAAGTTCAATTTCCATAATATCTAAGTTCATTGCAAATTTTTGTTTTGGTTTTGAGGCTGAAGTTAAGAAGATTTTTCACTGCGTTCGCATTTTTAACTTTAGATTGATGGAATATAACTGAAAAATTAGTTTTGATAAAAAGAACAAAAAGGCACAGTTATCAATTTAAATCGTCTTAACTTATGCTCTATTTGACATGGAAACAAAACTCAAACGGCTATATAAAGAAAAATTTCAGAATTTAATTTTAAATAGAAAATTTTTAAAAAATATTTTAATTATAATCGGCTTACAGCCTCTGTAAAAAACTCTCGGGTGCTTTAATAACTATGCCTTTAGTTATTTATACAAACATGAAATGAAAACAGACACAAAGCTATAATGCACATATATCATAAATTAAAAAAAAAAACTATGTTTAAATAATTTATTTGAATTTGTCATTTCAAAGTACTAAAATTCAATTATAACACTGTTTTAATAATACTCCTAACACAATTATTTATTTTTTATAAAATAAATTAAATAAAATTAAGCAATAGTATTGGAGACAGATTATTTATTAGAATATTTCTTGCTATTTACTATAATTTCTATGAACACTTATTGGTTTGTGAAAATAATTATTAAGAATTAATTAATACTTATTGAATCATTCGCTTTAAAAACACGTTTTTTAATAAAATTTTATCAATAAAACAAGCAAATTTATCTGGGGTTATCATTACTTATTTGCTATTTAACATATCTTGTTATTTACTATATGTTCTGAGATTGTTTTTAAATAGATAAGTTTTTGAAAACAATAAGCAATGCCGTGAATTACTTTATAAAACAAGGATGAACAATAAACAATGAAGCAATAATACATTTATCATAAAATAAAAACAAATTTTATTCTTAAATGATTCAGTTCGCTTTTTTTGGCGTACTGAAAAGCGAACTGAAACCTGAAAATTCAATCGCATAAAAATATCTAATTCAACACGCGATTTCGTTCATAAAATGAATCAAATAAAACATAAACTGCTCTATTTCAGTCTATTCCAGATTCATCCTTTTAGCCTTGGAGTATAAGGGATTGTAAATATCACCTTCGCGAAGTGATACTAAATATAAGTTTAATCTCACTGTAACCGAATTCTCTTAAACTTTACGAGCTGTTTTCATCACTCCAAGATTGACAGTCCCTTAAAACCTCATAGATCTCACCCGACGCTAAGGAGAAGAAGAAAAAAGTATCTTCTTTTTTTTTTCTTTTTTTTTTTCTCCATCTTCTTTTTCTTCTTCTATCCCCCTCCAGTTGAAAATTCTGCTTACAGCTGACACCTTGAAGGGCATAAACGAAATGAAAAAAAAAAAGCATCCTATAGAATGGCTGCTGAGATGCTACCTTTTTATTGTAGATGTACGCTGAACAACTGACAACTTACTGATTTAAACATCCTCTTTCTAATTGTAGCCACACTGCTTTAAAAGATTATATGACTTTTGGAACGCATTTTAGAAGCAATAACAAACACTGACATCGGCTTTCGCTTGTTCAGCAAAATATAAAGATCTTAACAACTACAGTAAAGTATTTCCTGAATCTGAAATTTTAGAATGAGTTTAAAAAATAAAAACTAGATATTTAGTTTGCCAAGGCATTCTAAAATATGATCCGCTGCTGCCAATTGGTAAACTATTTCATATTTTGCCGTTATTAGCTCATTATCAGCTCATATATCGATGTCTTAAGGCAAATAAAAATGAATTTGTTTTTATGAGAATATGGTATGTTTTTTAAATCTTTCTAATTGTAACTACATTATTTTTAGAGATTAGACTTTTGGAACGCATTTTAGAAAAAAACACTGACAGTAGCTTTCACTTGTTCAGCAAAGTATAAAGCTACAACAAATTAACAAATTACTTTTCAAATTACTTTTACAAATTAACAACTACAGTAAAGTATTTCCTGAATCTAAAATTTTAGAATGAGTTTCAAAAATAAAAACCAGATATTTAATTCATCAAAGCATTCTAAAATATGATCCATTATAGCCACTTGGTTAACTATTTTATATTTTGCCATTATTAGCTCATGGTCAGCTCATATATCGATGTTTTAAAGCAAATAACAATGAATTTGTTTTGATGAAAATATGGTATGCAGCTTAAATTTTTCTATTTGTAACTATATTATTTTAAAAGATTATTTGACTTTTGGAACGCATTTTAGAAACAATAACAAACACTGACATAGGCTTTCGCTTGTATTGCAAAATGAAATATCTTATTAACTATAGTAAAGAAATTCCTGAATTTAAAATTCAGCAAAGTATAAAGATCTTAACAACTACGGTAAAGTATTTCCTGAATCTAAAATTTTAGAATGAGTTTTAAAAATAAAAACTGGATATTTAATTTATCAAAGCATTCTAAACGATGATTCGTTATAACCACATGGTAAACTATTTTATATTTAACCCTTATTAGTTCAATTCAGTTTTCCAGTCCAATCCAATCATCCCTGTTTTCTTGACAGTGGGCTCTGGGGTGTAGAAGCAGATGTTGCGGTTGGTTGTCAGTGGCCCCAGTGTTTAGTCCCCAAGCTTGCTGGTTACTCATTTTATCAATCCACTGAAGGAATGAAAAGCAGAGACAATCTCGCCTGATCTGAGGATAGAACCTCGGACCTTTGGCACAGGATCACAAAATGCTATAACCAATGGGTTTCATAAACTCTGTTTAAACTTAGCCCATATTATCATCTTTAGCTCATCCATCGATCTAAACTATGATTCTTATACTTGATTCCATGATTCTTATGGAGGAAACATACTCTCTATAAAGATGACTTAAAAATAGGGAAACTAGATCAAGAAATTTTAAATAATATATTTTTACCGACATGCTTAATTTGCTTATCAAAAATGAAGAATAACTTTAAATCAGGCTCCATTATTGAAAGTAAAATAATAGATCCAAAAACCTTACTTTACAAAAATTTAACCGTATATTTTTAAATTGTAAAGACATACGGTACTGCGTTGAATTAGAAACAATACTTAATAACATTTAATTCAGAGCCGCAGATTAGATAAAAGAAACTTACTTGCTAAAAAAATAGCATTAATTAAGACGAAATAACTTATGAAGTCAAGTTTCTGAAGCCGTATTCCTTTCTAGTCACATTTTTAAAGTGAATTCCACGACACATTAGTGATACTAATGTCAATAAATATTGTCTTTCAGTCAGTAATAATGTTAACGAGATAGTGGTCAACGCTTTGACTGGTGGCAGATAAATTCTGGTGCAATTGAAACACGTCGGGTGCAATAGGAACATGGGGGGGGGGGTAATCGAAATAAGTCTGGTAGCCTGACACAAGGATTGAGTTTAAATTTATGCTCTGCAACTATTTGAAAAATGGTAGAAATTTTTATTGCAAGATTTATGCTTCATAACCAGACATGAAAACAAGTTAAACTTAACTTGGTAGTTCGTAAAAGACAATAAATTCTACAAAACAATAGAAACTTGAATCCGACTCAGAACTTCAGTTGCATAAGTTAGTCAAAAAGTGATCCAAATTTTTATTAAAATATTTTGTCCTTCCCATTAGACATGAAATTCTGTCAATTAAAATATGGAGCTATTAAAATAACGATAAGTTCATCTTGCAGCTGTAAGAAAACAATTAAAACTTGTATTTGAGTTCTAGATGGAAGCTTAAATTGAAATTTGAAAATGAAAGTGGTCAAAAATTTAATTTCTGACATTTACCCGCCACAAGCAGAGACACAAAAAACGGTGGAAATACAACGTGGTAATTTATTCGTAAAATTGATAAAAATTCTATTCAAAAACGATTAAAACTTGTGTTAGAATTCGACACCGATCTTAGTTTCATTTTAACTCCTAACTAATCGGAAAGTGGTCAAAATTTTTATGGCAAAATATTCCCTTCTCAATTAGACATGAAAGTGAGTCAAGTAAAACAAAAAAGCGATACATTTTAATTGTAGTGGTAGAACTTAGATTGGTATAGGCTGAAATTGAAATTTGAGTGGGGAAGTGGTCCAAAATTTGATTATCGGATTTATTTTCCTCAATAAGAAATACCAATGCAAAGTAAGTAATGCAGCGTAACATGTCAAAAAATTCTACTGGTAGTAGTCAGAAATCGATTAAAACTTGCATCTGACATAGAGCTTCAGTTGCATCTTCAGCTAGTCGGATTGTGGTAGAAATTGTCATTGAAAAATTATCAAAATCAGATTATCAAATTCTCACAAACAGAGGCACTAAGTTAAGGCACGTTCAACGTTATAAACATACTCGCAAAATGGATAAAAATTCTACTCGTAGCAGCAGGAAAACGATTAAATCCTGCAATGGTATCCGACATGGAAGTCCAGTTGGAGTTCGAACTGGAAGTTGATATATTGATTGCAAGGTTTGCTCCTCACAAGTAGGCACGACAAGGCGTTGAGTAAAAAGGTTTTGAAATAAATCGATGATCTACAGCACTATGTTTCTATTTATTTTTAAGTGAAATATTAAAACCAAAAAAAAATAATATGTAGGACAAAATGGCTCATTTAATAAAATAGCAAGAAAAATCTTTGAGACGTGACATATCTTCCAAGGAAAAGAGGAGTCGCATGACACAGAACCCCAGATGAAATTTGAACTGCGAAGTAGTTGATATATTGATTGCGAAACTTGCTCCCCACAGATAGCTACGACAAGGAGGTAAGTAAAAAGGTGTTAAAATAAATCGATGACACACAGCGTAATATTTCTCTTTATTTTTTAGTGAAATATTAAAATCGCAATATATATATGTGACAAAATGGCACATTTAATAGAAAAGTAAGAAAAATCTGCAAGATGTGACATATCTTCCAAGGATCTAAAGAGGAGTGAAAGCGCCATGCATCCATCAATGTGGCACTTGCACCCAACAACGCTATAGGAGCGTTTGTATCAAGATCCATTGACATGCTTTAAGAAAAGATAACAGCTGCGAGAAAGAAGATAAGTCGCTGCTAAAAATAAGTTTGCAATTCATCCTCGGTATTTTGAAGATCTACCGCTATTTGTGCTAAAGACATTTTTTTTAATACCAGACTTCGGCGGAACTGGATTTATTTTCTGGTCCCTCGAACACAGTTTTCTAAGATTATTTACGAGCGCGGAATGTTGAGCATTTTGGCTGAGGAACAAGAACTCTTTGAAATCTTCATTGGATCTGAATTAGTACTCTGCTAAAAGGCCGTTAAATGTTGTTTTCCTTCCCCGCTACGAGACTACATTTTTAATTGTCAGCAACTGTTGTGATCTTTAATTGTATTTTTTTTTCTTATTATTAAAATGTTTAAAAATAACATCGACAGCAGATTTTTACTTAGGAAAAAAAAAGGGCATTATATCACTTGAAATTGCTTGAGTCGTAAATGTTCTATATCAGAGATTTTATTTATATGTCACGACTTACGACCGTTTGTTGCTAAACGTTAGAAATTTTTTAAAAGAAAAAAACTTTACCTTCATATTTTCCATGTCTTAAGAATCGACTTTAAATTTTCCAGAATATGCATATGATTCCCATAAAATAGATTTTACAAAATTCCGAGTCTTAATACACCCTTCTTCATTAAAATATACTAATTTAAAATGAGGAAGAAAAAAAAATTTTTTTTGCAAACGATTTTTCTGGATACAACAAATTTTCAAAATAATTTTCTAATTTACTTCATTTTGATTGCTTTTGAAAACAAAAAATATCTGTGATACTGGATATTTTTCCGAAATCAATTCAAAATCAAGCTTAATAAATGATATGGTGAACGAAATTTTATCCTAAAATGTAATATATAAAATGAGTATTATCGAATAAATAATATCTCTGCAAATTTTTATTTTTTAAAAAAACTTTTCTAGATAAAAATAAAATAATGCCGATTGCTGGAAAAAAGTTAGAGGAAAAAAAGGAATGCAAGAGACAAAAAATAGTTGAAACAATTATAGAATTAAAATTACTAATTATCAATGATAAATTTACTATTTATCGTCTGAGTGTTAAAAATGCAATTAAGATTTAAACTATATCCACTCATTCTTTCTTCTCAGCATGTTAAAAATGTATTTTATATATTCAAAACAATACTATTAATCATGAAAAATTTTGGTTAATTAAAGAATTCTGCTACTTTAAACGTTTTTTTTTTTTTTTTTATTTTTTATTTTTTATAAAAAGCTATCCATAACTTAAGTTTCATTCAGTCGTGTTCTACGTCTCCTTACACTAGGTAAAATCGATCACTGCCACTGCCTAACGTTATAAAAATTGACTCAAATTAGCTTTCAAATTGAACACAACTTATATACATTTGTTATGCGTTAATTTTTACCATGAAAATGCATTTTACATATGATAAAAATGTTTCTCTTACTCATGATAAAAAGATTCAGTTATACATGGTCAAAAGTGCATATTATATGCCACAAGTGTCTTAACTAAAAGTGACTATTACGTGTGATAAAAAATGCAAATTTATAGTTTTTTTGTCATATGTAATATAATAGATTATATATGATAGAAAGTATTTGTCGCATAGAACAAAAAATGCCTGTTGCATATAACAAAAAGTGTCCGATATCTCTTATTCTATTAAAAAAATAATGCTTAGTAGTTGGGGAAAGAAACATAGCATTGTGAAAAAATTATTCAAAATTTTCGAATTTAATTCTTGTTGTTGAATAAAACAAAGCATATCATGTTAATTTTTGAAAGCTCTAAAAAGTTTGGAAAATAAATTTTTATTCTACAATAAAACTACGAAAATGGAATAAAATAGACATTTTGGAAATAAGTTACTTTTATTATCATTCATATGTGAGTTTCAAAAAAAAATTATATGTATTATTAGGAAACGATTATAAAGTTTGGAGGTTTCAAAATATTTATTCTTCTCAAAAGTGGTAGCGTTTTCTAAGAAATCTATATTAAACGTTTTATATTCGGGGAAACAGATTCCAAATCTGATATAAAAATAATCACGATATATAAAATCTCATGTTTAATGATGCATGATATATAAAATACGGTTAAAGTTTTTCAACTGCCGTAAATAAGTTTCTTAAATATTTCTAAAAGAAAAAATGAAGAAACATGATTTCCATTTACTCAAGTTTTTCCGTGGAAGAAACTCTTTCTTACAAAAGAAACGCAAATATCAAAACATCCATTTAAATTGAGAACAATTTAGAAACAAATGACGTGTCACAAACCCTTTTGATTCCAAGTAGAAAGGGAGAAGAAGAAAAAATTCTATTCGAAAGGTAAACATGCGGAGGAAAAAAATTATGACTATGAAACAAGACAAAAATATTTTGTGTCTTTCGTAAAGATAATAAAAAAAATGAAAGTTGAAAAAAAAGCCGAAACTAAAGAAAAAAGGACATTAACATCCAATTGGTCGAGCATTAAATAAAATCCCACTGCCGAGGCTATTTAAGCTTCAACCAATCAGAGACAGTTTGTGAAGCAGTGGCCCATAAAGTAACATTTAGACGAAGAGAACTTTCAGCAAAATGATTCAGTCCAAATCCTTTTTATTATTATTTTTTCGCCATTTCTTTCTCTTTTATCCTTCATTGGCTTCACAAAAGAATAAAGACGAAGGGGAGAATGGCGAAGGGGGGAGAAAAGTGTGGCGAAAAAAGTCGTCTGCTTAAAACGATGGCGTGAACAAGCTACCTTACGCGTTGCCAGAATAGGAATTGATAACCTAGCAGGTTAAATGTACAAATCCTTAAAGTAATTTTTTGTACTTCGTGTTCGTTTGTCGTTTTCGACTGCAGGCGAACTTTTTCTCTTTTTTTTTTTATCATTATTATTTTTTTTTTTTTGAAAAGTTTTTTTCTCTTGAGGGAAAAAAAATCGTAATTTTATTTTCGCTTTTCTTGTTTAAGTTTTTCTGTTCGGAATAATTTTTTTTTCTCTTTTCCAGTCCACAACTTTTGAGATCGTCATCTTAACGGATATTATTTCCCTCTTTTATGGCTAATCTTTCGTGAAATTATTTGTGAATGTGTACAACAATGAAGCAGGGGGGGAAAAAGCAATCTGCGATGTCTGATTACTTACAAAGAGAAAAGCGACAGACATTCGAAAACGCTTAAAGCATTCGAGCGTGTTTTATTGCAACTTTTTAGTGATAATAACGTCAATCCTGTTACAAGTGCCTCTTAGACGATATTACAGCAAATAAACACCCTTGAATTATGGGACTATATCATTTCCATCATCAGTTTTCCACGAAAACGATTCCCTGCCGTTTTAGCATAAATTAGTTTTCCAAAAGTTATTTAACGCATTTTGGGAAATGGATAAATATTATTAAGCGGAATTTAATGAAGCTCAACAAATTATTTTAAAATGAAACGTTTTATGTTTTATTATGGGACTGTTAATACACGCATTAAGGAGGGATCATTGTAAGACCATAATTTTTTTTAAATCATAAATACAATCTTAAATACTTTTAAAAAGTTTCTCTTTTTAAATTAATTTTCCATCATGCATTTTGCATTTCTGAAATGTTTGCGCTTGTTAGAATGCAATAGACTATTTGCGTCGAATGTATTGTGTATAGTATGAACCCTTTTTTTTTTGTGATAACTATAAAAACTTTCTGTGGTAATGATAAAAAATAAAAACAAGGGAAAACGAGATGTTTCTTTGTGTCAATGGCTGAGTTCTATGCAGGGACTAATATATCTATGGTTCTATGACGTGGGGTCAGAATAGAACGTTGGAATCATTCAAACAGCTTAAATCGCTACCGCATGTGAAGAGTTAAAGGTTCAAATGGTTTGCAAGCTAAAGGAGATGGTTCTTCCTGAAATTATTTATGTGAGAAAAAGTATTTTCTCTTAAAAAAATATTTTCATAAAAAGAACTTATGTTTATAATGCACGGAAGAAAAAAAAAATCTGATAAAATTACCGTGCTGTATAGGAATCACATTTCTAGTAAAAATAGAAGGAAAAAAAAGCGAAAAACGTAATTTTGGTTTCATTTAATAATAATAAAAAAGATACAGCATTTAAACCATTTTTATAATTTTTCCTTTCGTATGGTAGTGGTTTTCCAGAAATTCTGATATTTAAAATTACAGCTCTTATAACCACACATTTAGTAAAAAATATTAAGACCCAATAGATGGCTTTAATGCCATGCTTCTGGGGCATCATGACAACATAACCATATTTAAGCAGATTTATCAAATTTTATCACATATAATAAAACAATATTTTTTGCTAACCCTACCAAAATCATTACCAAAGCGCTTCGGTAAAAATTACCAAGTTTTTTGGTGTTCCCATAGAGCTGGAAGCACTTAAATGTTTACTACCATAAACTACTATATTCTGGTAGTTTTGATGATACTTTTTTTCTGAAAAAAATTCCTTATTGGTTGAAACAGGATCCATAAGAAAGTTATTCCTAAGCTTCTGAAAATGATTTATCAAACTTTGTTAAAGGTTAAAAATTTAATTTTGCTGCGGTTTGCTTTACTTTTACGAAGATATTTGAAATATTGATAGAAAATATTATAATTAGATAAAGACTTATAAGGTCACATGATCGATAAGAATCGGATTGTTCAATAATTCGGTAGTCGAATGGCTGTCTATGTTTAAAAAGTCGGAACAATTTGACGCGTACTTGGTTTCATTGAACTCGTCAATGGAGCAATCCCCCCCTGCAAAGGATAGAAATTGTGATGACAAGTCTTCGGATCATCCCCTAGAATGTTTCCCAGATAGTCGCATATAGCCAACTGGGAACCTATAGTGTAACGTAAATGAAGTATCTCTATTTCGACACTAAGAAATCTATGAATATTTAAGAAAGAAAATATATTTCTAGTCCAACAAATCCACGCAAAAAAATAATACCTCTTAGAAAAATCTTCGATTATTTCTTAAACACTTTATTTTTAAATCTAGTCTTTTAATTCAAATTATTACATAAATTGAATATCATTTGACTTAACGGTCATCGTTCAAAAGCTTGTTTTTGGCGAAAAAAATCTGAAAAACATTAGCTATTTGTTGAAAACAAATTGGGAAACGTCAGCCAAGAACAGGGAGACATGAAATGGAGTTTTGAAGAAGGCCAAAACCTATCCGGAGAAGACGAATGAAGATTTACTGAAATTTTTTTTTTCCTTTTTTGCTGTGAAACTTATTAAAATTTAATCTTTAAAACGAAGTATGTGACCTTAAAAAATGTTGAATTATAAGGTATACAATTTTTTCCGCCATTTTAAGGTATGTAATTTTACATAGTAAAATGCATGGTTAGAGTGAAATCGGTTGAATGGTTTCTGAGAAATCAAATTTTAAATATACTTTTTCAAACTTTGATTTCTCTGGAACTATTCAACCGATTTCGCTCAAATTTCGGATTTTGCTATGTATAATTACATGCCTTAAAATTATGTAAAAAAAATGTATACCTTGCTATTCAAAATTTTCTCGACTATTATTTAATAAAATAATAAAAAAATAATAAATATTTACTAAAATTTATTTTTTGCATGGAATTATCTTTGGATAAATAAATTTTATAATTGTGTGTGAAGATTTGAAATTCGCTTAAAAAGTTCTCGAGATATATTGCAAAATACGCAAAAAGTAAAATTAACACTGAGGGGTCCAATCTCTCTAACGCTCTCCTGGCCATGCTATGGGGACCATCTTTCCCTTCTCAGACTGCGACTACCCCCTATATTTTGAGTAAGTTCAGAGAAAGTACGTTTTTGGGTTTTATGTCGTAACTTAAAATATCGTCTGCAATGTTTAGTTAGCATATTTGTGATCACCCCCTCGAATCATAAAAATTGAGCCTAAAACGTGAAGATCCGACCATTAAATCAAAGGTTATTCATTGTAGTTCTTTTTTTCTTTTCTTTTTTTCGTACTGTACATTAGAAATACAATATTTTAGAGCATTTGCGTAATATTTTAGTGTTTCAATAATTACACTGGAGGATTTTTTCTGTTAGATAAGAGTTTTCAACGGGTCTTGGATATTTTTACATCGTCGATTTCAAATCTGCAATCAGTTTCTCTCTCCAAGCTACGGATATGTTTAATGACATTTTTAGTCTATTTTTTGACGAAACTTACAAGTATAAACATATGTGTAACAGGGAGTTGCGTAAATGCAGCGAAAAATTTCTAGGAAAGTTAGGACACATCAACAAAAAAAAAAAATTGAATTGGAGTGCTTATGCTCGATATTGTCATCATGCGTCGCTAGGGGTACTTCCTATTATGAAATGTTTCTTTGTGTGCTTCTGAACAATTCATAATAGGGTAGCGCCTCTAGCCGCATATGCTCTAGCTCCCCCTAGAAGTTCGTCGCAACATTTAACGTGCCCCCTGTTATGTTCTTAAACTTGTACAATTTGGCGAAAAATAGATTAAAAATGTCATTTAAAAAATGTAGCTTTAGGAGCAAAACTAATTTTGGATTGGAAATCAGGCAAGATCAAGTATTTGTATAAATGCAACATATAAAAATTGTTTCTCAGTGTTTTCCAAACGTTTTACTTTCCTATACAACTAGTGTTATAAAATATGTAGCATTTAATGCTATCATAATGTTATAGACCTTCACTATTTACATGAATAAGAACCAAATTAAGCGTTGCATATTGAAAGATTTTAATGCATTAAATGATATCTGTTAAGTATTTGTATAAATGCAACATATAGAAATTGTTCCTCAGTGTTATCTAAGCGTGTTACTTTCCTATACAACTAGTGTTTAGGAAATAGGTGGGATTTAATGCTATCATTATATTATCCACCTTCACTATTTACATGAATAAGAATCAAATTAAGCGTTGCATATTGCAAGATTTTAATGCATTAAATGATACCTGTTAAGTATTTGTATAAATGCAACATATAAAAAATTTTTCTCAGTGTTATCTAAGCGTGTTACTTTCCTATACAACTAGTGTTTAGGAAATAGGTGGTATTTAATACTATCATTATATTATACATCTTCACTATTTACATGAATAAGAACCAAATTAAGCGTTGCATATTGCAAGATTTTAATGCTTTAAATGATATCTGTTAAGTATTTGTATAAATGCAACATATAAAAATTGTTTCTCAGTGTTATCTAAGCGTGTTACTTTCCTATACAACTAGTGTTTTGAAAATAGGTGGTATTTAATGCTATCATTATGTTATAGACCTTCACTATTTACATGAATAAGAGCCAAACTAAGCGTTGCATATTGCAAGATTTTAATGCATTAAATGATATCTGTTAAGTATTTGTATAAATGCAACATATAAAAATTGTTTCTCAGTGTTATCTAAGCGTGTTACTTTCCTATACAACTAGTGTTTTGAAAATAGGTGGTATTTAATGCTATCATTATGTTATAAACCTTCACTGTTTACATGAATAAGAACCAAATTAAGCGTTGCATATTCCCAGATTTTAATGCATTAAATGATATCTGTTAAGCGAGTTATTTTCCATTAGAGAAGGTATTTTAGAAAAATGTTTGTTATTTACACTTGAGACCGCAATTGCTGTTAAGTAAAAATGGGAAAATAAATCAAAGGGGGAAATAAAGTCGTTGAAAAGTACAACATGTAATGAAGAAATCCCTTCTACTTCGTCAACGAAAACCTCAGAGCATGAAATATGCCCGGAACGACAATTATTCAGTTCTCCAACCAACAGCTGTTGAAAGGCGAATCTAAAATAGAAAATACACCGCCTGTACCCACTTAATGCTTTATATATTTTCGCCATTGCCCGCTTCTACGGCGATGATCATTTATCAAGCGAGTAGCGTCTTGGCAGCAGTTTCATGAAAATCCTGTTTTCCTCTGACTCTTTCTTTCTTTCTTGCTCTCTTTTCTTTCCATCCTCATCTTCCGTCTTACTTACTGTCATGCCATGATTTTGAAGGGTCGTTGAGGAAGTTTTAAAGAGTTCGCTTTAAAGAGTCATCAGTTGTACGGCTCGTTGTTTGTGCGACTGGCGACGCTTTTAATTCGGCGAAGGGAAGGAGAAAGCGAGTTGGGAGACGGATTTCGAAAACGTTCGAATAAGAAGGGGAGGGGGAGAAGTGAGTAAATAAGAGTGACTGACAATCGAATAGAGAAAAGAGTGTGGGTGGGAGAGAGAGAAAAGGGGGGAGAAACGGGACTGGGTAGCTTTTTACTTGGAACTAAAATAGTTGAGCTTTGAAATATTTGTAGAATTTTCCCCCTGCTATTTTCGATTGTTGATTATTTAATGTGGTCGGGTAAACATGATTTGATAGGTTATAATGTGCTGCATTTCAAATGAAGCGTGTTTAACGAAATGAGCTTTGCACACTCTTTTATTTAAGAATTAGACTTCTTAAATTTCTGCTTTTCCTTTTCAGCTTGTCAAGAAAAGTCATTCGTTTTAAGTTGTTGCAGAAAAATTAAAAAAGAAAAAAATGAATGAATAAACTTGTTTTTGAGAATAATTGCAATATTTTTTTTTTATACTTTTGAACAACTGCTATTAGAAATAAAGAGAATTCGGTACAACTCGGACTCACTCCTTATATTAAATGAACTGAATAATAAAAAATTAGTGATCCCTAAACACATTGCTTATATTAATTGATCCATTGACATCAAGCATGAATTCAAAAGTAATGGATTTCTTATTCTTCGACTAAAATAGCATGGTTTGCTGGCTGTCCTGCTATGAATATAGGAAATAAATCAATACGACATTATATAGGACCGAACGTCCAATACACTGCTTTTACTATATCAAGGCAAATGTCCAAATAAAGGAAAATGTCCAAATAAATAATAACCAATCTGTTGTAAGATGACCAAAATGGCAGGACAGGAGGAAAGGTACTCAGGTGTCAGTTCTGAGTCAGGGCCATAATTTCTGCTATGCAGGTACTTTGTAATTCCATCTTTTTGAATTTTTATTCCTCTCAGGTGGCGTGTTCTGAGTCTGGTAAGGGTGTTCGCCACCATTCTGCTTGTTCACAAATTTGATGTTTAAGGTTTACTGCCTTGTCCTTTAATCTTAACCTAGCCACTGCACTAAATCATTAAGTGTTACCACACAGGAGAATTTATCATTGTTGAGCTTTCTTAAATAGTATATCAAATTAATATTGGCAAAAAAGGATATTCGGTACGAATGGGTCTCACTCCTTATTTTAAATAAACTAAGTAATGGAAAATTGATGATCCCTAAATAAATTGCTTATACTAATTGATTCATTGATATCAGGCATGAATTCAAAAGGCGTTGACTCCTTATTCATAAAACTAAATAGTATATCAAATTTATATTGGAAAAGAGAAAATTCGGTACGATTTGAACTTATGCCTTATATTAGAGGTTCCCAAATGGTTTTTCGTGGAACCCTAGAGAACCCAAGAGTTCCTTGAAAGGGTTTGAAGGGGTTCCGAGATTGCCTTTTTAACCATTAATTATTTTTGAAACTTGTATTTGCATTTAGATCATATTATCCGTTATATATTTAATATTTCTGTTGCCTTTATGGAATTATTTGAAGTAAAATAGCAATGAAAAAGGGATGGCATTCTTTTTTTTTTTTTTTTTTTTTTGTAAAAAATTACAAAAGTCTTTTATTGCTTCACAAAAGTCTTTTTATAGGTTAATACCCTCCAGATTTTCTTTATATACTTTATTTATAAGGTCGGGGTTCCGCTGAAAGAAGGTCAATCATTTAGGGTTCCTTAGTCCTAAAAAATTGGGAACCATTGCCTTATATTAAATAGAGTTATGAAAATTAATAATCCCTAAATAAGTTGCTTACATTAATTAATTCATTGATATCAGGCATGAATTCAAAAGACATTAATTCCTTATACTTCACATTAAATAACTTATTGAATTAATTGATTTGTTAACATAAAATGTGAACTTAAATCTAAATAATATTAATGGAAAAACACTATTTCTAAACTTTTCGTTTCATTTTTGGTTGTCTAGAAAATTCACTTTTATTTCGTTGTTAAAAAATGTAAAGAAAATTACATTTGTTTTTTGCGAAAAAAATCTGATGAACTTTTTTATGCTGGTGAATAACTGCAATGAGATAAAAAGTAATTCGCTTCAGTTTGGATTCACTCCTTATATTAAATAAACTGAGAAATGATATACCGCTAATACTTACATGGAGAAAAAAATACGAATACTTACATAGAGAAGTGATATTGACAAACCTGGTAAAAAAAAAAAAAAAAAAAAAAAAAAAAAATGTTGGTTATAAAAACTAAAATATAAGGCATTTAAATCGTTCATTAGGTCATTTTTCCCTTAACGTCATTTTTCATAAGTAAAAAATAAAACTTAAAAGTAAATTTAACCAAATAAGCGGTTTTCATGCCACGATCTGAAGTATCATAAAATTATCAAACTTATTATCAAGTTTATTCACACATTAGGAAACCATATTTTTTGTTAATTTAAAAAAAAAAAATCATTATCAAAACGCTTAGGATGAACCTACCGAGCTTTTTTGTTACTCCCACATAGCCAGTAACACGGTAAATTGTAGCCATATTTTGGTAATTTTAACCGTACTTTTTTCCTCAACGCAGTAAGAAATAAAAAAGAAATTCGGTACAATTTGGACACACTCCTTATATAAAATAAACTGAAAAATGAAGTATCACTAATCCTTAGAATCATTACTTATATTAATTGTTTAATCAGTGTCTTACCGGACCCCCACTGTTCCCTTTGCGGGAACATCATTATGGATGGACGACTCATTTCTTACTTCGTGGGGATTCCTTGCTGGAAAGGCTAGAAGTCGAATAAGACAATGACCTTATTTTATATTTCGTTCTTTTTGCGTGTTACTCATTTTTTCAAGTTATTTGCTTCTGAAAAAAAAAAGGAAGTACTAATTGCTGCGTTAATATAAGACACAAAATAAGCCTCAATCTTCAAATGAAATGTCTTCCTCAATTTACCAATTTATTAATACTGATTAAGATGAAAAAACGTGAATAAAGACGACAAAGGTTTCACTGTAAAAATTTCCAGATCAAATTACGGTATGAAGTATAAGCACTTTGGGTGTCTAATCCGTTATCATTTTAATGATTGAAGCCAAAATAACATGAAAGAAGCACAAATATAGGTACACTGTAAAAATCTTCGGATTAAATTACGGTGTAAAGTACAAGCACTTGTCCATTTTCCCGTAAAATCCGTTTTTATCGTAAAATATTATACCGTGATATCACGGGAATTGTTACTATAAAAATTACGGTATATCAGATTTTTTTGTTCCGTAGCATGTTCCAGTAAAAATGGATTTTACGGTAAAAAGCATTGCTACCCCAAGGGCTGGTACTTTTTACTGTAATTTGATACGGAATTTTTTACAGTGTGCATACATGGACATAATATAATTTTGGTTTTATAGGCCAGGTCTTTTCTCAGTATCTTTACAGAAAAATTTCTGCATTTTTGTGCTAAAATGCTGATGCAAGCTATATTTAGATCATTTCTGTACCATTATTTGTGCTTTATTAGCGTTTGTTACTTTATTAATGCGTAGCTCGAAGTGCGCTCTATTTCATTTGGATCGCATTTTCATGTAGGTAATCCAGTGATGTGTATTCACGTCTATTTTTTATGAATGGAAAAATAAATAGAAAGTAATTAATATTATGGTACATTATCATTATTAAAGGATTACAAAATTCTTCGAAGATTTATTGAATAAATTAATGAGCATAGTGAATCAACTGGGGATTTCACGTATAACGGATGAATTCATTTTGAGTGAAAAAGGAAAAGATTTATTTATTACTTATAAATTAAACTAATTTCTAATCCAATAATATCATACACCAGGAGTTACTGATTTTTTCCAAGTTGCAGCGTTGTCCTTATAGAGGTTTAATACTGTTGACAGCCTATTTATATAATATTTGTTATATACATATGATGTACAGTGTGCGAGAAAATGAACCACCCTGAATATCTTTTGATCTAATGAACGAACTTTCATGTACTAGGACTCAGTTTTATCAGAAATGTCATTACCATACAGTACGTTAATTTTACTAAAAAAAATTTCTCTGTGTACGTCAAACTTTGCATTTGCTGTTTCTTTAGAATGAAACAGTAAGGTTAAGCGGTTAATCATTATTTCTGCGAAGCAGAAATGTTATAATGCCAATATTACTTTCTTAAAGATTAAATGAAGGCTCGCTTAAAATTTTTAAATATATATATAATTTCCTAGCTTTTAATGAAAACCTTGTTTTAAACCTTTTTCCCATTTGTACGTTAAGGTTTTCAAAGTAACCTTTTTTATAATGATGTGTGGTCTTTTTAGATTCAAACTTAATATAAAAAAGGCTGCAAAGTGAACCTCATTGAGTGTAAACTATCATAGTTATATTTAACATTGTTTCAAGCTTGAGTGATATATTTGCTAATCATTTATAAACTTTGTTGAGGTTTTGTGATAAAAGGTGCTGCTGTATTAAAATCAACCTTACAATGCTATCTGGGTGAATTCGTATTAAAGCTTGAGAAAATACAGAAATTTAAAAAATATTGTAATATTTATTATTAAAATACTTGGGAATATTTTTAAACGAAGAGTATTGTACAAGTCTTGTTTTAGTATATAAAAAAAATTAATCATTACTGAAAATGAATTTATATCTAACCAATTGTTTGATGATTGTGTTTGCGTACATGGAATATAAAACATTAAGGTTCCAAAAAATGATTCTATTAATTTTAAAATTGAAGTAATTTTATTTGTCGCAAATAAAAAGTATTAATTGTTGATTAATTTTATTAGTGTAGTGAAGTTTCCTTTTTAGATTTTTAAAAATATTTTGGAATAATTTTAATTCAAACAAATTAAAAATAAACTTTAGGCATATCGCTTTGTGTAAGATTCAAAGAAGTAATTTTTACACTCTTTATTATTTTTTAAACATTAAGTTTAATAGAAAAACCATTTGCTTGATTTGCTACAAAAACTACTTTTACAAAGTCTTAAATAAATTTGAAGTAAACCCTCCAAAATCATATTTAAGTAAACTCTTTTATATAAATACATTTAAACTAATACAGTTAGTTTTTCTGGATATAAAATATCGACAAACTCAATTAAGGAAGGTGAATTATACGGAAATAAAAATATAACAATTATGCGAAATATTCTGTATCTTTGAATATTTAATAATAAAATTTACCTATTCAGTTAGCATTTCTCAAAAACTAAATCGTTATATCCTACGCAAAAAATAAAAATGCTGAAACTCATCATCTCTGTGCTTAATCAGTGAGTTTAAAAAAAACATTTTCCACGGAAAAAAACTATTTGGAACTAATAGTTCAAATATACTTTCCCAACCAAGCTAATCATATCAAATTAAATTTTATACAAATATGAGAACTGTCGTTATAAATTCGTAATTTTTCCTTTTTCAACCGGAAAAAAAATAGCTGCGTTAAATCTCTCGATATTTCTTGACAATGACGCTCAAACAAAACTGTCGGAATATTTGATTCGGATAAGGAGTTCGTAAGACGAAGGCGAGAACAGATAATTTTCTTCGATTAAACGAGAGAATAACCATAAAAAAATGTTATTCTATCATTAAAAAGGTATAAAAAGTATATCATAATTATCTTCTTCGATAAACTTAATTAAAAGTGTTTTGACCCTTTTTTCGGAGTGATGCTTTTCATTTAACGCGATAAATGACTGCTTGTTTGTTAATTAGAAAAGCTTTATTTTTTTTTTCTTCTGTGAAATCGAACTCGTTATTTTATTTGTCGTTCTTGTTACAGTTTAGTAGTGTTCGTTTTCCTATGCTTTGTTGGCTTATTTTTGCTTTTTTTAGAACGAATTGTTATTATGAATTCATCGGATTAAAAGCTTTTAACTTTTACTTTTCATTAATATTGATGATGTAAAGAATATCCTTTGCAACAGTTTTCTACTGAGAATTATACAAATATTAATTTAATTAACGATATAATATTTTTCCTCATTTTTGCAGTTTTTTGCTTAAAGTTCATGCATTTCTTTAGTACTATCGTACATCAGTAATTTTTAGAAAATAAATAAGCCATAAGTGAATTTATAAGAAATTTACCAAAACAATTCTGTAGCTGAAATTCGTTTAAATACCCTGCAGACTTATTTAAAGAAAACCATAATTATTAAAATGTTATTTTTTGTTTCTTAGGTAAAGTATTATTTATTTATCGGTTTTATTTGTTATAAAATCTTTGAGTTAAAAAATGTTTTTTAAATTGTACGAGTTATTTTTATTTGGAATTGTTTTAGATAGATAATTTTTAGATAAGATAATATTTTGATGCTTCATATGTTTATTTTACTGACATAAAACGTTTTTGCTACATTATTTTTATTTACACTTTGTGCCTACTGCACTGCAAAAAATTTCAGATCAAATTACGGTAAAAAGTGCCAGCACTTAAGATGCTAGGGATGAAGATTTTTTTTTTACCGTAAAATCAATTTTCACCGGAACAAAAGAATCTGATACTGTAATTTCTACAGTAATAATTAACTGAAAAATCACTGAATCAATCTAATAAAATAAATGTTACTGTAAAACTTACGGTAAAGTATCTAAAGGTAAAAATTCATTTTATGGTAAAATGAATTTTATGGATAATGCACCCAATGTGCCGGTACTATATACTGTAAATTGCTTCGGAAAACTTTACAGTGTGTAGTTATTATAGTCTTTTTCTTAACATAACTTACTAAAGTATATTAATAACTCATGTACATAAAAGAAATTTTAATACTCCAGATTTTTAGATCCGAAAAGATTTTTATATGAAAAATTTTTAGATTCGAAAATTTTCCGGTAAAGTCTTGTTTTTGGTAACACCTGTAAAGGAGGATAGCATTGACTGACTTCTTATTTCCGGTCCACTTTTTTTAAGATTTTTAGAATTTCCTAAATTAAAAATTATTACATAACTTTCCTTGGCTAAATGGGTTTTTTTTTTCAACGATCATTTCGGCATGAGCCATGGTAACTAAAAGGATAGAGCGTTCTCTTATCAATGAGATGTCCCAGGTCCGAATGGTTGACGCGAATTCTGCTCCCGGTTCGCACCGACCACAGTGCTGACATAAAAATATCGTGAGTGGTATTTGAATTATGGGTAAGAATCCATTTTCCGTCGGATGAACCGAGGGAAGTTTTCATAGTTTTCTTCCATCAAAAATTCCTCCGTGCAAAATAGTTTGTCCCAATGCTTAATCCAATAGTTCCCTTGTCTTCTGGATTGGGTTCGAAATTTCAAGGAAGCGGAATTGAATATTGATTGTCAGAATTAAGTCGGCTGTTAAACGCCGGTTATTATATAAAATTAATTTCGCATATTGCTTATTTCACTTGGATTGAAATAGATTTTATTTAGTTTTAGATTTTAGGTGAGTGGATAGGATAGTGAAACAGAAAAAAATTAAGCAATGCTGAGTGTTTTAAGAGGAAACTAAGTGGAAAAATGAGCATAACAAAATTTTTTTTTAAAAGTACACAGCAAAAACTTTTGGTGTTCGGATAAATTAAATGTATTTTTAAGTATAGAACTGTTGTTATATCGGGCCAAAACTTCTATAAAAATAACAATTGTTTTAAAGAATTAAAACGAATACATTACTAAAAATGTGCTTGATTTTTAAACCAAATTGTTTTTGCAATCAAGCCGTTAAACTAATTTTAATATACATGAAAATATATGTTGTGAGTAAACCAAACAAAAAAAAATAAATGAGTAAGACTAAAATGGTGAAAAAGTAAGTAAAAATGTGACTAAATGCACTGTAAAAGATATTATTTTACCTCAAAAACGGTAGTAACTATACACTAAATTTTTTACAGCGTAGTTAAAGAACTTATCTAAACCATTTGCAAGTAAACTTTTCAATTGAGTCTTTAAAATAGTAAATATATATATATATATATATATATATATATATATATATATATATATATATATATATATATATATATATATATATGTACTGTAATATATTCACTATATCACCTATATTCACTATATTCACCTATATTCACTACTAAAGATAAGTATTTTACATTTGAAAAACTTTAATCTGAATCCTATAGGGTTTTACATTATAACTATTTTGATATTTAAGAATTTTTAGTAGTAACAAGTATCTTATCAGTTTATTTTTACCTTGCTTGTGTTATATTTACGTGAAGTTAAATCGATCTAACTTTAGTAATTACTTAACAAGAATTCCTTGTGGTTTAATTAAGTAGAATTACGCAATAATAAAGTAAAATTAAGTGTTAAAAAGTGTCAAATAAGTGTTAAGTGTTTTGCAAATGTTTTGAGAACGGAAACTTTGCTTTTAAAATGTGCTAATTATCCAATAACTATAAGTAGCACTTTATTTTTCAATCTGTAAAACAATTATCATATTTCAGCAGAATCCTGATATGAAAATTATGAAGAAAAAGATACGCTTTTTAAATAAAGATTATACAGTTAAAATTAATTGAATTGATAAATGTGAAGTGAAACATTTTTAAAAAAAAAATGCATTAATAATAATTATTTCACATAACTCTATTGCAACTGTTATTTGAAGAAAAGAAAATTCAATTCAAATTTTATATAAACTATGTAACTTAAACTGTTTCCTTATTTCCCTTTTATCTTTGATTGTTTTTCACTGCTGAGTAAAAATAACCAACATTTTATCATAATTTTATGTAAGTAGTAAACATACCGGATACGTTTTACTAAATGATTCACAAACTATCTTTTTATGTAAAATTCGCGTCATAAAAATAAACATGAAATTATTTTCAAATGTAACATAAGAACAATTTTTATTTTTCAGCTAAAACTGCGAAAAGCAGCACAAAAAGAAAGAAAGAAAAAAAACCGGAAGGTCTCAACGTAACACCACAACCATCGTGTGCGACAACAACAGGACCTCAACAGCAGCAACCACAGCCTCCATCACTTCACCAGCAACAGCAGGACAGTGACCCAGAGAGCGAGAAGAACAAGAAGAAAAAAGCTCGAACCACTTTTACAGGAAGACAGATATTCGAACTGGAAAAGCAGTTCGAGATCAAAAAGTATCTTTCTTCCAGCGAAAGGGCGGAAATGGCAAAGTTGCTAAATGTTACCGAGACACAGGTAAGTTTCATCATCAAAGCATTTGAAATATCTTTATATTTAAAAATTTTTAGCACTAAGTTCCAATAATTCAATTTTATTCTCTGTTTAGAAGATAATAATCATATTCAGAAATCTATAAAAACATACAGTTTAATCATTATATATGAAAGATTTGCGTACCTAGAGAGGGACTGTTATAAAATCCAAACTATTGGAAGAAATAAAAAACCGATTAATTCATAGTCATGCATAAAAAATTACATATTTTATAATCTCTATTATTGTTATTACATCACATATAAAAGATTTGCGTACCTGGGGAGGGACTGTTGGAAAATAAAAATACAGCTACTATTAGAAGAAACAAAAATGCCGATTATTATTATTATTATTATTATTATTATTATTATTATTATTATTATTATTATTATTATTATTATTATTATTATTATTATTATTATTATTATTATTATTATTATTATTATTATTATTATTATTATTATTATTATTATTATTATTATTATTATTATCATCATCATCCTCGTCCACCGAGCGTTGAAAGAAACAGAAAATATCTACTAAACTTATAACTGTGTATAAAGAACTACATTCTCGCGAGATTACTTAGGCCATCGCACAGAGAAAAAAATATGGTAAAACTACAGTACCGTATGGTGATGACACCATAATTATGGTTAATAAAAACAAGATATACGGTATTTAAACTATTCATTTAGTAATTTTTCCGATCATATACTAATAGTTTGACGGAAAATCTGGTTTCGAAAATTATAGCTCTTTTTATCACGCATTTTAGAAAAAATAATAAGCTTAAAAATAAATTTCACCAAAATAAATGGTTTTTATGCCATCAACTAAGGTATCATGGTACTAAATTTTACCACATTTGTCGTATTTTATCATATAGTATAAAACCATATTTTAGAGTTAATTTTACGGAAATCATTACCAAAGCACTTCTGTAAAAATTAAGGAGCTATTCCCATAGAGTCAAAAAAAAAAAACATGGCAAGTTTCACTGCATTCTGGTAATTTTGAACCCACTCTTTTAATCCCACTCATCATAACTTAGTGTATCGTAACTTACAAAGACTTATACATATTACTAAAAGATACATAAATAGAATTCTAATTATCCAGATAGAATTTTTTAAGATCTGAAAAATTTTCGATCCTGCCTTGATTTTGGTAACGGTTTGTGAGTAGGAATTGCATAAACCGAACTCTTTATTTCCTGTCCATTTATTTTTAACATTCTTAGAATTTTCCCCAATTAAAAATTAATACGTAACTTTTTTATGCCAGATGTTTTTTTTTGAAGGTATAAATGTCTAAGTCTCTTTAAAATAAAGGTATTTCAGTACATTTGATTCAACAAATATTTTAGCGAGTTGGCTATTGGAATTTGACTTAGAAAGAATTAGACTTTTTTGTTCCCATCCCATCCTTTTTTTTCTTAGTAAGAAAACCCACTGTTTTGTGAAATTTGAAAGCATTTCTGACCTAATTTTTTGGTAATTAAGAAGTTTCTCAAACATTGCATTATTTTGGCTCATGAAAATTTCCATAAAATTGAATTAATCATTAATTTTGATCGTTTTCATACAACTGTCAAAAATTTGTTAAATTGGTGGTTATGTCTCGCGCTAGGCAACAAATGCCATCAAACTTTTTCTAAAAATTGACTTTTTTAACCTCCAGGGACAATAACTTTTTCTTTCAGAGACCATTATCAAAGAAAAATTTTCTTAATTATAATCCTTTTAACATGTTCATGTTCATATTTTTCCTCTCTTAAAAATCATTTCAAAATTAAAATTATAAACCCTTGAAATGTTTCACGAAAATTTAATAATGCATTTTGATAGGTTTTTTTTTAATTCTTTGAAGTAAAAAAATATTAATTTAAATATTGATGCAGTTATATTGTTACAGATACTCTACAACTAAAATTGTACGTTTGTTGTTTTTGATTACTATGACAACGAACAAAATTAACAAAACAAAACAAACTAAAATTAAAAAATAAAAACAGTTCATCTGAATTTTTCTTCAAAACAAATTCTTTATTTTTAATTCATACGAAAAATAATTTTTCAAAATAAAACTATTCAAAAATTATTAATTTTAAGGATCTTTTAATAAAACAAGAACAAGTACCCAAATTCAAATACCTGAATCAATGAAATATTTGGTTAATTATTCAACTTTTCTAAAAATAGGCTGAAATAGTGTTAGAAATAAACATTTAATACAACCGAAATTTTAATACCTAATCCAGCTTTTCTTTCTCATTCATAAAGAATGGCCTTATTTCTGGAAATGCTCATACATATTATATAAATGTCTTAAAAATGTAATAAATTATGGATATGACATTTCGGCCTTATTATATAAATATTTCTATTTGTTTAATGCACCTAAAATATATTATCCACAAATAAACGTTCTCATAGTTTTCAGCCCTCAAAAAGAACATATAATAGTCTACCACGCCATAAAATGTTTTCTAAGCTTATTACAAACAGTTTCAAGAAAGTTTTTTCAAAGCTTATTTTGTAAAATTTAAAGTACCAAACTGTTTTTAATAAGCGAGAAAATCGCCAACAATAGCGATCTCACCATGAAGAGGGGGGAAATGCTATTTGCAGTTCAATGCATATTGTATGACTCTATCTTGGAAAGACAAAATAGGTTTTAAATAGCCAGTAATAACCGGTTCTTCATAACCGGGGAAACAGAATCCCTTTAGAGAATTATGATCAGGTGAAACAAAGCTTCTAGGTATTAGAAAATAATCCAAACATTTTTCCATTTTTGTTAGCAAGTTTAGAGACTAAAAAAAAAAAGCAAACTATAATCTCTTTTCAGATTTTTTTGAAGACAACTCAACCCATTATGTATTCAAACCCGAGTTTTTGAAACGTATCGCTTCGACGCAAATTTTGTTATACTGTTCGACATAAAACATTCTTTTCTAATAGACGTGGAACGTTTATCTATTCGTCGAATATAATCCTCCGGGTAACTAAGAAACCAAGCATTTTTAACACAAAAAAAATTAAAATGGTTAAATATAAATAACTATAGGATATATTCCATTCTAAAGAACTTTGAATGTGTAACCTTAACTTCGAAATTTTTATTGCTTTGTTTTCCTCTTTTCCAGCTTATTTGTTTTCCCCGTTTTTTTTAAATCCCTTTTTTGAAATGAAGTGTAAGCCTTTTATTTCCCAAGACGTTCTTTTCTGACAAAAAATTCATGAAATTTTCGTTCACCATGATAAATTATTAATTATTTGTATTGAAGAGGTTTACTCGATTTCGATAGTTCACCAATTACGCATACCAAACATTCAAAAACTTTGTAAATGTTTTTTTAAAGGAAAAAAAAAACGCTAGATTAAAAACTTGACATGCGTCTTGTTTTCAGTTTGTTGCAAATTACGCTTTTAGAAAACTAACAAGAGTAAATTGAATTTTCCATTGCGGTTTCATTATCCGCTATTAGGAGTTGTTTTTTTTTTCAATATAAATATTTAAGCTAGAAGTAATTCTTTATTAAAACTGTCGATTAAAAAAGCTTCTAAAAAGTGAAATAATAACTTTATACACTTGTAAATATAATTTTGGTTCAAAATCAACTAATGGTAAAAAAAGTTTCGCGACTCTTTTTAAAATGTATCTGTTAAAATACTCTTTTTAAACATCTTTTTAAATTCTTCATTTAATTTTTTTTCTTTTAGATTTAAAACTTTTATAATAATAAAATATTATTTCTACTGAAAGTTACTTTGATATACTTTAAAATTAAAAATGAATAAAAATCATAAATATTTTTGCAATATATTCTCTGTATTCAACAAACTATTTAAAGTTGTTTATGACAGTAATATCTTACGTCATCTTACATCTTAATCATACAATTTTTTAATAATAGTATATATCATCACATCATTGTTTCAATCAAAGAAAAAGAATTTTTCTTCACAAAAAAATGAATTATTTAATAAGGTTGATTAAGTAATGAAAGGAAATTGATGCATATTCTTGACGCAAAACAATCAGCAACAAAAAATTTATTATAATATTCAGTTTAAATATAATAAATAATTCAGTTATCTTCATATAATTTGAAACAATTTTTTTCTAAAAAGGTAAAAAAACTTAATACTCAGAACTTGAAGAAAAAAATATTAACTGTAGTTTACAATTTTCAGATATTACAATGTAATTCCAATAAATTATGCTAAATTTATCTTGCCTTTTAAATAAATAAATAAGAATTATTGAATTTTATAATAACATTATTTTAAACAATTAAAAACAAACACATTAAGACTATTAAAACATTATTTGAATTTATTTTAATACAATTTTAAGAAACCTACTAACGTTGACAAATTCTATAATTAATACTTGAGAAAAACTATGAACTAGCTTAAGCCCAGGATAGATAATCAAAGTTCTTTTTTTTCCCAAATCGAAATATAAGTACTATGAGAAGAGACATAATAAATGCTTATATATTTTGAATTCTCATACATGTACTCAACATATTTTAATCAAAAAATAATAAAATATTAAGGGTAAAATATGAAAAAATTTATAGAAAATTGCGTTACAAGCGGCCATATCTCTATAACGTGGAAGTGAGTTGATCATCCAAAAGAGTAAGAGAAAAGTGAAGTTAAAATATGAAAAATAACACATTTCATCCAGTTAACCATTAAAACAAAACTTCCTGTAAGTTGTAAACAATGCATTTTATCATGGAAAATACGTGAGCTTGTGAATAAAGTGAATAAGTGAACTTGAAATGGAGACCATTAATATAAAACCATTAACGAAACCAAAAATTTCGTTGCTAGATTCATTTATTTAGAAATATTAACCGTGGTGGTGAATAAGAATTTACTGAATTACATTTTATTTACTTACTTTTGCTATTTTTTATTGTTGTTGTTTCAAATGTCACTTGCCTGTACCAACAAACTCGCTTGGTGAAACCAAGTGAATTTAGGCAGAGGGTGCGTTTCTTGGCTTTCAGTGTCGCCATCTATGGCCAAGAATAAGACTTGCTTTTTCTTTTTTTTTAAATTGTTCAGGTTAATGCTTAATATGATGTCTGATATGTCAATACGTGCACTAATGAAAAAAAAGCTATCACTCCTCCCTTTTATGTGGCCATCTCACCTAAAATTGAAAATGAGGTGGCTACTGAATTTAAAAGTGTCACTCGCCTATTATATTTCGCAGCTTTTTATGCAAGATTTTATTCAGGAACATGGGTTGGAAAATATATGTGCCTTATAAGTCCATCTAGTTGAAAAATTTATAACCTCTGCATTTAAAAAAACAAAAAAATATTTGACGAGTGGTAAAATTTTAAACACTCTTTGTTATCATGGAAAGCAACGCTTTGCCCAAATTAATAAACAAGTTAAACTGATTCTTGTGAAACGGTTTGTAAAATATCAACACATATCGGATATATTAAATAAGTAAGCCCAGGAAACTGAAGAGGTAAGATATTATATGATTGAAAACTTCATTTGCTGTGCTCAAAAAACAGGCACCTATTTTTAATACTTGCCAGACGTGAATGAGAAGAATGAAGGTATTTGAAATATAAAATGCAAAGTTTCCAACGAAAAATGCAAAAATAAGGGCGCGAAACAAAACTAGAAAAACCACAAAAGCCGAGAGAAAAAGAAAAGAACAACAAAACAAGAAAAACTACAGTGGCGGAGAGGGGGTAAATGAGGGTAAGATGCATTTCCAAGCACTACGGAGAGGTTGTGAGGAACTAATGTCGTTAACAAAGGAATCAGCATTCATGCAAATAAAACAGGATTCTATGGCAATTATTTTTGGGTTTTTTTTTAAACAAATAAAATTTTTATTCAAGTCATACTGGAGATATTTAAACTGGCTAATGGCCATCTAATCTAGAATTACCCTATACTTCTGCGGTAAACATAAGACATCATACACCATTACATACAACATTATTTCAATAAAAAAAATACTTTAACTGTGCACAACAAAAAATTTAATTTTTATGTGAGAATGATTAAGAAAGTAAATTAAACTAATTCAAATTCTCAAGGTAACATATTCTGAAATAATAACTTTAAAAAAAAAGCATCAAAACTATACAGATAGAAATTTCCGATAATTATTTAAATGAAATTTTTATTACATTTAATAATCTCAATAAATTCATTGTACTAAATAAAAAAAACTATCAAACCAATTGAAAGTCTTTAAAAGTTTTAATGACTATTTTTGAAGCAAATGCCTAATTATATTTTGAAAGAAAGATTGTATTTTGATTTAGTTAACAATAAACATGCTATTGGTTTCAAGCGTGTATTTAACTATTTAAACAGAGGTATTTATTTAAATTATTTATTTGTATTATCAATTACTTATTCCTGTTGTTTCATAAACAGAAATGCCTCGGGTAAAGTACTCCAGTTCGTGTCATAAACAAAATAATTTAATTAATAATTAACGCATCAAATACGAAAGAAAATATTTTGATTTGTTTAAAAACAGAGTTTCATTAAGCATACATTTTATATTAATTATTCAAATATTAATTATCAAAGCAATTTTCTTTAAATACTTAATATATTGAGCCAATTGTATTTCCTTTTTTTAAGTCTTTTTGCTTTCAACGTATTTAAATTCCGATTTCACCTTCAAGCATTAAATCAAATGTTATTTTAATTTACATACATTTCAAGCAAAACACCTATAAAAGTACTTATGCAAGACAAGAATAATTATTGTTTTATTTTCAATTACAATATTGATTATACATTTTCATGCAAATAAATTGTTTAAAATAAAAAATTTTAAAAAAATATGAGTTTGTTTCTTTCGCTTTTTGTAAAAAATTATTGATGAGTATTGACGTATAATTAATTTTCCTTAATTTATCTATTTAATTTTTGTTGTTAACTTTAATGAAATTAACAATAAACAGTCTTAATTTAGATAAATCGCAATCATCATTGTTTTAGAAACCATTGACGTCTTTTTGAGATTTTGAAAAAGGATTTACAGAAACTGATCCTATAATAATGATGGTATTACAGAGTAATAAAATATTAAGACAATAATAGGCATAACGACAATTTCCTCAATTAGCAGGAAAGTACTCTATTAAGATACATCTTAACCTCAGGCGAATCTTTTTAAATGGTAATTAGTTCTAAGAATACTGAAAAATTCAGTAAATACAATGTTCAAATAGAGAGGATTATATTTTTAGAAATACGAGGTAAAATTTTAACACAACAAATTATGAAATATTTTAATTGTATTTGATTTAAGATAAAATGTAAATTAAATATGATTTTGGATTACTTTTTTATAAAAATTTAAAAATAATTAGCTTGTTCGTTTTATTCGCATAACTATATGAGTATTTTTCATTTCATTGATTAATAATGAACTGACAGATAGAGAAAATCAATCGGAACATAATATTTGAGCCTTCTCTGAAAAAGAAATGTATCATCAAAACTATCAAAAAGTTAACCGTGTTTCTTACTCTCTGGGAACAACAAAAAAACCAGAATTGAAACAATAATTTTTTCCTAAACGCTTTGGTAATAGTTTTGGTAAATATAACTATGAAATATTATTTTATGTGCGTTAAAATGTGGTAAAATTTATTTTTTTTTTGCATTAGTTTAGTTATTTTAATAATTGGTTAATTACAACAATTTACTGTTAACAATATTAAAGCATAATAAGCCGAAATATCTTACAAATGTACTTCAACCCTAGCAAGGATTTATTTCTATGCAGAGATTTATTTTCTGAACTTGAATATACATATTATATCCCTGTTTATTATGAATTGATTTGAACTGAGAAAAAAGTCAAAATTACCAGAATACGGGAACGCGCCAAAAGGCACACGTACCGTGTTTCTGGCTCTATTAAAACATCAATAAGCACAATAATTTTTACCGAAGCGAATTGTTAATGATCTTGGTAAAATTAACAATAAAATAAAATATATCTAGATAATATACGATAAATTTTGATAAACGTAGTGAACTTAGGTGATTTTATCATGATACTTTAGAACATGCCATAAAAACTATTTATTCGGTTAAATTTACTTTTCAGTGTAGTATTTTTTACAAAGTGAGTAGTAATAAGAACTAAAACTTTAAAAACCAGAATTTCCGTTAAGCCATTATTGTGAACGGGCTATATTCTTACATAGCCCGTTACCATATGAATGGTTTAAATACCGTAGATTTTGGTTTAATTAGCAGAATTATGGTTTTTTTTCAGCATACAATATGGAAATTTTACCAAAACTTTTTATCAGTGCAATGAAGGGATTTTTTAAAGTAGCTTTAATGCATCAAAGGGATATTAATAAGTGTGTATAAAGGCTAAGCAAATTTCGAAAAAAAAATTTTTTTTCTCCAAAAAGTCCATATTTAATTATTAAAATCATGAAGGAAAATTGCAATTTAAAAGATATCATCCCGATAGTTAACTAAGAGAGTTATCAAAAGTTCGAACTCTTGTAAGGATATTTTTTAAGCTCTTCCGCCTACAAAAATATTTAAAAAAAAAGCACACAATGACTGCCGTTAATTCGAAAAAACATTAATTTAAATGTGTTACCGTTAAAGTGTGAGCATTGTTATTTCATAGAATAACTAGGTATTTCATGAAATAACCAAACAAGTCAGTTAAAGTTACTTTATTCTACGTTATTTTATTAAAATTATTTTATTCTACTATTTAAATGGGCATTCCACAGAATAACGATTATTTACTTGATCGTTAAAGTATTAAATGCTGCATACTTTAAAACGGTTTTATCTGCTTTGCAATGGCGTGTGTGCGGGTACGCTTCATTCCGTTGCTGTTAGACGTAATTATATGAGCAAAGCAAATTGTATGAACAATATGAGCAAAAATAAGTTATATTATCTGCTTTTCTTATAATTTATCAATTAATTAACTAACCGCAATAGAGATAAAATGTATTTTGGGATACCTTAGAGAGATTTTAGCTATTTGGGATAAATGAATTTATAAAATAACTTTGAAATTGTTAATTTTTCACTTTAATGGTTTATCATTATAGTTATTTCATAGAATAACTAGGTAAAGTATGAAATTATTTATCTATTAGATACTATAACTGACTTGTCTAGTTATTTTTGGAAATACCTAGTTATTCTACAAGTAACTGAATTATACACTTTAACGGTAACATATATATATGCACTAGCTGCTTAAAAGGAATTGTCTGCTCTTAAAAACCTGAAAACAGCCTTATTAAAAATACATGATTTTTTACCGGAGATTCTTCTATTTAAATATATGTGTGTTAAAAATAACAGATATTTATCAATATTTACTTTTTTGTACGAATTTAAACAGTGGAATATGTTGCAATAACCTTTAAAAATGCATAATTATTTTTAAAAAATTTATCAAAATAACTTCGCAATTTTAAGAACTGTGATTTTTCTTTGCGGTGAAAAAATTCCAATAAAATTACCATGATGCAAGACATTACCATAAAATTACCATGATGCAAGACATTACCATAAAATTACCATGATGGTGTATGGTATCAATATTTCTTGTAAAAAAAAAACATAATTCTGGTAAATAAAACCAAAATATACGGTATTTAAACCATTCGTTGGGTAATTTTCCCATTTATATGATGACAGTTTATCCAAAATTCTGGATTTCGAAATTGTAATTCGTATTGCCGCATATTTGGTAAAAAACACAAAACTGAAAAGTAAATTTAACCGAATAAATTGTTTTTATGCCATGGTCTAAGTTATCATGATAGAATTACCAAATTGTATAACTTTTATAAAACCATATTTTATAGTCAATTTTAACAAAATCATAACCGAAGAGTTTCAATAACAAATACCGAGCTTTCGGTGTTTCCATAGAGCGAAAAGCTTAAGTCTTACCTTATTCTGGTAGTTTTGGCCATACTTTTTTTTTCTCAATGTTCAATTCTACATTTTGCACCACTTTCAAAGTTAGTATGAAGCTCAATAGTTTTAAGTGGATAAAGCATAGCCAAGGAGTAATGAATAACTGTTACAATAAGTTACAAATAGAACATTATTCGCAAATAAGCGATATTTATATTATTAAGTGTTATTTATAGAGTTAAATGGCAACAGATCTTATTAAGAACAGCTTTAATTTTACTCTATAATAAGATTTTTGGCATATTTCTCAAACAATATACAAACAAAAAAATGTGCTCCAGCCTTTGAAACCTGCGAAAACTCAAAACATATTTTATACAGTTCACCTTTAAACTTTTTACTCTGGAATAAAACAAAATAATAAAAGAAATGCTTCGGTGAAACTTTAAATTTGGAGACAGCTTGAAAGGAGTATTAATGAAAATGGACACCACTCGAAATGCGTTTTTACGAAAATGCACACAGCCAAAATACGCTTTTCAGTTTTCAACCGAACTAAACGAGAAGTTGCGTGCTTACTTATCAATTTTTTTTAACAATTCAAATATTAAGCAAGGTCAAGGTGGCTAGTACATTACTAATGTAACTTTTCAGACGATGTCTTCATATTCAAAAACTGTAATCGATTAAGTGAGTTTTGAAACTTTAAATTTCTACACACGTTAAATTTACCTTCGTTACTATAAATTTAGAGCAACCATGGCAAACTTGCTGTTGAGATTTGAATTATTTTATATAGTCTTTTATTATAGTCCTTTTTCAGTTTAATAACATATATCAAATGATTTATGTAAATGGACGATTTCACGCAATACGGACTTGTTTAGTTTCATTAGTTTATTTTTTTAAAAAGTTAACAAAAGGCAAAAATAATAAATTTGATAAAAGAAATAAATCGCCTTACCTTCTTCACGCAATACGGACTTGTTTAGTTTCATTAGTTTATTTTTTTTAAAAGTTAACAAAAGGCAAAAATAAAAAATTTGATAAAAGAAATAAATCGCTTTACCTTCTTTCTTAAACACTCAATTCGAGCTATGGTTATTTTCGAGCATTTTGCATGTGAACCTGATTTAAAAACTCTCCGACGACTTTATAAAAATAGACACGACATCGAAAAATTGTGTTACAAAAATCACTAGAAAATCATTCACTATAAATTGAAAATTTGGTGCATAATTGCCACCGTGTTTGGTATTGAGGTAAATTTAAATAAATTTTTGAGTACAGAATTTCAGCTATTGTGCATGAAAGCAATAAAATTGACAAGTTGTTTAAAAGAATTAGTGCAAGAATGCCACTAAAAATGTGATTGTTTTTTGGACGGAATGTTTTTTCAATAAAACCATAACCTGATTCTTATGCGCATTAAAATATGTGTCATCAGTAAACATGCAGAGAAAAAATGAATAAATAAATAAAACTATAAAGCTAGTGAAAAAGTAAAGGGAAAAAATGTAATTACATGCGCAATAAAAATTTAAAAAATGGTGGCAACTATACTGCAAAATTGTTTACTATCTATAAACACAATAAAATAAGAAATATGTTTAAAAATAAACAATTAAATAAAAAATAATGAAAATAATTATATAAAAAATAACAATCAAATGAAAAACGTTATGAGAATGATTATTCTTTTATAGTTAAATATGTTTTAACAATTTATATTTAAAAGTATTGATAGTTTCTAAGCAGTTTTACAGAATTTTAACATCATATGCTAAACCCTAATTAAATTTGTAAATATGTAGAGCTTCCCCAATGAGCCACAGGACACAATTTACAATATCGCTACAAAACGGTACTTTATTTTCCTCAAAGGACACTATTATGTTCACACGCACATTCCCAAGTATTCAAAAAAAATCATCACAGTCAGAAAATTATCCCCAACGGATGAATTTCCATCATTTCTTCCTCTCTTCTTTCAATTTTTTTTACAAAGCTCATACCTTCATTTCCCATTCTTTACCTTTTGGTTTCTTGATTCTTTGCTCAACGTAAATAAATTTTCTATAACGGAGCAAAAAGCGAAAAAAAAAAAAAAAAACGAGAGCGAAAGAAGGAAATACGATTAAAAAAAGATTAAAAAGACAGAAAATAATAAAGAAAAACCCTGATCCTATTAAAGAATAAATTACCCGGGTAGATAAAAAAAAATTTACAAGGTAAAAAAAAAGGGAAAAAAGAAAGACGTACGGCATACTATTAAAAACTCCAATAAAGTAAAGTATAGTAGCTTAAAAATCACTTTATTACTGTAGCTGTCTCAGTTCGCCATTGAAGAGACTTTTAAACGGCGATTAAGTTGTTCTAGATATTTTTTTCGGACTTTTCTTTTATTCTCAACTTTTTCTAAGCCTTTTTTTTTCTTTTTTCAATAAAGTAAAATGTTATCGAGCGTGTGAAATGTAAAGAAAAAAAAAAGAGGCAAGGTAAAATGAGAGCCGCCTAAGGGATGTTCTTTTAAAAAGGCGTGAATTGTTAAAATGAAACGATCTTTTGTTGGCGAAGCTATTAAGATTTATTTGGATAATTTAAAAGCTTTGTTTTTATTGTTTCTTTTTAGTGTTACTTAAAGCAAAAGTGGAAATAAATACTGAGTGATCAGTTAATAGGGGAGCGTTTTTAAAAATCTACAAAAATGGAGTAAATATGGTGTACAAATTTTTAACTAGAAAAATCAAACGATGATCTATCAGTTATTTCTGTCAGTATTAGATTATATATAGCTTTCTTATAAATTTTATGCCACTCTTCAAGAATAGACTTTATAAAATATTTCACTATTAATTTTATAAAACCATTATATGCTCGGAAAAGCACTTATATTAGTACCATTCCATTATACTAGCATCATTTACTCTTCTTAGTTAGTGTCTAAAGTTGTAATAATAATATGGAACGTTTAAAAAATTTATATTACCTAGCGTATATGCTACAAAAATTAGCTTATTAAATATAAAGTTTGTCATGAAATTTAATTATCAAATTTCATGCCAGATTTCATCGCATGCAGTATACTTTCTTTTTATTGCTTCTTAAAGCAGAGTGTATGTGCTAGCAGATTTTGTTTTCAATTTTTCTAAAAGCAGAGACAGAATGTTATGTATGTAACAGAAGTAGTTTTCACTTCTTCTAAAAGCAGAAACTGAGTGTTATGTGTGTAACAGAAGTAGTTTTCACTTCTTTTAAAAGCAGAAACTGGGTGTTATGTGTGCAACAGAAGTAGTTTTTACTTCTTCTAAAAGCAGAAACTGAGTGTTATGTGTGTAACAGAAATAGTTTTCACTTCTTCTAAAAGCAGAAACTGGTGTCATGTGTGTAACAAAAGTAGTTTTCACTTCTTCTGAAAACAGAAACTGAGTGTTATGTATGTAACAGCAGTAGTTTACACTTCTTCTAAAAGCAGAAACTGAGTGTTATGTGTGTAACAGAAATAGTTTTCACTTCTTCTAAAAGCAGAAACTGAGTGTTATGTGTGTAACAGAAGTAGTTTTCATTTCTTCTAAAAACAGACACTGAGTGTTATGTGTGTAACGTTTGTGTGTTTAGAAGTGTAACGGGAGTACTTTTCACTTCTAAAAGCAGAGAATGAATCGGGTGTGAATTTTTAAAGACAAACTGGCTGAAGTTCTTTGATAAAAATTATTCCAATCGCATTAGTAAATTATAACTCTTAAATTTACTTAATGTTAACCTAAGTTGTTTTAATTAATTTTAAATCACTTATTTTTAAAAAAATTAAAATTTTAATAGAGAAGTATGGTAAATATTTTTCATCTTTTTCATTATTTCTTTATCACAATCCATTCAACTGTCTTTTAAAATAAATCACTGTTGTTTTGGGTAAATGAAAAACTCATTAAATCGCCTTAATTCAACAGAAATACACCTCATATTTTAAAATTATTAACAAAAATCATTAAAATTTTGAGATTTTTACGAATAAAGCTGTAAACAATATTCATCAGCTTATTACATAACTTTAAAAATTTAAATCACTTACATGAGATTGAACTTCTTTTCTATTGAGTCTGAAATCAACAGTTCTCAAACAGAAAATTATTTATTTATTTGCAAAGCCTCATAATTAGCCAACTTATTCAAACAGTTTGAGGGTAGTGATTGCGATCACTTAAATCATGAAATAGCAGATCCGTAAATAATTCTTCTGCCAAATATTTAAATTTTCCGTTCCCATCCCCTTTAATTAAATCGCATCTGTATCAACTCTTCTTATTCCTGGGGAAAATATTTCAGAAGACAAGTGGTGCAATATCCATTTACGTCTCTTGCACATTCCTCGCGTTGAGAAAATAATGACAAACTTGCAATTACAAATTTAATTTTGGTAGTTCAAATTAAGTATTTATACAAGAGAATAACGTTTGCGTTTACATGATAATTTTTTTCTCTTTATCAATAATTAAGTGTACACGGAAGAAAAAAATCTGGTATAATTAACGTCATCAGTGGAAATGACAATTCTAATTTTAAAAATATATAATTCTGGTTAATGAAATCTGGTATATGGAATTTATATTAAATTTTTCATTAAATAATTTTCCGTTCATATGGTAACGGTTTACCGAAAATTCTATTCCTTAAAATTATAGTTCCCATTACCACACGCTTAGTAAAAAATACGAAACTAAACAGTAAATTTTACCTAATCGTTTTTATGTCATGCTTTAAGGTATTATGATAAAGTTACCATATTTACCAAATTTTATCACATATAAAAAAAACTATGTTCTATTGTGAATTTTTTCAATGTAGTATCTGAAGAAATTATAATTACTTCAAATTTTCTTTACTTTTCTCACTTCACATTTATCAAAACTGAAAAGTAAATTTAACCGAATAAACGATGCTTTACGGCATCATAAGTACCAAATTTTAAAACATTTACCAAGTTTTATCCCACAATATGAAATAATATTTTGTTAATTTTAGCAATATAAAACGCTTGAGTAAAAAATACCGAGCTTTTTGGTGTTAGCATTAAGCCAGAAGTACTGCAAATTTTACTATATTCTGGTATTTTTTTTGTATGTTTTATTATTATTAAATGATTTATTCATGAAAAATGTGGCAGATGCTAGCGAATGAAAATGTCAAATTTTATAATCATTTTTGAACTTGACTGATACAGGAAAAAAAACAAATCATTCTGTTGAAATAAAAACTGTAAAATCTCAAACAATATACGAGCCCTCCAACTGAAACACTTTGCAAACACCATCCAGCATTTCTTCAATTAAAGTGAAAGTTTCTTCCATTTTAAATTCTACCTTAACTGAAAGTGAAAATAATTTTTATTATAAAATTAACAATCGAACTCTGCTTTAGCTTCTGTAATAACATTTTTATGTCAAAAGCACTTGGTTCTAACGCACCAAAGATGCACGAGATTGGGGCATCATATAAAGTATAAAAATTAAATTAGAAAAGAACAAAACAGTCATCTACCTCATAAGAAAAGCTCCATCGAAATTTCCTTACAGACCTAACACACATGGGCTCTGCTTTTAGAAGAAGTGAAAGAACATTCTGTTATAGATTTAACAAACGGGCTCTGCTTTTAGAAGAAGTGAAAGAACATTCTGTTAGAGATTTAACAAACGGGCTCTGCTTTTAGAAGAAATGAAAGAACATTCTGTTATAGATTTAACAAACGGGCTCTACTTTTAGAAGAAGTGAAAAAAAATTCTGTTATGGACTTAACAAATGGACTCTGTTTTAACAGAAAGTGAAAATGACTTGTCCCATATATATGTATATTTTTTTTATTAAAAATTCACTTGGCTCTCCCGAATCAAAAAATTTTCAAAAGCAGTTGGCTCTCCAAACTTAAAAATGCATGGGATTGAAGTTAAAAAATGAATTTACAAAAGAACAAAACAGTAAATAACCTCATAACAGTATCTACATCAAAACTCTGTTACAGACTTTACACACAGACTCTGCCTTAAGAAGAAGTGAAAATTACTCTTAGACTTACAGCGCTCAGTCTCTGCTTTTAGAAGAAATGAAAACAAAATCTGTTACGGACTTAGCACATACACACTGTTTTAAGAAGCAATGAAAACAACTTCTGTTTCGGACATAACACACAAACTCTGTTTTCACAGGAAGTGAAAATAAATTTTGTTACAGAAGTTATCTTAATTAGACAGAAGTCTCAATTAGGCCATTTGGGTAGCGAATATACAGTTTTGTAACTAGATAAATAAAACAAAAAATTAAAAACGTAGCAAATAAATTGCGCTTGCAATATAAATTTATGCCTCTAAAATTTAAAAAAAGCAATGTATTGAGAAAAAATCACGGTTAAAACTATCATAATATGGTAAAATTTACCGCGTTCCTGGCTATATGTAAACACCAAAAAGCTTGGTAATTTTTGTCGAAGAGCTTCAGTAATGATTTTGGTAAAATTAACAATAAAATATGGCTTTATAATATTTAATAAACTTTGATAAATGTAGTAAAATTTGGCAACTTTATCATGATACTTCAGAGAATGGCTTAAAAACTATTTCTTTGGTTAAAATTACTCTTCAGATATGTTTTTTTCAGTAAATATTTTTTAATAAGAACTATAATTTTGAAAACCGAAATTTCCGGTTAACCGTTACCATGTGAAAGAAAAAAAATACCAACTCAATGATTTAAATATCGTATATTTTGGTGTTATTAACTTGATTTTTTTTAAAAGAAATGTCATTATTATATACTATGGTTATTTTACCTTATTTTTTTTTTCGTCAGACAGCTTTATGTAATTCACGCAAACATTTGTATTCATTAAATTAAGAATGAAAATTTCTTTAACATTGAATTATAAGTAAAATCTCTTAAATGTAAATTTTTATTTTATGAAACTGTGTAAAATGGTATGACGATGCAGTGTGATGAAAAAAAAATATTTTATGTTAAACGCTTAAAATATCTCACAAACGGTTTTTTTTAATCTCTGAAAAACAAAACATCGCTCATAAACATAACAAAGCATTTATCATAACAAAACAAACATAACAAGCATAACATAACAAAGCACTTCGCATTTATTAATAACAAAAACAAAGAATTATTTCTAGAAAAAGTTTAAAAATGCATAGTAATTTTAAAATATTTTACAAGACCCTTAGACGCATACCAAAGTATTAGTTAGTAAAGATATAACCAATGTATGCTTTAATAAAAACTCATAAAAAACTCGCAAGTTAAGCAAATTTTTTGTATGCAGTTAGTTTCTTTTTATTAGGATAGAATATTTGTAAAAATATCTGTATCTATAGAATTTGATACCCAAAAAAAGCTTTTTAAATTTAATATAATTTTGAATTAAATAATTTTAGATACTATTAATAATTTTTGTAATTTATTTTAAGCTAGTTAGTTATATTAGTTAAGTTATAAGCTAGTTAAATTGAGCTAGTTAGCTAAGCTAGTTAAGTTACTTTAGTGCTGGTCCTCTCAGTTTAGTCAAAGAGCAATCCAACGTGTTGACCATTTAATGTTAATTCTACTTTTTGGCGCATGTCGCTATATCTCAAGAAGAGAATTGAGAAAAATTTGAATATTTTTGCACACAATTATAAGATTCATTCATCTAAAGATAATTCCATGCAAAAATAACATTTATTTAATATTTATTATTTTTTATTATTTTATTTAATAATACTTATTATTTTATTTAATAAATTTGAGAGAAATTGATAGAATAGTTCCGGAGAAATCGAATTTTAAGAAAGTCGTGTATTTAAAATTCAATTTCTCGGGAACTATTCAACCGATTTCACTCGAATCTCGTATTTTGCCATGAAAAATTCGATAATTTGAAATGATGTAATAAATTGTATATCCTACTATTCAAAACTCCATTTTACTATTAATAAATAAAATAATAAAAAATATAGTAAAAAATAATAAATATTACAAATATTTACTTTTTGCATAGCATCTTTGGATAAACGAATTTAATAACTGTGTGCAAAAATTTTTTAATTTGCTCAAAAAATTTCCACGATATGGCGAAATATTGAAAAAATAATAATAAAATTAACATTAAGGGGTCCAAACTTTGGATCATTTCCCTGACCAATATACTAGGACGATATTTCCAAAATTGCGGCTGCGTCCTATATTTTGGGGATCAGAAATCGGAATTCGTCGAAAAAAAAAGAATGTTTGTTAAAAGAAAATGCGTTTTTCTGTATGATTGTATGATTTCGCATCTTAAAATATCGTCTGCTTTAATTAATTAGCATATTTGAGGTCACCCTCTCGAACCGTTAAGATGGAGTCGTAGAACGTGAAGATCCGATCTCTAGATCAAAAGTTAGTCAGGGTGGTTTCTTTTTTTTTCTTTCCTGGCGCACTTTACATAAGCACCAATTCAGTGAGATAATTTAAGGATGATTTAAAAGGAAATATTTGTGATCCTGAATCATTTTTTCTTGCCATAAATGAATATAAAATAATTGATACAGGCACTCATTTATAAAACCTTCATACTGTTTATACAAATCACTTAATAAAATGCCTTCTTTACCCGAACATGGCCGGATAAAGCTACTAGTAATACATACTCCATTTAAATGATATTACAGAAAAATCGCCGCAATCTGGTCAGAAGTGGAATTGACACACACCACTTTCATTCCCATTTCAATTTCTAAATAATCAATCTTATAGCGATCCGTTTTGGAGCAGTAAAAGGGGAAAAGGTTTTAAAAGCGCATATTAAACGAGCATGTTGATACGCCCGATTTGTATTTATCGTAGAGAGTAAATGTTTGAACAGGATTATTCTAGTAAGCTTCGTTTGCCACAAAACTAACCCCAATTGAGACAGAAACCAAAGCCACCCGCAGGCTAATGAGATTATAGTTTTGCATAGCCCCCACAGAATGAATTTGATTGATAGAATCTAAAATGCTGATAATTCTCAATGTTGACATTCCTACGAATTGAATAATTATGTCATTTCGATGTCCATGTTGAGGTACGTGTGGAGAAAATGCTAATTGTTCTTGTTTGGATGTACTGGCTTTTTAATCACAGAATAGAGGTTTCATTTCTGTCAAAATATTTTTGTATCTTAAATTTTAAAACTTTGAGGAAAAACATGTAGTAAAATACCTATAATTCTTAAAGTTGACATTATAAGAAATTGAATAATTATGTCATTTCGATGTCCATGTTGAGATACGTGGTGAGAAAATGCTAATTGTTTTTGTTTGCATATACTGACTTTTTAATCGTAGAAAAGAGGTTTCATTTTTGTCAAAATATTTTTGTATCTTAAGTTTTAAAACTTTTAGGAAGAACATGTAGTAAAATACCTATAATTCTTAAAGTTGACATTATAAGGAATTGAATAATTATGTCATTTTGATGTCCATGTTGAGATACGTGGTGAGAAAATGCTAATTGTTTTTGTTTGCATATACTGACTTTTTAATCATAGAATAGAGGTTTCATTTTTGTCAAAATATTTTTGTATCTTAAGTTTTAAAACTTTTAGGAAGAACATGTAGTAAAATACCTATAATTCTTAAAGTTGACATTATAAGGAATTGAATAATTATGTCATTTCGATGTCCATGTTGAGATACGTGGTGAGAAAATGCTAATTGTTTTTGTTTGCATATACTGACTTTTTAATCGTAGAAAAGAGGTTTCATTTTTGTCAAAATATTTTTGTATCTTAAGTTTTAAAACTTTTAGGAAGAACATGTAGTAAAATACCTATAATTCTTAAAGTTGACATTATAAGGAATTGAATAATTATGTCATTTTGATGTCCATGTTGAGATACGTGGTGAGAAAATGCTAATTGTTTTTGTTTGCATATACTGACTTTTTAATCATAGAATAGAGGTTTCATTTTTGTCAAAATATTTTTGTATCTTAAGTTTTAAAACTTTTAGGAAGAACATGTAGTAAAATACCTATAATTCTTAAAGTTGACATTATAAGAAATTGAATAATTATGTCATTTTGATGTCCATGTTGAGATACGTGGTGAGAAAATGCTAATTGTTTTTGTTTGCATATACTGACTTTTTAATCGTAGAATAGAGGTTTCATTTTTGTCAAAATATTTATGTATCTTAAGTCTTAAAACTTTTAGGAAGAACATGTAGTAAAATACCTATAATTCTTAAAGTTGACATTATAAGAAATTGAATAATTATGTCATTTTGATGTCCCTGTTGAGATACGTTCAGAGAAAATGCTAATTGTTCTTGTTAGCATATACTGACTTTTTAATTATAGAATAGGGGTTTCACTTTTGCCTAAATATTCTTGTTTCGTAAATTTTAAAACTTTTAGGAAAAACCTGAAGCAATATTTAAAATTTGGATAATTCTGTATGTTAGCATTTTAATGACATTGGATAATAGTGTCAAATCGATTTCTATGCAAGATTTGTTGAAAGGAAATGATAATTATTCCTGTTTGTTTAGGTTTGGTCAATTTTCGTTATTTTAGATGAGAGAATTCACTTTGGAAGAAAAAAATTTGTAACTTAAATTTTAAAAGCTCTTAGAGGGGAAATGACAAAAACCTAGAAATATATCTGATATATTAAAAAATTCCGATGTTGACTTTACAGCTAATTTGAGAATTGCGCAATTTTAATATCGTTATTATGTCGCGCTAGAGCTACACTAATGAGATTTTTGGCGATGGCCTGGTATTCATTCTTTATGATAATCCAAAGGATTTACAAAATAAGAATTATTCATGAAAGAAAAAAAAAGGCTAATTCTTCTTATTCGCGTATGGGGAATTATAAAATCGAGACTTTGACTTGGAAACAGTTTTTGCTCGTGCCTATTGTAAGGTAATGATCATTATATATTTTTACATAATTTTTAAAAACTTGTTTTAAATAAATATCATTAAAGTGATAGAGCGTTTGTCACCCAATGAGGAGACTCCATTTCGAATCTGGTTGGAACGAATACTGCTCTGGCTCGCACCAACGATAGTGCTGACGTAATATATCCTCAATGGTAGACGAATCATGGGCTAGAATCCCCTTGTCTTAGAGCTAGCCGTGGGAGGTTTACGTGTTTTTCTTCCTCCAAGTAACGCAAATACGGGTCAGTTCCATTAAAAAGTTCTCCACAAAAGCTAGTTTGTCTCACTGCTTGATCCAGGAGTTCCCTTGTTTTTTGGGTCAGGATCAAAATTACGAAGCTACGGAGTTGAACATTGATAATCGAATATCAGAATTTGATCGGCTGATTAACGCCAGTTATAAATAAATAAATATAACAAACCCAAGATGGCCCAGGTAATAAAGTGCTCGACTACCAATGAGGCGGCCCATGTTAGAATCTCAGCGTCATGGTTGGTTGATTTGAATTTTGCTACCAGCTCGCACTGGCCACAGTGCTGCCGTAAAGATATCCTATGATGTAGACGGATCCTGAGTTAGGATCCCTTTACCGTTGGGATAACAGCAAGGAAGCTTTCGCGTTTTTTTCCTATGTAACACAAGTGTAGGTTAGTTTCCTCAAGAAGTCATCCATGAAGACAAGTTTGTCCCATTGCTTGATCCAGCGGTCTTCTTATCTTTTGCTTTGGATTAAAGACTACGAAGTTGAGTATTGATTACGAAAACCCAAAAAATGAGTAGGGTGTTAAACTTCGGTGAAAAAAAGAGAACATGTATCTAAAAGAAATATCATCAAAAATTATGAAACATAACTTACTTTTTTTAAATTAATGAAAAATTTAATCATCACTGTCTCGAATTTCATTTTATTTTTTTAATTGTCTACATCCTCTGCGTCAAACATCCAAAGACTTAACACAAATAAAAGCTATCAGAAACATTTAATTCGAGAAAAAAAAATCTGCCCATAAAATACTTCCGTGGTTAAAATTAGGCCATAAATATCCTCATTTACAAACATAAGATCAAAACTCTTTTAAGTCAATCCTGGAAAAGCCACCCACGTAACCCATCCACAAAAGAAACAAAACATAAATCGCAGTCCCTTCCAAGTTCGTAAATGAACTCTAATTAATGATCCCTTCATCTCTCGTTGAAACGGTTCACAAACCGTGAAGCGAAAACATTTCACTGGAGCTACTGTACGCGAACGAAAAAAAAAATAAACTGAAAGCACAAAATTAACAAAAAAAACTAAAAAAAAAGAAATCCTAAAAAGATTCAGTTAAAATAAGCCAAAGGAAGAAAAAAAAAAACTCCACATCCATTTAACAGACTATCAGAAACGTCGGCACAAAGACTGAAATGTACGCAAGGGTAGGCGGAAAACATGGCTGTATAGTGAGTTAGGTATAGGCTATAAATACTGGAGTCAAAAATGAGTTAGGCGAATGGGGTTCACGGCCGACTTGTTTCGTGTGTCTGTTCACGCATTAATTGCAGTTAGCGTTGAGCCTTGTTCTATTGACTGTATGTGACAAGTCACTGAAACAAATGGACGGTTGTGATTTCTGGCAAGAACTCTCGACATTTTTTTATTATTTATAAATCCTCTTTTCCTTCTCGGCCTAAGAATTCTATAAATAAACTAGGAATCTTTCGCATGATTCGTATTTTTACGGCTGACATAGTATAAGTCTCTAAATGCGTCTAACGGGCATTAATTCCTCAACGCGAAGGCAATCTTGTTAACCTAAAAGTGGGCGAGAAAAGAAAGATAAATAAGTGAAGCTAAATGCTTTGGAAAGAAAGTTTTTGATGAGCTTTTCGATCTATCTGCTCTGAAGGAGGGGAAAATATTTTCTTGAACTGTTTGCAAAATAAACAAGTTGAACTCATTCTACAGCAAAACACAAAAGCCATTTATCATTAAGCTTAGAAATATATGGAACTCAAAATATTTAGACTTGGATAATAAGAAAAAACATAATCAAAAATCTATTTATTAGTTAATGTTTTCGTTCCATTTTGGCGACTAAATAAACACACTGGGTGGAATTTCATGCCAATTCGATGTCAAATCTACATTTATTACACACGTATTGAATTGTTTATAAGATTGCTCAAGGAAAGGTAGTATTTTAATCCAAAATGATTTGCAGAAATGTGCTCACCTTTTTATAGTTGAATTTAATGTTGTAGTTCAGGAATGACGAAATGCCAAACCGGTAAAATATTGGACACGGAAATACATTCCAATTTAAAATCCCCAAAGCAAAAATAAGAGCAATCAGCTAAAAATTTAAAAATCAACAAATCCTATTATGGATAACAACTTCTCAATTATAGAGAGATTTTTTTCGTTTCACTTGTGAAATAGTTTCTTTTGAATTTTTCTTCTTCAGAAAACAGGACTTAAAAATAAGCTATAATTGTAAAAAAGGAATGCATCGTACACATAAATCTTTTATTTTTTGTATCTTCCATAGTAAAATACAATACTGAAAATTACCTGGTTGATTTCGACAAAATAAAAATACATTCAAATAACAAAAGAAAAACACCATTTTGCAATCAACAAAGTAAAAAACTCAAAATATATTTTTCCGATTTTTTTTACTGAGGAATTTTATTCATTCATTCTAAAATAATTAATCGGAATGGCATCTCTTCAACTTCGAATTTTGTAAAATATTATTAATTCTTCGATACAAATTTTAATATTGACTGCGCTAAAAACTTTTCATCACCTTTAAAGAAAGAAATCATTCTATTAACAATAACTTTTATTCTAACGTTACTCTAACGTTATACTTGTGATAGTTTTATGCAATATGGAGAGGAAAAACTACAAAAACCTCCCATGGTTAGCCCGACAATAAGGGGACTTTAAGTCATGATCCGTCAACCACTGAGGATATTTTAAGGCAGTACTGCGGTCGATGCAAGCCGGGAGTATAATTCGTAGCAATCAGCTACCACTAGAATACGAACCTGAGTCACTTCATGGGCATGCGTAAACCATCGCGGTTTGGGTGTTGCCATTTAAAAATTTCGAAATTCTGTCACTGTAATAGTGAAAGTTAAATAATAATGTTTGACATCATTCTTTGGCGCATAGATCATAACGCCTGTGTACAAAATTATGCACCATTCACTTAAACGGTGAGCCCTCAAGAGGGTCATATATAAGTAAAGTTACTTTATTTGTTACATAAATTTAACTTGGAGTGTGTGGATTCCATAAAATAATATATCAGAAAGCAGTGTAAACTTTACTAATTAAAACCATTATCTAAAAAACTCCTTGGAAATAATAGAAAAGGCAGCAAACATTTCATAACTATACAACAGATAATAATTCATTCCCTCTTCAAGTTATTTTATTGAAGTCATATTTATTATTTTATTGGAGTCATATTGCAAATCACTGGAAGAATTAATTTGATGCAGTACCTGATAGAATTTTACAATTTGTAAATTCCAGTTTTTAATTTAAATCAATGGAAAATTATCGGTTTTGTAATTAAATTCTGTGATTACTTATCATAATTTTTTTTTAAAAATACATGTCTATTAAACTTTATTATCCTCCCATAGAACCAGCTCATAAATACATAAATATGTAAACGTCAAAATATGTAAACGTCAAAATATGTAAACGTCACATATGTAAATATCAAAAGTTTAAACCATAAAGTTTTCAGTCTAAATATTTCTTACACTGGACAAATGAATGCAGAAACGTAGCCATGCATAAACTTTAAGAAATTCGCATTAAAAAAAATTTCAAAATGCCTCAAAAATGTGTTTATTTATAAACTAAAACGTAAAAAATTCACATTTTCCTTCAACCATTATTAAAACCTTTCATGTACATATTTTCAATTTCCGATAAATATTACAATGGCGTTTCAAAGGATTTTAAGCATTATTGTCTAGAAAATATAGTCCTTTTTTAGATTTAATAAAACTCAAATTATTTCTATTACACATCGATGACTAAATTATATGAAGAAAAAACAATTGCTGCACTTATCCACCCTCTGATCATAATTTGTAATGATTCAAACTTTTTTCGCAATAACATTCCTCTGTAGAAATTCGAACCCTAATCACAGAAACTTAACATTGCTCAATCCTAGTTAAGAAAGATGTATGATATATTATGAAAAAATTTGTCTTCCGATTATTCTCGTAGCAGTTACAAGCAGTTTTCAAAAATTTACTTTCCTTACAGGATTAAAAATATGCAAAAAAAAAATACCGAAACTAATTGCTATTCAACTGAAATGTTATCCTTTAGAAATTTTATCACAAGCGTATAAGAACTATGCTTTGTTTTTTAGAAGTGAAGCGTAACACAGTTTCAAAACATAACACCTATCAGAAACGTAGATAAGCTTTCTTTATGCATTTTTCAAGAGAATATACTTACAAGTAAACAGTTTATGACCGTTATTTTTTATAATGATCAAAAATGAGTCCTTCAAAATAAAAATTTCCAATTCGGCAATATAAGAAGTCAAATACATTATTTCCTTACAGTTTTACTCCTGACTTGAATTTCATTATGAAAACCACGGATCAAATACCAGGCAATTAATTTTAGAAAACCAATTATTCTACGCGAAAACAAAGATTGAGAAAAAAAAATCAAATCAAAACTTAAATAACGCGTCATTTGAGTTACGTTCTCAAAATTTCAAAACCTCCTTAATAGCCTAATGAAGCCTCATCGCTTTTCTCACCCTTAAAATGAAAAAACAAAAAAAACCTTTTCTCATATCAGTAACCACTTCATATTTAATAACACCTTCCTTGCCTTATACATTCTGCTGAGTTGCTCGATAACGAAATTACAAAGTATAAATAAAATTGATACGCTATTTTAATTTGGGCCTAACATGGCGCCCACTTCGACGATCGTTTGGCAGTAAACGAGCATATTAAAAGAGCAATGTGAGTTCATTACATCAGCTAAACTATCCCGCTGCCTAAGTAAGTTTTAATCTGCCATTTGAAGCAATTCCCGCCCCCATTTAACGTTGAAAGTGACGTTATGAAGGCAGTTTATTATCTTCCATTTCTTGATTAATGGCGGACGGGATATTAGAAGACGTTTTACACGATTACCGGTAGGCGGCGCTAGTAGCCGACCTTTTTGAACCTAGCAAACGGTCCCGCTCATTAATGGAGTTAAAGTGTTCGCTTCGAAACAAAACCTGAACGTCTCATATTTCAAACACGTGCCTTCTAAATTGTTTTCGATGTTCGAATTTTAGCTGTCGTAAATGATTATAGACGTGCTTACGTTACAACGGTGAAGTTTTAAATTTTCTGTAATTAGCTTTTCAACCTGTTCAATTTTCGCACCTGGAAAATCATGTTGTAATAAAGTTGAAAGCATTCCACCGAAGTGAAAACTGAAGTTTTGCGTTTATTTTGCAAATAAGTTTCGAGCCTTCTTAATTAGCCGATAATAATAGATGCTTAAAATTCACCCTTAAAAATTTCCAGATTAAAATTATGGAAATACAATTTTACTATGAATATAATTAAAGTCTGCGCTGAGATAATTTCAAACACAACAGCTCCAAATACCATATGTGGGCTAACATGACTGATTAAAGAAGTAATGGGTCTGGCCAGCAACTTTAATCACCATATAAGTTATTAAGCCATTTTTAGCTACGATGTATTTTAACTAGATCAAATATACTTTTTTTTAAATGATAAATGCAAAGCTGTGACATTTTTCTGATTCATTTATAATTTTCTTCATATAAAGCAAAGATAATTCCCCTAACAAATAGTTATGAGGAAAAACAATCTGAACAAGATTTACAATTTCAAATCAGATATTATATTTCCCTTCTTTACGAATTAAAACGTTTTCGCGTTAAAATTAAAACGATGCCAGTGGAGCACAAATGTAACAGATAACAAAAAATTAGAAATTCTATTTTAAAAAAATAATTATTTAAATAAAATAAAAATATATTCTAAGGAATTATATGCATATGTCTTTGTGCGTTGAACTATTTGTGTATAAGATATCAATAAAGTTTTCTTATTTTCTTTTCATATAATTTTCGCTTATCTTTTTGTCACCTAACTAGCTTAATTAACTTAAAGCTAGAAATGGTATCAACAATTCAATTGTGGAAACTGATTGAAAGTGTAAAGTTATTATAACGAAAAACTAGTTTTTTACTTTAGTTTAAAAACTATACTCAAATTAATAACCATAAAAAAATAATTCACTCATCTTCTTTTTTTCCTCTACAGGTGAAAATCTGGTTTCAAAACAGGAGGACGAAATGGAAAAAACAAGATGGTGTTTCAAACGCGGAAGCTGCGGAAATGAAAACATCCGGTGAAAAACAAAATTCTCAAACTTCAACTAAAAAATCAACCAAGAGCAAAACAACAGCAACTGCAGTCAACGGCAACAGCAGTGCCGCTACAAGCGTTGGATGTGTACCTCAACCTCAACGCCCAGTAATCAACGGACCGTCTTCGCAAATCTCTGTTAACAATCTGACGACAAAGCCGAACACAAACGAACCAAACTTAAATAATCTAGATCCAGCTTTAATGCCTGGTTCACCTATCCTTATATCAAAAGTGTCTCCTGTACCGGGAGACATTATATGCAGTAACACTTCTTCAGAATTATCGTCAACAACCCCACCTAATGTTAGTATGCCTCCCATAACCACAATGACCCCACCCCTGTCCATCGTTGAGAACGGGATAGATTCTGATAGCCGTGCATCAGATGTATTCTGTTGGGGGAGGTCATCCTCTCCGCCATCTTCTATGGAGAATGGTGTTGCCGGAGATAATTCAGTCGATAACACCGAATCCAGTCATTTACAGTACTCACAGTACAGTGGTCCGTGCTACACTAACAATGTCGTGAGCGTCGATGCAGCCATAAATACTTCCTCGTCTTATCCTGACTCCGATGTGAGACCCACTGTGAAAGCTATTGGTGTTGACGCGTCTCTGCACATACAAACATGTCCGATAAATAACCAGGCACTAACCGAAGAAGATGGTTCAAGCAATCACTGACGGTTTGTTTTCTTTTTTTAAAAATTTGAAGAAAAAAATTTCATGTTCTGAGCTGTATATGATGATTTCATTGAATGATAGTCTAAAATTAGCCATGCTACAGTTGTCCATTATCCACACCTAGTCTTCAATCCATGTCTGATGATTTAAAAAAAAAAACCAATATGATCGTACGGAAACATCTGGTTGAATTAACGAACGCACATTCTAATTTAATTTTTTCAGAGGAAAGTAACGTAAATTTTATCTGAATCTGAAACAGCTCAGAGTCTTCCTCGTTATCAACAGGGTAATTGTGTATGTTTATAAACTGTAAAGATATCTTTTTTTCGTTTGACACTAATATTTGTATCATACGTTTGAAACAGTGATACTATCCAAATGCAAGTGTATCTCTCCCAATCCCCCCTCTAATCGCTGATTGCTCTTACGAAAGTAAACTGTATATTTTGTTCTATGTGTTATGATGAAAGATCAGTCACAAAGTGCATTGTAAATTTTAATGTGAATAATTTACAAAAATGCTTTCTTGAAAAATTTCAATCCATAATAGGTGCCAAACGTGTAATGAATGCTTGCCATAAGTCAACCGTGAATTTTACAATATTAATTCTTTACCTAAAGATAATAGTGTTAGAGATATATATAGATGCAAATTATATAATGATATAATAATAAAATAAATTTTAAATTATTGTTACAGATTATATAAGCATCTAAAATAAAATCAGAATTAACTGTGCTAAGCAAAGTATTCATACTTTTAATTTTAAGTTTTTATTTACATTTTATTTCTTAAATCAAGGAGAGTTTTTGAAAGACTTTAAAAACATTTCTTACAAGTGTTAATGATAATTTCAGCTCTCAACTACAAATAAGTTTAAGAAAATAATTTTAAATATTCTTTGTTCAATACAGATTTCAGATACCTATGCATATTTATATTCACCGTAATAACAAAATCAGAATATTTTTTCAGAAAAATTATTAAATCAGGAGACAGATTAATTTAATTCATAATAAAATAATTTTTTCAAGTAAATAATGAATTTTCGAAGTTTTGAAAGTTCGATTTCTTCTATTAAAGTACTAAATCTTTTTCATATAAACACATACAAATTTTTATTTTTAAAATGAAAATCTCTGAATCTAAAATCATTTTCTTAAATACAATAAGTTTATATTCTGTTTGGTTTGCTTGTTCAGTTGTTTTAAATTTAACAGATCTTACATCTATAATTTTTATTGCACTTTTAAAAACATTTTATTAAGAAATATAAGAACCATACCAAATTATACGCATGTATTCATTTATACTTAATATTTCTTCGTTAAAAAAAATCATTTCAAATCTTTGAATTTGCTGCATACTTATAAAAAGTATGCAGTATCACTTTATTTTGTTAACTTAAATTTCAATATCAAAAACATTACCCAACTGCTAAAACATCTGTAATAGCATTACTCACACAACCTTTTTAAACTGTATAATTTACTTTATGCAGGTAAAGATAATATATTTATGATGTTATATTGCGCCTTTCAAAATGTTTAAATAAAAAAATTCAACCACAATACCGAATTCTAATCCCATATTCACTTAAACTTCAAATAGTTTTATCAAGAAAAAATGATGTATTTCAAACCCCTAAGTTTATTATATACTAATAAAAAATATCTAGTTTTATTTTATTTTGTCAATATTAATTTAAGTACTATGAAAAATTTTCTGATTCTAAAATATTTATAATAGTAATATATTCACACTGCCTTTCTAAACTGTATAAATTACTATATACAGATAAACAGAATATATTTAGAATGTTATATTCCTTCTTGAATCACTGTAAATACGCCCATATATTGTGAATCTTTGAATGAAAATCCCATTTACATCTTAAAGATAATATGTGAATATAGAATTATGAAGGAATTCAGTAATCTTCATATAATAAATTGTATATTAAAATTATAGATTTTGTGATAATTTCTCGATGTACAAATTTGATGAAGGTCTAGTTATGAATGTTTCTGATGTTCCTTTATTTTTTCTTTCAACATTTCTTTCGAAATAATTTTTCTCAAACGAGCTTCGTAAACATCTAATTGATTGATTCATGTTTGTTTTCAAAGTATAATGTCCTGTATTTTTGAAAACCCCGATGTATGCTTCTTTCATTCTCTCTGAGAAATATATCTCCTTAATCTGCATATGTTTATGGTTCATGAAATCTATGTCGTTCACAAGAAATAAAATTCATTTTGTGCAATATAATATTTTGTGCTTTGAATTTTCATTCTTTCCTCTTGCATTATTACAACTAACACAAGTAAGCAACTCTTACAAATAAGTAAAATGCGTGTTTTCTGTGTCAGTGAGATTGATGTATTTTTATATTCTCGCCAACTTATTTTGGCAATGTGGTATGAAACAGAGCATACGTAATGTTCTACCAAAAAGAAATTAAGAAAAAAATTTCAAGACAGTCCAAAACACGAAAAAAATTTAAAAATTTAGGAGTTTGATTTCTTACAACACAAAATGCTAGTTGCTCTCCTGAAAATAGTGAAAAATTTGTTTCAAAATTAAATCCCAAGATAAGAATTTTTTTTTCTTCCCATTCAAACGAATTTTTTTCTCCTGTGATCTATTTTCTTCACATTAAAAAAAATCGTTTGTTAACTCTAAAGTACAACACAAGATGCGATTTTAGTTTCGTTTTTATTCAATTTAAAATGGAACAAGAGATAAGACTAAAATTCGTTTGCATCTTAATTAGATCGCTAGATAAGATTTAGTTTTGTTTCTCTCCCATTGAATTTTAAATGATGCTGAAGCTTTCGATGTTTGTTTGTTTGTTTTTTCTTCACCATGTTCAATTTTTTTCACAAAAGGAAAAAAAAATTGTTGTATCTAAATTCGAACACGAAATACTATTAAAATTGTATCTAAATTAGATCCCAAGATAGGATTTAATTTCGTTTTTACTCCCATTAAACTTCAAATGAAGCTGAAATTTTAAAAACTTGCTTTTTCTCAATTATCATTTCTTTATAATAAGAAAAAAACTTCGTGTTCTAATTAGAACAAGATATGAGATTTACTCTTTCTCTTTATTCTATTTAAATTAAAACATGAAGTGAAACTAAAGTTTGTTTGTATCTAATAAGTTTGCAAGATAAGATTTAGTTTCGTTTTCCTTCCCATTGAACTTCAAATGATGCTAAAGTTTTTAATGTCTTTTTCCTGATTAACACTTTTATACAATAAGAAAAAAACTTCGTAATATCTAAATTGGATCAAGATATAAGATTAAGTCTCACTTTATTCTATTTAAATTAAAACATTAAAACACAAGATTAGACTAAAATTTGTTTTGCAAGATAAGATTTAGTTTCGTTTTTCCTCCCATTGAACTTCAAATGATGCTAAAGTTTTTAATGTCTTTTTCCTGATTAACACTTTTATACAATAAGAAAAAAACTTCGTAATATCTAAATTGGATCAAGATATAAGATTAAGTCTCACTTTATTCTATTTAAATTAAAACATTAAAACACAAGATTAGACTAAAATTTGTTTTGCAAGATAAGATTTATTTTCGTTTTTCCTCCCATTGAACTTCAAATGATGCTAAAGTTTTTAATGTCTTTTTCCTGATTAACACTTTTATACAATAAGAAAAAAACTTCGTAATATCTAAATTGGATCAAGATATAAGATTAAGTCTCACTTTATTCTATTTAAATTAAAACATTAAAACACAAGATTAGACTAAAATTTGTTTTGCAAGATAAGATTTATTTTCGTTTTTCCTCCCATTGAACTTCAAATGATGCTAAAGTTTTTAATGTCTTTTTCCTGATTAACACTTTTATACAATAAGAAAAAAACTTCGTAATATCTAAATTGGATCAAGATATAAGATTAAGTCTCACTTTATTCTATTTAAATTAAAACATTAAAACACAAGATTAGACTAAAATTTGTTTTGCAAGATAAGATTTATTTTCGTTTTTCCTCCCATTGAACTTCAAATGATGCTAAAGTTTTTAATGTCTTTTTCCTGATTAACACTTTTATACAATAAGAAAAAAACTTCGTAATATCTAAATTGGATCAAGATATAAGATTAAGTCTCACTTTATTCTATTTAAATTAAAACATTAAAACACAAGATTAGACTAAAATTTGTTTTGCAAGATAAGATTTAGTTTCGTTTTTCCTCCCATTGAACTTCAAATGATGCTAAAGTTTTTAATGTCTTTTTCCTGATTAACACTTTTATACAATAAGAAAAAAACTTCGTAATATCTAAATTGGATCAAGATATAAGATTAAGTCTCACTTTATTCTATTTAAATTAAAACATTAAAACACAAGATTAGACTAAAATTTGTTTTGCAAGATAAGATTTAGTTTCGTTTTTCCTCCCATTGAATTTCAAATGATGCTGATGCTTTTGAAGTTTTTATCACATTAACATTTTTTTTACTAAGGAAAAAATATTTCGCTGTATCTAAATTAGAACATGAGATAAGAAGAAAATTATAAAAAATTTTAGAGAAAATTTTGTTGTATCTATATTAGAGCATATGATCGGTTTTGTTTTCTTTCTATTTAAATCGGGCATAAGATAATACTCAGCTGTGTTTTTATTTTATCTAAATCGGACAAGAGATAAATTTAAAAGACTTATTTGTACTAGATTAGATCATGAGATAAGATTTAGTTTCTTTTTCCTCTCATAGAACTCAAATGATATACAAGCATTAAATGTTTTTTTTTCTTCTCGGATAATTTTTTTTCAAAATAAAAACGAATTGTTTTTCGGATCTAAAATAATGCATGAGATAAGATTCAGTTTTGTTTATATGGTAACGGTTAGCCGGAATTTCTGGTTTTCAAAATTATAAAAATTATACTTCTTATTAACTTACATTTAAAAAAAATATAAAACTGAAAAGTAAATTTAATCAAATGAATAGTTTTTATGCCATGCTCCAAGGTATGATGATAAAATGAAAATATTTTACCACATTTACTAAATTTTATCGCATATTATAAAATCATATCTTATTGTTAATTTTACCAAAGTTATTACTAACGGACTTCCCATATAGCCAAAGCACGGTAAAATTTGAAATATTCTGGTAGGTTTGACAGTATTTTTTTCTCAATGCAGGTGTAGAAAGAATTATTATGTGCAGTGCACCAAAAAAAAAACAGACCACCCTGAATAACTTTTAATCTGATGTTCGGATCTTTATGTTCTGGGACTCAATCTTCATGGTTCAAGGGGGTAACATCTAATTTGCAAATTAATTAGGACAGTCGATATTTTAACTTACAAAATCAGACACAAAAACATATTTTCTCTGAATAAACATACATTTTTTTTAACAGATTCGGATTTCTGATTCCCCCCCCCACCCAGAAAAAGTATATGTATAGTAGGTAGCCACAATCTGCGAAATATGGTCCCTATAGCTTATTCAGGCGAGCTATCCAAAGCTTGAACCCCTTTATGTAAATTTTACTTTTTGCGTTTTTCGCCATATCTCGGGAACTTTTTATTTGATATGAAAAAGTTTTGCACACAAATATTAAATAAATTTAAGCATATATTTATTATTCTCATTTTTTTATTTGATAATAGTAGAAAAAAAATTGAATTGCAAAATATTTTTTTCTTCACTTCAAAGTACGTAATTTTACATGGCAAAGTACAAAATTTGTGGGAAATCGGTCGAATAGTTCCGGAGAAATCGAATTTCAAAAATATCGTACAGTTAAAATTCGATTTCTCAGTCACTATTTGATCGATTTCGCTCAAATTTTGTATTTTGCCATCCTTTACATACTTTGAAATTATGCAAAGAAAATTATGTCTAACAATTCAAATTTTTTTGTCTATTATTAAGCAAAATAATAAAATATAAATATTTACTATTGCACGAAATTTGGAGAAAAATAATGGATTCTTTGAAAAAATGAATTCTATTGTATGCAAAAAAAAATTTAATTCCTCTAAGAAGTTCTTGAGATATAGCGAAATACGCAAAAAGTGAAATTAACATTAAGGCGTCCAAACTTTGGATCTGTCTTGAGCAAAAGCTATGGCGACCATATATTTCCCAGATTACGGCTACTCTCTATATCTTGGGGGTCAGAAATCCGAGAAAAAAGGTATGTTTATTCAGAGAAAGCATGTTTTGTGTCTGATTTCGTAACTTAAAATATCGTCTGCACTAATTAATTAGCATATTCCAGGTTACCTTCTTGAACCATTAAGATTTAGTTCTAGAACGTGAAGATCCGATCATTAGAGCAAAAGTAATTCAGGGTGGTCCGCTTTTCTTTTCTTTTTGCGCACTACGCAAAATTAAATTAAATTTAAGATTACAGAAGTTTCGAGAAATTAAATACTTAAGACAAATCACTTAAATAATAAGAAAAAATGCACTTTGTCTTCGTTAACATTCCACACATTAGAAAAAAACAGGCTCTTTGCATAAGTAGGTCAACTGTATTCGAGCTCTAACCTTAAATTCAATAGCCTAGACTTCATAAATAATTAAAATTGACACTCACATTTCGTCGCACAACGTGTAAATACATAAAAAGAAGATAATAAAAAGTGAAACAAAATTATTACGAAGTTAATTTTAGAGAACTAGGTTCATTTTCTAAATATAGATCCATTCTTAAAATATTTATCCATTTTTCGGGTAAACTAAAAAATATTGCTTTCGATTGCTTTATGAATCGCCGATTTTGAAATCATGTAGTTTTTTTTTATCTGAAAGATTTAATAACGAGGTTTTTAATACGAGTTTTTATTATTTAGTTACTTAAATACATCTTAATAATTACTTAAGGTAATCACTCCAACGTTGAATCCCTGTAAACTCGTAATACTAAAGAGCGTTAATATATAACGCTAAAAATGTTATTGTTTTAAAATTTAAACTTTGAAGTAAACTAAAAGTTTAAAGAAAAACTCAGTGGCATGACAGTCCATAGAAGAGCCTAGGCCTACTATGCCCATCTCAGTTTTCTTGACCTAGGGCTCTGGGGTGCAGGATCCGGTTTAGGTGGTCAGCCTAACGCGGAACCCCCTGTGTTTAGTTCCCAAGCATGCTTGCACTGAAAGGATGAAAGGCTGCGTGAACCTTGTCCGGCCCGAGGATCGAACTCAGGACCTGTGGCATAGGAGGGAAAAGCGCTACCACTCAGCCACCGGGCGTCGAAAGTTTAAAGAACACTGCGAAAAAATATGGTAAAATTCACAGTTTTTCATGCTCTAAGACCGAAAAGCTCGGTAGTTTTTACCGAGGAGCTTGCGCAATGATTTTATAAAAAATTAGCTGTAAAATATGGTTTTATGTGATAAAATTTGATGATTTTATTATGACACTTTGTAGCAAGACATAAAAATCATTTATTCGGTTAAATTTACTTTTTTGTATTTTTTTCAAAAGGTATGGTAGTAAGAAATATAATCTCGAAAGGCAGAATTACCAGTTAACCATTACCATATGAACAGAAAAAGTAACAAATGAAGAGTTTAAATACCGTTTATTTTAGTTTCATTAACCAGATTTTTTTTTCCTCCAGAAATGTCCTTCTTATACAGTACGCAAATTTTAACAGTCATTTCTCCGTGAAGAAATCTTATGTTGCAAAACTTAAAGTTCCATCTTAATCAGTTGGTTGTTAAAGCTACAACTCCCTTTATATAAAAAAAAACTAAAAGGATGTCTTTTCAAATAGACAGAATTCGAGAGCCACAACGCACAATTTCTAACTGACATATTAATGGGCAACACAATCCTCGAAAAAATGGAGGTAAGTTATATATGCCAGCATAACATAAAAAAAGCTTTAAGAAAAGGTATCAAATCGCTCCAGGTAACACAAAATTGTGAGAAAACATAACTTCACTTATCTTATCAAGAGATCTTATCTGAAATTTCAACTTTTACTTTTCTTATCTGAGAAATTAAAATTACAAATATGTTTATGTTCTATTGCACATTAACTACTCAATCGAACTCCTAGCACTAATAACTGTAATGGTGTAGATGGGAAGCTTAACAAAATTTCAGTATCAACACAAGCAAATGTAGTAATGTTCTATTGCACAAATAATACTCACCCGTATTCTTACCGCTTATACGTATACTTAGCTATAAATTATATTTTGAGAAATCGCTATTTTGCTTTTGATATTAATCAAAGTCAATATTTTAGTATATAACTTACAATATTTTCAAGAAAAATATAAGTATTACTTTTAACGCAGACATCGTAGATTAAGAAATGCATTTGACTTTCTTCCCATTTAACATTTTTTTTTGTCATTACAACTTATTAAGTATTAAGGCTTAATAGGTTCAAATAAAATCTTCTTTATATAAATCCTACCATTATGCTTGAAATCTTTGGCTAAGCATTTGTCGCATTTGATAAAGTAGCGCAAGTTATAGATAATCTTTCTTAGAATTGGTTATACTTAAAGAGATAGTTAAGAAAACTTAGTTTCGGCGAAGCGTAACCAATCATCTCAGAACTCTTTTGAAGCTAAAGGAAAAAACAACAACCGTGAAGGTGGTTCAAAAATTTCTTCGAAACTAAAATTATTTACATAATATATAAATACTTTACGCATCATTTACCATTATACTTTTAAATTGAATAACGAAATAGCCAAATATTATTATTTGCTACTCCTATCAAAAGACAATTTTTTTAATGCGCATTCAGTATATTCATTTTATTCATCTACTATTCTATGCAATTTGTTTGTGATTTTTAGCTTTTAAAAAAATTTCCTTTTTGTTATTATACCTCAATCGGTTTTTAATACAATAGATGGCCAGTATTTCACATTCCATGAATTGTTCAACCATTTAAAATAAATGAAAATTCCTACTTTATTGCATACTATTGCAACATAATAAGTAAAAAATACTACTAAACCCTTAAATTCACCTAATTTTTTTATTCATGTTAAACATTTTTTTTTAAAAAATAAGTACCATTTGAGTAATTTGAAAACTTTTAAAGCTATTTAAATTTACGTTAAATTCATTCTAATAAATAGAATAAAATTGTGTAATTTACCTTATCATTATTATACATTATTATACATCATTATTACACTCATTTGATTAAGCGCTGTTAGAAATCTCTCTGAAAAAGTGGTTAAAAAAACAATTTAATTAATTATTATTTAACCATATTCTAACAAAACAGTCAAATAGCCATAAATAAGATAGTATTCAAACCGTTAACTGTGAGAAAACTGTTTATTAACTGCTTTCACCTAATACGGTTAAACAACCAAAATTTTATAGCTCTAACAAAGCCCATCTAATGAAACCACTTAGTTCCTTGCAGCTGGGTAGCCGCGATTATAGCCACAAGGACTACTTTGTCAATCTCTTGGCACACTAGACAGGGGTTCGAATCCCAGATTTAACAACACAATGTTTCCTTCTTTCCCATCAACACAGGAAGAGTATCCTGCACTCCCAAATTTGTGACCCTGATCTAATGGAATACGGTACTCTCATTCACACATAGATGTACCATAACGCTTCTAAACTCTCTCCAATGTCCAGTTAAATTTATTTTTAATGCTCGTGAAACCATGCTAGTTGTAAATGGTTAAAAAACCGTATACTTTTGTATTCATGGTTTTTTAACCATGCTAGCTTTAAACGCTTTCAAAACCGTTAAGGTAAAAAATGTTCGACTATGAAAATTACGGCTAATTGGATGGGCAGACTACTGTTGTTTATTTTACCATAATTTTAGAACGAAAATTCTAACGGTGTGAATTGCAATCAAAAAAATTATTAAAGCTGCTTTATCTAATTAAAGTTAAAAAAATTAAAGTTCATTTTGTCGAATTGTTATGTTCAAGCAAACTCATCGAACGCATTTATTATTATTAAACTGTCGAGACAAATTTAAAGTTTTGCACATCTAAGGGGTCACTGAATGTTCAAAACAATTCGTTGATTCAATGATTTTCAAATTTTAGCAGAATATTGGTAGTATGTAGTATTAATGGAAGTTTGAGTACAATGTTTCGGAGAAAGTAATTAGTTTTAGAGTTATAGTTAAAAATACGGTTATTAATTGTAGATAATTAAATAGTTCCTTCCGAATAAATTCTATTTTTTTATTAACTTTTTACCAAATTACGTTGTTTTTAGGGATTTCAAAAAGCTTAAATAGTTATGGTAACCGTATAAAAATGTAACGTACCTTGGCATTAAATTTTTATTCTGTTACCAAAACACTCTTCAAACATGTTGTTCAATTACTAAAAATTTAAATGAAGGAATTTTATTACCGTCGCTGAGCAGTCAACCCAATTTTTAGTTTACGACTGCCAATGTTAAACTCCAAAGTATTTCAATTTTGAAGTCAATTCAGAAGACAAAGGAACTTCTGAATCAAGTATAGAGAGAAATTTCCTTCGTGGGGGACTTTCTGATGGAACTAATTCGCATTTGCGTTACATGAAGAGGGAAACCATTAAAACCTAACACGGTTGGCCAGACAGCAAGTAGCTTCTAACGCATGATATGTCTACCACTGAGGATATTTTACGTCAGGTCGGTGCGAGCCAGGTGCGAAATCGTATCGACCAGCCATCATTGGGATTCGAACCCGGGAACCTCATTAAGAGGCCGGTATTCTATTCTCTGAATCACCACGGTTCAAATTAAGGAATAATCAAATTTGAAATTAAACGAGGCACAACAAAAAGTCCCTGAAAAATTATTTATAACAAAACGAAAACTGTTGCACAAAGAATTTTTTGAAGTTGTGAAAACATTGAAAAATTTCATTGCGAGAAAAAGCACCTACGTATTGATGTATTGACCTTAACAAATTCATAATCCTACAATTCGGTAAGAAAAACTCCGATTTAAACACGGTTTCTTCAATAAGTAAAGTCCATGTAAGTATAATCATATCTTCTTAGTATCAATAAGTATAGTCATATCTTTCAATAAGTATAGTCATATCTTTCAATAAGTATAGTCATATCTTCTTAGTAAAATGCAATATTTTAAAAACCAAGAATTGGATTTTTAAAGGATTTTTCTAATTCTGAAAGCTCAATGTCACCCTAAGAAATAAGAGCAGATAAGTAAATTGTTAGCTAAAATGTTTTCTGATGAGTTCCGGTTTACTTAAAAAACGAAAGTTTAAAAAAAAATTAAAAATTGATTGTTTTTTCTTCATTTATCAAATTGTTTGCTAAATAAATGCATCAATGAGTATTAAAGTTTTAAAACAAGCTTTAATGTTATGTTAAGCTTATAAATCTTTGATGTGGAAACTTGTTATTCAAACAATATTTTAACGTGTTTCTTCTTTCTTGACAGCAAAAATTTAAAAGAAAATTCCTTAAGAAATTCTAAAATTATTCATTTATAAAATCGTTTGCTTAAATAAATATTCTTTTCATCAGCATTTACTACGCACTTTACGCAAGCTTTTATTATGAGTTTTAAGCTGCATACAAATTACTGCTTTGTAATAATTTTTAAACCAAATACTGTTTGGATAAGTTGTTTTATTTATTAGGAAATGAACTAAAAAATGTGTGATTTATTAAATAAATTTTTTTTAAATAAATGTTTCTATGACTACAATTTCCACTAAAAATGTTAAAATAAACTTTTATAGTTTGTGCAATTGATGTGGATAAGGTGAAAAAATTTTTTAAAAAAACTCATCATCTATATCTCTACCATTCTACTTTATTTCATTCTATTCTATTCTATCATATTCTATTACATTTCATTTTATTTCATTTTATTCATTTTTATTTCATTCAATTTCATTTTATTCTATTTTAATCTATTTTATTTTATATTATTTTTATTTCATTCAATTTCATTTTATTTTATTTCATTCTATTTTATTCTATTTTTTATTTTATACTACTCTATTCTATTTTATTCCATTCGATTTTATTCAATTTTATTTTATTCTATTCTATTTTATTTTAATTTAATTTTATCGAGGTAACATCTACTATGAATGAAAAATCCAAAAACTTTTAAATAATTATTTTTAATTCAAAAAACTAGTAAATAAGGGCTAAATAAGTTTATTATAGTAATTGTTTGTTTTGTACGTTTTTTTTTCTCTTTTTTAACTTAGAAAATTTAAATTTTATTTACTCAGCTTCAATATAACGCGATTTAACCTTGAAGCATTTTTTTACAAAAAAAAAAGTTTGTACGTCGTATGCATTTCAAGATATTTACTTTGTTTCTGTTTGTTTTCCAAAAACGAAATCTGATTTGGAAATAAAAGGCCAAAACAAAAATCAATAAAAAAATTTTCTTTAGTGAAATCGTTCAAAGAGGTTAAAAAGATTTTTAAAAAAATAATCTATATCATAAAAAAAATTACACTTAATAAAATTCTTCAAGACACTTAGAAATGTTAATTTTAAAAAAAAGGGAAGCGACCCGGTTTTAAAACACAAGGCCTCCATTATAAAACTAACGTTTTTATATTTAGATTATTCCTAAACAATGTATAAAGCTCTTAATTAGCTTCAACGTATTTTGCGAAAAAGGGATAATGTTCCGCTTCACTGCTTTTATTTTGTATTTCAATAGAAGAAAATAAATAATACGCTTTTAAATGTCGATTCACATTGAATAGAAAAGCCGCAAAGAAAGCCACTTTTAAGAAGAAATGAAGTCGAACTTCTTTTTTATCCCAATAACATTTCCACGAAATGGAAAATGGAATCTTCGTTTCAAATTTATATTCCCTCTTTCTCTCTTTCTATTTATTTTCTTTTTTTCTATTTCTTTTTTTTATCTCTGGACACGGTCAGTTCTTATCCAATCAACTCTGTTGTCCCTCACACCTGCTAGCAGCCAAGAATAAAAGGTCACTTCGTCAACTGAAGATATTTTTCCCACTCTTCTTCGTATATAATAATAAAAAATAAAAAAAATAAAAATAAACTAAAAATTGAACTCAAACTGCAGTCTTATATTTTCCCTGCTCCTGACAGTGGATTTCATTTTTTTTTTTATTATTTTATTATTATTTTTTTTATTATTATTCTCGAAAAAGTTTTATTTTTATGTCCTTCTATCCTGGCACCAGGAATAGGAACCGATTCCGCCCATTCCGTGTTCCCTCCAATAAAAGGAAATTCGGGATAAGGAAAAGATAGTATATAAAAAGGCCTGGTCAAAAAGGGGAAAAAATAAGGTGGCCAGTGTCCATTGCTTATTCGTTATACTTGACAAGGACACCTGGAGACAATACCCTGATGCTCGTTCAATATACGAGACGCTGCTGATAATTGAATCGGTAGCTTCGATAAACAGGGTGGATCGCGACAGTTGAAGTGACTCTTTATTGTTCTACCGACAATAGATAGGGTGGTGCGAATGTGAAATTCGAATGCTTGTCTGCTTAAGAGGTAAGGGGTTAATAATTTGCACCTCTTGTTGGTTTAATATAATCGGAAGGAAAAGAAAGCAATGGTTTTGCTGTTATTGAATAGCTGCCGATAGAAAAATATTGCTGTTGAAAAATAACTAAGGTTTACTGGTGTACGAAATAGTGAAAAATGATTTATCACAAACAGATATCTTCACGATTTGTTTTAACACAGATTAACTCAGAAACACATCTTATAAATGATTTAAGGTTTCGTTTTCATTTGTAAGTATTACCCAAATACTTTATAACTATTTAACGAAAAGTTTTTTTCTGATGGCTAAATAATTAAATATTAAATCTGCTCTAAAAGGAGTTTTGGAATTATTGGGACAAACTTTAAAGGGAGGTAGGAGATATCACAAGGATTCAGAATTATACAGCAACCCAAGGTTGGAAACGTCATGGGAAAGTAATGAAAGGTACAAGAAGCAAAGAGACACTAAGATCTTCTAATATTTATTGGCCAAAGATACTGCATATGCTGTGGTGGATGATATGTGTGAATATGTCACAAAAGATGTCAAAAGTTTAAACCATTGGTAGCGATACGTACGTTACACCGTCGGGCCATGCATTGGAGGCCTCCCTCTAATACACCTGGATTTTGTTGGATAACCACAGCAGTACAAACGATTCTTGCAACCAGATCCAGTTCGGAATCCACAGGTGTTGCGTACACAGCACTTTTTATTCCAACCAAAAAAGTCCATGCTGTTTAAATCAGGAGAGTGTGGTGGCTCCAAAGCTCTTCTAAACAAATACACCTAGTGGTGAACGAAGAAGTTTTCGACCATGAGTTAATATGCTATGCTAATACTAATTTGCAGATACGATACGTCAATTGGAGGCACGAGACATTTTTTAAAGATCGTGAATGCAATGAAGAGCACTGAAAAGATATCAACGATCAAGAAGGAAAATATGGCGCATGTACAGTGCGCAAAATAAAGATAAGTACCACCTTGAATAATTTTTGCTCATAAGATCGGAACCTCACGTCCTAGTACTCAATCTAGTGGCTCAAAGGGATGACCTCAAAAATGCTAATTAATTAGCGCAGACGATATTTTAAATTACACAAATCAGACGCAAAATCGTATTTTCTCTGAATAAACATACCTTTTTCGACGGATTCCGATTTCTGGGAAAGACGCTCCGGAGATTCGGAGAGCGCTTCCAAATTTTGAGCCCCCCTTAATATTACTTAATGTTATACGTATCTCAGGAACTTTTTACGCAAATTGAAAAATGCTTGAACGCAATTATAAAATTAGTTTACCCAAAGACAATTCCTTGCAAAAAGTAATTTTTAGTAAATATTTATTTTTTCATTATTATTTTACTTAATAGCAGAAAATCTTTTGAATATCAAGGTATATGATTTCTTTCATCATTTTAACGAATGCAATTTCTTAACAGAAAAATGCAAAATAAGAGCAAGGTTGGTCTAATAGTTCTTGAAAAATACTTACTTTTTTCGAATTCGATTTCTCAGTATCTTTTGTGCAGATTTCTTTTACTAGCGCCGACTTTGTACCAACCCATTAAATACCAGTCGCAAACAGTGGTCCTAATGCTCGTCTAAGCAAATACAGCTAGTGGCGAATGAAAACGTTTCCGACCATGCGATGGCATGCAATAATAGAAGTACTATGTTTTGATTTCAGATTCAAAAAACTTTTTTTTCTAAATTTGCTTCAGTTTCTCTGTATTCCTCTTAAAAATCAATAAAAAAGCTACATTAAAATAAATTATTCTAAATAAACCTCTAAACATATTTCTGTACTCATGATTAGACATCTTAACTGCTCACACATATATATACATTCATATTTCAACATTACTGTAATAAGCACTCTCAACATTTTAAATTATTACGGAGCAAGCAGATATATGTTGCGCACTACATCTAAATTACTCTGAATTTTTTTTTCATACATTGCAATCCTAATAAAACTTGAGTTTATAACTCATCTAGTTTAGTCTTAATTACTTTTATTTAATGAAAAAAAAATTTTATAAAGCTCCAAATATTCAAAATGTTATGCATCAAGCGTATCAAAGGTTTTTAGATATTTAAATAAAAACCAATGTCACGTCATAAGAAAGAAAAACTCATGTCAAAGATATCTTACTTAAATATTCATCCTCACGCTGCACTTCCCGAATATTTTTAAGATCAATTTTTTCTTTCCGAAAACGGAGTAGTTCTAAGCAAAATGTCGCTTTTCAAAAAGTTATCTTTTTTCATTATCAACTTCATTAAAATACTTTAAAACAGAATCTTGTTAGTGACTTAAGCTAGTTATTGAGCTAGAATGCGACATAATACAGAGACAAAAAGTTAAGCCTTCACTAAAAATGACATTGTAGAACTTTTTAAAAAACAAATCGAGATTAAGGAAAAAAAAAGCGAAAATAAAAAAAGAACGCAAACGATCATCTCAAAGAACATCTTTACCAGTTTCAAGATGATGCCATCCTGCAATCACTTAATAAAGTTAAAATCAGTGTCATTTTTTTCCCGCCAAAATTCTTTCAACGTCGATCTTTCTCCCCATTTTTTCGCGCTTTTCCATTCCCACTTCCTCTCTACCCCTTTGTTTCCTCATAAATAAGCGATTTTGAGCATCATCGCTCCCCGTATTACTGCGTTACTTAAAAGAAACAATTTCTATTACGAACCGCGCAAATGGAAAAATAAATGATTTGACATGCATGATGAAACATTGGATAAAAATTTATTAAGCGTATAGATTGGGACAAATTGACGTGGGTTATCGCGCCAATCCTCGATGCTCTTCACTCTTTGGGATTTTTTTGCTAGCTTTGGCCTCATCTTCGCAATTTTTGTACTTTTCAGCCATTTTAAGAATCAAATAGTAAGCGGAGATGAGAATTTTTATAAAGAAAGAGAAAAACTGTTTTATCTCGAGTTAGCAGTGCTGATTTTTCAATATTGCTATGAACAAGTTTCTCGCGAGAGATTTGAAATGAAATAGAACCACGAATTATTTCTTAATGCATGAAGGTTGGAGTTCTTTCTTAGATCGACAGACAGTAAAATGTTAATATCATTATTGACAGACTTATAATCATTGCAAATTCATGATAAGGAAGTCTGCATATTTTATATATTTACTTTTTATTTTTTAAAAAAAAGGAAATTTCGAGAAAAAAATTAAATTTAACTTGTCATAAAATTAACGAAAAACTCAATATTTACTTCTTTTATTCTCTGTTTTTGAAGTCATTTATTTTTAAGTGCATTGAAAATTATTTCTATTTAAGCCGAAAAGTATTTTTAATTGCCGCAAAAAATGATTTTAAAACAGTTTTGAAAAAATAATTATGACAGTTTCCTTCTACTGTGACGTAACTCTAAATCTATACAATATTGAAAAATTAACTTTAAATTTTGCGCAGTATTAACTACTGTTATTTAATTATTTACCCCCAAAAAAATATTACTCTAACAAAAATTCAAAATCAAAGAAAGGAACTTTATTCGGAAATATACCCATTTAAAGAGATGTTTCCTTACTGTTTTCTTTTTCATCGCTTTAAAATCGAATATTTTTAATAAATAATTTTATCATCAAACAATTTTTCGTTTTAAGATAGTTACAAAGTAATACTTTGAAAGGTGTCAAAGCTATGCATCGCGCTATTTTTTTTCTTTTTATCAGATATGGAAGTGTTTAGGTATATTTAAATACATAAAGAAAAAATTTCACTTATCACTTTTGTGAAGTTATAGTAACATCCTATATCTGTGGTATTATGCATATTCCAGTGATTATATTTTATTTTATAACCGGCGTTGAACAGCCAACTCAATTCTGAGTTTGCAACTATCATCAACTCCGTAGCCCTACATTTTTGAATAGAACCTAAAAGACAAGGTAACTCCTGAATCAAGCAATGGAAAAACTAGCCTTCATGGAGGACTTTTTGAGAAAACTATCCCGCATTTGCGTTACATGGAAAGGAAAACCACGAAAAACTCCCGTGGTTAGCCTGATGCCAAAGGGATTCTATTCAGCACCGAGGAGATTTTACATCAGGACTGTTTGTGGTACTAGCTGGGAACAGAATTCTTATGAATCAACCACATCTGGCATTCGAACCTAAGTCACATTATTGAAAGACGAACGCTTTATACTCTTATCCACGTTGACTACCAACGATTACATAATAAAATTTCTGTGCTTAGTTTGGAGAAAATAAAAATTCTAAAAATTGGGCGCAGCAATTTTTTGAATCAATTATTTCTCACCACCAACTATAATGGAACATTCAACGCGAATCCAAAGGTCCTGGGCCATGTGCAAGCACAGGCAATTTAGCCCAGAAAGCAGATGGTGGCACCCAGTCTCCATCCCACACTCCCAAACCACCCACGATGTTTCATTTGAAATCGAAACTTTTTTTCTTAGAATGACAATGTTCATTAATCAATAACTATATATGAATTGAACATCAAGAGCAAAATATGTTGTATAAAAGTATCAGCTGCATGCAATCAATACAAACAAACATTTGAAACCTTATCAAGAAAGAGACATATTTCTTATCAATAAAAAACCATAACTGAATGTGTTATTTTAGTTCCAGCATTCGTTACTTATATCCCCTAAAGGATGCTATGATTATTTATGACATCTTAAGCCCACTTTCAGCCATATTTTCCAAAAGCTCCCCGAAAATCTTTCCAAAAAAGCCCACTCAAGTAGAGAAAGATGAGAATGTATTAATGAGAACAGCAGAAGATGAAGAAAAAAAAGCGAAACTAAAGTAAACAGCGAGTAAGGAGAAGAAAAGTGGAAAAATTCTTCTACCTCATACCCTCCTTGATTCGATCAGAAAAATTCTTTTCATTCCAAACGATTCCAATAATATAAATCCGTGCCTCTCACCCCAAAAGCCTTGGTATTGAAGTAATTACTGCTTCTTGTAGAGACCCCCCACCCTCTGCGACAGTGAACTAACGGCCAGTTTCTGTTCCACTCTACTGACCACTAGCCATGGGTTAGCTTTCTCCCCTGGCATCTCCCATCTATAAGATGGGGAGGATATACATATATAGTATATGTGTGTACATATATATATATCCCCTTTTCAGCCATTCTGCTTTCATCAACACCTACCTCTTCGCATCCCCCCCATTTCTGTTCCTTGGCTGAAAGGAGGGGAATTGGGGGTCGCTGACAACCTGACAGCTGAGCCGCATCCTAATTTCGGGACGGATTTCGGATGTGGCTCTATCGAGATGATAGGGGCTACATACATATTGCTCGTGTAAATGTTATGAAAGGAATAACAAGTATTACATGTTTAGAGAAAGACAATTTGTTATTTTGGTTTAGTAATTTACGGAACTTAAATGCAGGAATGCTTTAATTCACTTATATCTAAACTGAGGGGGTTGAAATGCGGTCAAAACTAATAATACGGTAACATTTACAGCTTTTCTGGTTCCATGTAAACACCAAAAAGCTCGGTATTTTTTACCAAAGTGCTTTGGAAATAATTTTGGTAAAATGAACAATAACATATAGCTTCATAACATGGGATAAAGTTTGGTAATTATACCATGATACGTAAGAACATGGCATAAATACAATTTTTTCAAACAGAAAAAAATTTTAATATATGATTTGATTTGGAATCCAATCAAATAAAAACGGTCAATATAAATATATAGCAGAAGATTTTCTAGTCCAGTGTACATTATCACATATCCAAAGGTACGCCACTTCATTTCCTTTCGGCTTTCCTTCAACTTTTTTTTTTTTTGGGGGGGGGGGATATCCGTTAACCATAAGTTTGGAGAGTTTGGAAGCATAAGTTTGGAAAACTCCTGTCATGGTCCAGTTATAAACCAACTGTCTATTATAAACAACTCCTTATTAAACCTCACACAATGTGGAAATTCCGAAAAACACAGAGTGGAAGGCCAGAGGCTTGCTAAACATTACCGTTCAATTTACTTAACGTATATCATTTTTTGAGCCTGCCTTCTTTGTCCTTTTATTGGTACTCGAATCAACTGTCGACTGATTGATACTCGAACCCACAATCATTTGATCATCACTTGAAACCACTATCTTTTCATCAGTACTCGAACACCACTCTTTTTACAGTTTTTTTTTCCAAGCCTTTTTTTTAACCATGTATTATGTGAGTAACGCAATTCACAGAGTTTTATATTTAAAATTATAGAACTGAATAGTCCTGCTTGATATGTAAATGATGTAAAATTGGGGGACTATTGAATTTATATATCTCGAGGTAAGCTTGGTTACTCCAGAAATTGAATTGTTAAAGCCCTCTTTTTCACAACAAGAAGTTTTCAATTGGAAGCAACAATGTTTTTTTAAGGAGCAAAATGAATCAAAATTTTGGGGACAAATATTAGAGTTACTTTACCTCCTCTTTTAACTTTACAAAAATAGAGATTCGTTCACCTTCTTTACATTTGATAGGGAAAAATATACACCAAACCGTATCGCTAAATATTTTAAACTAGTGGGCTGCGCCCCCTGCTCGCTAACACTCGTCAACCCCCGAAAATTGCTACGCAATCTTATATGGTTTGCTTCGCAAACCAAACTCGTTTCGCTCGCTACTAACTTAGGTACATTGCAAATGTACAAAATTCTAAGAATTCAAAACAATCATTCAAATCCATATAAAAACTTTTTTTTTAAAAAAAATTACATCTTTTTAGTAACTACTAAGTCATTAAAATAAATTTGAATTCAAAAAAATGGCATGTAATTCGCTAAACCTATTAGAAATGTGCTATAGTATAATTCGTGATATAAATCAAAAATCATCAAATAAATTCGTAATATATAAATTTGTGAAAAAAAGCGCTTTCGACAAAATACTAAAATAGAGATCTATCGACAAAGACTACTCACTTCTGTTTAGCTTAATAATATGAGATTGCCGCAGCTGATGCTCTCTGGTTATTTCAGTTTCCGTTTTTAAAAGCGCTATATGTTGAGCCACCTCAGCTAGATTTGGCATGTGACATTCTTAGCGGCAATCATTGGTCGATTTTCCAGCGTTGCCTTTCGGGGAGTTGTAATGAGGCTTTTTTTGTCGCCGTGTAAGAGGAATAGTAACGTAAACAAAACAAAGCAAATGTTGCCACCGACTGAAAAGAAATACAACCAAAATTTGGGAGCCACGTAAGAGAATTATATATATTAGATTATTATTCAAACAAAATTTATTTAATTATAGATATTGACCAAAGAGCTGGTAGAAACCATCACTTGAAACTCAGAATATATTTGTAGTAAAGAGAGGGATTAAATATAAAAAATTATATTTTTATGGTAGAAAAACAAAGCATGAGGCTTCTAAGCAAAAGTAATTGTTCATTATTCAGATGCACATATAATGGTCATTTTTGGAAAAATTAGTTTTTAAGAATAAAAATATTAAATTTAGAAAATGGAAGCAAATGCATAACTGAAAGGGGACCAACAGTCTATACTAATATGGTGGATTTATAAATATGGTGATAATTAACACGCCATGAAATGTTTGATATGAATGAAACAGAATTCCATGATTTGTCTAGTCGCAGTCATTGATTACTGTCAAGGATTTCTTTCTTTCATGATTTATCTCCCTTTTCAAACTTAAAATAGCGCTGAAGGTGTAAAATTAATAATGACTATTTTTATCAATATCAGTAATATAACTGTTCTTGAATTTTATGTAAATATACAAGTTGTTGTAGAAAAACAATCTAGTTATGGAATTGATATCCTCTCTAATATGTTTGCCTTCACAAGAAGTTCTAATGGATTATTATTGATAAGACTACTAAATGAAATATCAATTTCATTTTTGAATTAAAAGATATATGCTTTGCCTACTTCGGTACGACAATGTAGATCACAAAATTCAAATTCTGAGAACAAACCATTTAGTTCCCATTTAAATTATCCACTCCACAAATTCAAAGTTGAATAAATTTTAAATTATTCAACTGCGTCAATGACTGCCCTAACAGTTTCCTCCCTATATCCACCCACAATTAAAATTTATCCCCCCCTCCAAAACCCTCCCCTTTTATACCAACTATATATAGAAAGCCTTTGCACGCTGGGAGAGAGATTATCTTCGTGCATTAAAAGCAGGTGGGTTTAGATTAATAAAGTCTACGCAGGAGGCTGAGGACCAAGCGAACCAAATGAGAGAAAGTCATTGTTGTAATAACGCGCGCCTAATAGTCTTGTGTTGGAGATGGAAAGAGGAATACACAGTCTATTGTCACACCCGCTCGCCTAATTAAAGAGCCCCTGGATGCTTATTGAGTAGCCTCAGTCCATCTTAATGAGAGTGGCCGTTGTATCATCATCATCAACGCTGGCATCTGTACCTTGTTGGGTCCCTCCCCCCGTTCCAGAGACTTGAGGGTCAGTGGTGTGGACTTCTGAATATTTCTGGTAGGATTCCAAAAGGGTTGAAGAGATCAGAGCTTCTGCACGTGGTGACTAATACATCTGATTGGACAGTTAGACACATACGATGCTTCCCCTAATGTTTCTGATGCAGTGTTTATAAATGGTGGACTGGCTGAATTGAATAGTTATGGCAGAGGTTATTTAGCATCCAGGATTTTTAGCCATTGCTAACTTAAAGGTTAATTTTAGTATATACTATCCCGAAATACATTTAGCTTAGAGTTCTAAATAAACAATTATTCATATTTTTAACTTTCTGTAATTTATTAAAGGCAATTCTACTTTCTTCAAATGCGTGCTTTAATACACATATTTGAAGACCTGTTAAAAAAAATGTGCCAGATAAAGTTTTAGAAAATTTGAGTAAGTCATTTTTTAGAATGTTCTAAAATCGCTTACCGTGCACGTCGGTGGTGTATTCCATCGCTCAAACAAAAAGTAAACAGCTGGGGTCTTAAGTACGGCTATGGCTACCAATTGAACAACCGGAAAGTAGAAACAGCTGGGTGAACATTAAATCAGTCGAGGCTGAAAGTTCTCACATTGGTGTGATGAGCTGCGAAATTAATGTGATGGTGAAGTTTAGAATTAAAGAGAAGTACCAGCTCAAGCGCAGTCCTTGTCATCTATCCAAGTTCAAAACTAAATGTCCTTTCAGATATGCCTCTAAAAGATGAAATCACTAACAAAATTACAAGATGTTTGGCAGTGATGGTTGGGTAATAAGTATAAAAACCAGGAAGATGCTTGCAAAATATTAATTTCTGTTGGGGGAAAAAGCACATATTAAGGTCATGGAAAAATAAACTAACGCTCCATACCAACAAAAACAGTTATACTCCCTCATTCTTTGAAATATGAGTATTTTCACATTTTAACAGAACATTTCTGCACTTATACTTTTCAACGATGAATTAAAATCCATCAAAATGACTGGAATTACAACTGATATATCAGATATTTAATATCTGATATGTTGAAAAAAAATTTTTTTTATTATAAATATTAGATATGAGAATTAGAAGGAAGGAAAATTAAGCAAACGAGACGTATGAAGTAAAAGAAGAAGCTTGCAGATGACGTGCTCATCATTAAGAAAATTGTAACTGATGTTTTTATTAAAATTGTTATAAATTTTCAGTTGTGATAAGTTTAAGTAATTAAACTTACCACAAAATATATAAAGTTCAAATGAATCATCCTATAAAACTAAGATATAATTAAAATGAGTATTAAAAAAATAATTATACTTATTTAAAAGTTTGTCGACTAAATCAACTAATTGTTAAATAAAAGCACAAAAATCACCTGGAGACACTACCTAATCAAAACTCTATATTAATTTTTACTAACAACAACAAATTCTCGAAATAATGTTGAAATTGAAGTAAATATTTTCCTTCAAAAGAAAACCCTTTGAAAGAAGATATTTACTTCAACTCCAAAAATTAGTTTTTTTTTTCTAAATTAAAATTGAAACCCGCAAAAATTGATAAAAGAGAAATAAATTATTTTTAACCAATGAATCTCATTTCATTTTAAAGTGAAATTTTAGAACAAAATAAAGAGAAAGCGAACAAAAAAAAAAAAACATCCAAACATTCAAAAGAAGCGTTTGCATTTGAACTTATAAACCGAAGACTTTCCGCTTTCCCCAGATTATGTTTTAATTAAACACTTTCTTGTTTGCTTGCTTTCATTTCGAAAGAACTGCGAAAGTATTAGCTAATTAAGGAAAGGTGGATATTCTAATTGCTCTCATTAATACAGTAAGACCAGCAAATCCTTCTGTAAACAATTTTCTAAAACTTAAGAGAACGAATAGTAAACATTTACTAAAACTATATGTTTGTTCTCTTTTCGATAATTTAGGGATATACATAATTCGAATTTTTTTTCCTCAACTCCGATATAAAGCTTGTATACCTGAAGAAGTTTTTTTTTTAACATGAACAGGTCGGATATACAGCTGAAATGTTAGATTTCAATTAGCAAGCTATTTGCAGTAGAACGCCACATGTGTACGTTTCCCCCTCTTGCATTTTTAAAAAGGAATTTGCAAAACGCTTTTGCGTTATTTCTTGAATTGAATAAGGAGTTGAAAAAAATATCCAAGTTGAATATTTATCTCTCAATTAAGACTTAATTAGGAGGAAGAAATCTCTATGCCTTTCTAATTTCTAAACGAAGAAAATTTTTTTTTCTCAAAGCATTCTCCAAACATATTAATACATACTATTGCCCCCATCTTATCCATTAGTATTGAAAACGATATGCAATATTTTCGCTCTATTTCTTTAATTGAACTGGCAACACGGAGGCATGTCTGAAAGTATGAATATAAGAGGAGATTTGGTTGGATTTTTTTTCCTCTTCGTTTTTAACATCGAGGTGTAATTAGCAAAAATACAAAAATGTAATTTCCGTTTCATTTTCGAAGAATTTTTGAGTTTATTTCGAAGCAGTTTCAATTCGGTTATAATTACTCCGGTGTTACCAAAAAAAAAGAGAGCTACAAGCATCTCGCGAAATAATTCTATTATTGAAATAATAAGAGTTTATTTGCAAATAATTATGACATTAAAAGGAGTTTTTTTTTTCACTCAACTCACTGGAAAAATTCTCTATTACGCGAAAGTCGCAGTTGCAATTTCCCGCTTTCTTTTGTTTTTAACTGAAAAAGTATTTAAGGAATAAGTAACTAAGAAATTGTATTTTTGTTAAAGAATAAATAATTGAAACATTTAAATACATTTAAAAGTTCCGTTTGATAGTGCTTTATAATTTAAATTTCTATCTCTCATGTCTTTAATTTCTTTAAGAAAAATATTTTAAAATCGCAGACAGCATGTTACATTTAAAAATACGGTGTTTTAATTTTTATAACATGTTATTAACAAAATTGATTTACATTCGCTTTACGTAAATTTAAATAGATGAAATGAAATATAATAAAAGGAAAAATGTATTATATAATTGAAACTCTTATTGTAAAATAGTGACTAACACTATAAAAAATATGAAATAGATATTTCTGTTTAAAGTAGCTCTCAAATCATCATAAAAAATAAATATAAAACAATAAACTACAAATTGAATTTTACATATTTTTTTTAAATGCTTGAAACTCATTTTGTTTTTATAGTAACTTAACAACGTTCATATTAACGATTTATCATTATGGCACAAAAAAGTTTTTGATGAAACTTATCAAATGTAATATTAATTTATATCAAAAATCTAAATTTTACGTTTTTAATCGTTAAGTCTTGACCTAAATAAAAATAAAAATTTAAATAAAATCAACAGTTGTGCGCAATAGTTGCGCTAGTTATGCTTAACCAGGCCTGCTAACAACTACCCTTTTTGTAAAATATTTTATAGAGTGGTAGACATTTTAAAACCAAAGCTTTCAGAATTTTTGGTAATTTTGCCAACATTTTAAAAGCTTCACTACGAAGGAGCTGGAAAAAAGTGGCTTTGGATTTGAACTTTTTAATCATTTATGTGTAATGGTATTGAAAATAAGTATAAATGAGTAAAAAATAATACATCAAAACATAAACTTAGCTATCACTTGAATAAATTTTTACAAAAGCCGTAGAAAGCTGGCAGCTCTTACTAACTATGGGTAAAAATATAGCTATACCAAAAAGTATAGCTATAACTTTTCTGTAGCAAGTGTTATACTTAAGCTTTATTAAACCCATCGATATTCAATTAATTATGATGCGTTCCATAAGCAGTAGTATGTGAAATTTTTGTTACATTGGAGTTTGAATTTTATAAGTTATTCTTGATTTAAAATTTTACTCACTGTCTAGTTACTTACTATTTCCATCTGTTTTTTAAAATGAATATTATGATTTAAAAAAATTTCTAACGTTTTTCTTTTAATGAATCCCATGCCCTATCGTTTGCCAATTGCACGCCTAAATTCATATACATTGGGAGAAAAATGTCCTGACACCTTTCAATTCTTTCCCTCTATAACCTCATCACTTTTAAAACATTGCCCTTTTTTGAAAATCTACACGTGTCTATCTTAAAAGATATTGTAAATTTCTCTTCAATAAAGCATTTATTTTTTTCCCAACAAAAGAAATTGAATTTGGTTTATTATGGTTCGCAAAAAATATATTTTAAATTATTAACCTTTAAGAAGAATTTCACCACCAAGGGGTAAAATTAAAAACAAAACAGTTTATTCGCATCACGTAAGATTGCATTCATATCACAAACAAAGCAAGTATGTCTCAAACTTATTTATGCTGGATACGTATCATATGAAAGATTACGAACGAAATAAATTTAATATTATGATGAAAACAAAAACATCTATCAAAAAGGGTTTTCACGCTTCTTTTAACCTACTCACGAAATCAAATAAAATATCAATGATACAATCTTTATGCATTTTAAAGCTTTTTCGCCGGTTTTAAAAATGAAGATTCTATTCAACATAATTCGAAGTCTCCTTAATTTCATTTTTCTCCCTTTAAAGTAACCTCATAGGAGATATATATAAGAGTATTGAATTTGTTCATTATTACAAGCAGATAAACATTGAATCTTAGGTGAAAATTTGTAACAGTTGTAGCGGAGAGCAATCTGTAAAAGTGTTTTTCATGCACATTTAGTTATCAGAAAGAAAAACAATATTAGGCAAACTTTTTTCCGAAGGAAAAATGGCTAATGTTATCAAAAAGGCAAGGTTTTTACACTTATATAAATCCTTTTATGCATGAATGATTATAATAATGACATTTATATTGATAAATTACACATGTTTAAATATTAAGTAAACTAATCAAAATAAAAATTCAATGATAATATCTTTACACATTTTAAAACCTTTTTCGTTCCAAATGAAGTTGGTGTTAAAACAATTCAATATTATCTAAAATTTTATTTTCTCCCGTAAAACAACCTTAGAGGTAATTAAATAGGTGATAAAATTGAATTTCTTCATAATCGAACCCAAAGCTATTGATAAACTTAGAAAACCATAGGTAAGAAATTTGCTACCGTTTTTGTGAAAAATTTGTAAGAATATTTTACTTACAGCCATAGTTATCAGAAAAAAAACGTACTATGAAGAATTTTTTTTTTAAATAAATAGTTTTATCAAAAAAGGGTTTTTATATTTTCTTAACCTACTCATTACACAATTCACAATTATTATATATTGTTCAATATTCGCAATTATTATAATAATGTTACTTTATTTATTAAATACATATTATAAATGTAACCATTAAATAAACGAGTTAAAATAAAGCATCAATGGTATTATGCAATTTAAACCTTGTTCTGTCATTTCAAAATGATGATACTATTAAAAGTAAATCATATTAATTACATTTCCCCCATAAAGAAACCTCATAGATGATTCCATACATGAGAAGATTGAATTTCTTCATTATCGAACACAATGCTACTGATTGGAATACATATTTTATTATTTGAGTTTTGCTACAGCTGTTGCGTGAAACAATCTATAAGAGTGTTTTTCTTAAAAACGCATAGTTATAAGAGGGAAAATACGAGAATTTTTTTAAAATTTATCAAGAAAAATTTACACTTTTGTAAACCTTCTCATACATGAACTATAAAAAGGATAATATTTATATTGAAAAATACATATTATAAAACGTAACCTTTAAATAAACGAGTTAAATTCCTCAATGGTATTTTGCATTTTAAAACCCTGTTATGCCAATTCAAATGAAGATACTATTAAAAGTAATTCCAAATGACAAAAATTACATTTTCCTCCATAAAGTAACCTCGTAGGATGTTTCATATATGAGAGGAATAACTTTTTTCAGTATTGGACTCAATGCTACTGATTGACATTTGAAAGTTTTGATGGTGAGGTTGCTGGGAGAAATCTGTAAAAGAGCCTTCTTTACGCGCTTAGTTATAGTGAGGAAAAAACAATATGCAGTAAACTAATTTAACTTTTTCAGAGGGAGCAAAAAACTATTAATGTTAACCTAACGTGATTAATTTTTCATTTGAAATTAAGAATATTTTTTTAAATAATTTTCTGATATTTCCATTTTAATCGTTCGTAATAACGCTTAACGATAAAAAATTTCTTTTTCTGATTGTGCTTTAACAATTATTAATTTTGCTTAATCATTTATAACTTATTACTGTGCCAATTTTAGGACAATACACTCACAAAGATAATGGTTTAGTAAAAAGATAATGTAAGAGATTTTTTAAAACAATTTTCTTGAAATATTAATTGTTAGAAAAAGGAAAAAATTGCCTTTTTTCTTTCCTGGTTGAAAAATTATTCTTAAATCAGTAATTTGTTATTTTAAACATCACTTCAAACTAAAAATGTTGTATGAATTTTAAAATTCATTTCTAGCGAAAGTTTAAATTAGCATTCATTTAAAAAATATCATTGAGTATTCAGGGTTGTACAATACACCAAAAAAAAATTTAAAAAAATAAACGAATCACATTAAATAAATAACTTTTCATCTAATGACCGGATCTTCACGTTCCAGGACTCAATCTTAATTGTTAGAGGGGATGACTAAACATGTTAATTATTTACTGCAGACGATATTTTAAGTTACGAAATCAGACACAAACGTCATTTCTCTGAATAAACAGACCTTTTTTGGACAGATTCAGATTTCTGACCCCCAAAATATAGGAAATAGCAGCCATCCGAGAAATATGATAATAATAATAGCTTGGTCAGGAGAACGCTTTAAAGTTTGGATCCCTTAATGTTAATTTTTCTTTTTGCGTATTTCACTATATCTTGAAAACTTTTTAAGTGAATATAGAAATTTTTGCACTAAATTATAAAATTCGTTTATCGAAAGATAATGCCATACAAGAAATAATTTTTATTAAATATTTATTATTTTATTTTAGAATAGTCGAAAGAATTTTAAATTGTAAAGTATGCAGTTTTTTGCTTCATTTTAAAGAACGTAATTTAAGTGGCAAAATACAAAATTTGAGTCTAATTGATCCAATATATCCTGAGAAATTGAATTTCATAGAAGTCAGATCCTGAAAATTTGATTTCTCCGGAGCGATTCGACCGATTTGGTTCAAATTTTGTATTCTGCCACATAAAATTACATTATTTAAAATTAGGCAAAGAATTGTTTACTTTACAAATCAAAATTTTTTGGCATCCTTAAATAAAGTAAAAAATAATAAATATTTACAAAAAATTATTATTTGTATGGAATTATCTTTAGCTAAAATATCTTAAGATTTTATAAGTGTCCAAAAAGTTTTAAATTCGCTTAAAAAATTCTCGAGATATAGCGAAATACGCAAAAAGTAAAATTAACATTACGGAGTCCAACCTTTTGGAGCGTTCTCCTGACCAAATTATTGGGATCCCATTTCCCAGATTGAGGGTACCCCCTTTATATTGGGGGTCAAAAAGCTCAATTCGCTCAAAAAAAGGTGTGTTTATTCAAAGAAATTATGTTTTTGTGTCTGATTTCGTAATTAAAAATATCGTCTTCACTTATTAATTAGCCCATTTGATGTCTCCACTTTGAATTATTATTACTGAATCTTAGTGTTTGAAAGTCTGGGCATTAGATTAAAAGTTATTCAGGATTTTTTTTAAGCTCACTGTGCCTTTTACTACAGGTACATTGCGCAAGAAAAAAGAAATATATCCTGAACAACTTTTGGTCTAATGATTGAATTTTCACATACTAAAATTCAATATTATTGATTCAAAATAAAGACATCAAATATGCTAATTAATGAGTATAAACTATATTTTAAATTACGAAACCATTTACAAACACGTACTTTCTTTAAATAAACATACCTTGTTTTTGACGGATTTAGATTTCTGATCTTCAAAATATGGGGGTTACCGCAATTCGGAAGATAAGGTCACAATACTTTATTTGGAAAAACGATTATAAGTTTGGAAACCTTAATGTTACCTTTACTTTTTGAGTATTTCGCTATATCTCGCGAACTTTTTAAGTAAATAGAAAACTTTGTGATCACTATTGTAAAAATCGTTTCTCCAAAGATAAATCCATGCTAATAATATTTTTTAGTAATTATTAATTATTTTTCATTAGTTTTTGTAGTAGTAGGCAAAAAATGATATCGTAAGGTATACAAATTTTTACTTTATTTTAAAAAACATAATTTTATATAGCAAAATATAAAATTTAAACAAATTCAGTCGAATAATGCCTGAGAAATTGAATGCAAAAAAAAATCTGAATTTAAAATTCCCTTTTTCTGGAAATGTGCGATTAACTTTGTTCAAGTTTTATATTTTGCCTTTTAAAATAAGGCTGAAGTAAAATTTTGAATACAGTACGATTCAAAATTCTCTTCACTACTATTAAATATAAAAGTAATAATCAATTCTTAAAAACTGTTTTTTGCACCTTTGTATAAACGATTTTAAAATTGAGTGCAATTTTTTTTTTCAAATTCACATAAAAAATTCTGGAAATATATCAAAATTCGCAAAACTAACTAATATTAAAGGGTCAAAGCTTTTGACCGCTTTTCTGACCAATCTTGACACTATATTTGGTCAGTAATTAATCTAAATCCGTCAAAAAAATGTATGTTTATTCAGAAAAAAGGCGCTACCGTGCCTGATTCCGTAATTTAAAATATCGTCTACACAAATTAATTAGTGAGTTTATGATCACCCCCGTAGAACCAGTGAAAATCCAATCCAATTAATGAAAATTCAATCATTTGAGCAAAAATTATTCAGAACATTAAAGTTTGTTCTTTTTTTGCGCACTGTACCTTGAACTAATGTAAATATTTTTGCCACCTTAATTCTGCTTTCAGCCTATTTAATTGTTCCTCATAACAACAGGTAGTATTTTCTGTGTTTTGTCCATTTGAAGTCATTCAAACAAATATTTAAGAACGGTTTTAGGCTTTCTAGTAATTTGCTTCTCCATAAAATAAAATATTCTCTATAAAAATAAAATACAGATTTTTAATAAAAATAACTTAATTTTGTCAGGTTCAACATAATCAAAAACAGATATACTTATTGTACCTTGAACTAATCCAAAGCACATGCAACAAGTTCTTCTAAATACCAGTTAACGCAATTGAATTTCCTGAACATATACATCTGCAAATTTTTTAAGTATTCCAATTAAGTATTATATGGTTTTACGTTTATAGTTCAATTAGTTTATTTTATATAATACTATTTTACTTTTTTTTTTCATAACAGATGTTGAACATCCGATTCAATTCTGAGTTTACGACTACCAATGCTCAACTTCATAGTCCTGTACTTTTGAACCTGATTCAGAAGACAAAGGAATCCCTGTATCACAGTGTGATCCCACTAGTATCATTGGTACAAACAAGAATGGGCAAAGGTTTTTTTTGTTGGAATTCCCAGTTGTGTTACATGAAGAGGGAAACCACGAAAATCCGAAATGGTTAGCCTGACAACAAGGGGATTCTAACCTATGATCCGCATACCATTAGGGATTTTTTTACTTCAGCACTGTGGTCAGTGCGAGTCGGAAACCTTATCAAACAACCACAGCTGGGATACGAAACTGGGTCACCTAATTAGGAGGCGAAATCTATATCCTATGAGTCGCCACTGCTCAATATATACTATTTTATTTAAATTTATAACCGTCCATGACTGGCAGACTCAATTTTGAGTTTACTACTACCAATGTTCAACTCCGTAACGTTGTAATTTTGAACCATATCCAGAAGACAAGAGAACTTCTTTATCAAACATGGGGGGAAATTTACCGTGGTGGTGACTTTATCTATCTAAATAACCTGTTTCTGCGATACATGCAGAGGAAAATCCCCAAAAATCTCTCACGGTTAGCCTGATTGCAAGGGGAATAGCCAATGATCCGTCTAGAAACTTAAAATGAGCATTATCCAAGGTTAAACATCTGATTGCCCAAGATACAACATATAGTGGTCTTAGCTACTACATGATAGACTACATTAAGAACTACATCTTGCGTTTCTTATAATCAACATAATCTTTTAAACTGTTTTAGCTTTTTCAAAGTTGCGGGCCAATTAATGACTTGTGAAATTAAAAATGGCAAATGAGCAAAAATATCTTTATTTTAATTTAGGAATCATAAAAATCTGTTTCATTCTTTAAAGAGGAAGAAAACTGCTAAAATCACACTCATTTTAAAAGATAATAAAACTGCCACTTGATACCAATTTAAGCATAAAGTTATTAATACTTTCCTAACGTTAATAAATAATATCATTCACGAAAATTTAAAAAAACAATTTCATTTAATCTACCCCTTTTAAGAAGAAAAATTAGAGTACACTGTTTCCCCCAAATTCAAATGCATTTAAAACACAACCAAAGATTCTCTTTGTTTAAATTAAAGGTTCAGCTGCGAGAAAATCATAGCGATAAATCAACACCACGAAACAGAACCCATTTAGTACGAAAAATGGCGAATACAACTCTACAAAACCCCTTCTCTTCATCTAATCTCACTGCATCATCTGATACTAAACGATGTAATATATCTCCCTCCACCCCCCTACACCTACATTCCTCTTTCTCCAATACCTAAAACGCTTTACCCCACTCTCCTCTTACAAAGAGGAGAACCTGATGAAGGATTGCCCCATGGACTGTTCGCCCATCTATAGCAATGGGTCATCCTTGCATAGAGAAGCTAATGATCTACCTCAGGGGAGGGGTTTTCAAATGGCCGCCATTAGTTCCATGGGCTTTAAAGAGAATCATAAACTCGTTTTGAGTTATTATTGACTCCATGGCCATTGATTATGATTAGGGGGAAAAGGATGGCTAGCAAAAGGTTGCCGAAACTTCGCATCATGGTCGATTAGCATGCATTCGGAAATGGCTATTAACGTCAATTTCTCTACAGCCAGCTTGATTCAGTTTTCTAAACTTAAATCTACCACCGGCTACTAATTGATCAGCGTCTCTTTGCTTTATTAAAATGTGTCATTCTGTGGAGGGAAGATGGATTAAATTTTAAATTTTTGAGAATGAATGATGACGTTTAAGCGATTAAGAGTAAAAGGCGAATTTCGAATTGTCGCGAAGCGTTTTGGTAAAATTTATCATTTTGGGATTTAACAATGTATTCGATGAATTTTAATTCTGATAGGGAATTTTCGGAATGAAGACCAAATACTCTAAATAACTTATGCTCTAATGTTTGGATTTTTACGTACAATTTTAATGGATCTGATCTGAAATATGCTAAGTAATTAGTGCTGAAAATGTTTAAGTTTACGATATGAGGCACACAAATGTACCTTCTCTGAATAAACCTATATTTTCCGACGAATTTTTAATTTTTGAACTTCAAAATATAAAGGTAGTCGTAATCTGGAAAATACTATCCCAATAGTATGGTAGAAATTTGTACACCCTTAATGTTTTTGTTTTTTTCGCGTATTTCACCATTATCTTCGGAAGTAATGAAGCAAATCAATTTCACACACGATTCAAAAACGTACTTATCCAATTTCTACGAAAAATTTTTTTTTTATGAATCATTAAATATTTGCTTTAATTATGAGTTTATTAAAATGTTGAATTTTAAGGTCTATAAATGTTTACACAATTTAAATCAGCGTAGTTTTGAAAGAAAAAAATCCAAAGTTTGAAGGAAATCGAACGATTAGCTCTTGAAGAATAAAAATTTGAAAGTACCGACTTCCTTCACATAGTAAATACTGACTCTTTGATCGCTCTCTTAAACTATTAAGATCATATTTTCCAGATTGCGGATATCCTCCATATTTTGAGAGTGAGAAATCTGAATCCATCAAAAAAATGTGATTTCGTTTGTATCTGGTTTCGTAACTTAGAATATCGTCTGAACTAATTAATTGGTATATTTAATCTGAAGCCTTGGAACCATTAAGATTGATTCCTAGTGAGTTAAAATCCGATCGTTAGATCAATAGTTATTTAGACTTCTTTTTTTTTGTTATTATTTTACTGTAATCCATCACTATTGATTATGATTACGGAGAAAAGAATGGTTAGTAAAATATTTCCAAAACTTCGCAGCAAGGTCAATTAGCCAGCATTCTGGAATGGCTATTAACGTCCATTTCTAAACAGCCAGATTTATTTAGTTTTCTAAACTGAAATCTGCAACTGGCTACTAATTGAGAAACATTAATTTATCTTTTCTCTATTCAAATGTGCCATTTTGTGAAAAAAAAGTATAGATTAAATTTTAAATTTTCAGAAAGAATGATAATGTTTAAGTGTTTAGAAGAAAAACGCTGAAGTAGAGAGTTTCAAATTGTCATGAAACAGTTTATCATTTCAGACTTAACATTGCCTTGACTGAATTTTAATTCTGTCAGGAAGTTTTTGATTTCTGACTACAGCATTTCTTTTTCGTTCAAATGTATTTGATTCTAGGGAAATAAATGTAATATTAAAATTAGTTAAAGTTAAGAAAATAACAAGCATGTTTACATTAAAATTTTCGGAAGAGTATTTTTGCGACATTATATTATATTATATATATATATATATATATATATATATATATATATATATATATATATATATATATATATATATATATATATATATATATATATATATATATATATATATATATATATATATATACGGAATTATAAGTTTAAAAAAATTTTAGACACTCGAAGTAAACAGCGCCATTAAACTCGAATAAATACACGTATAAGCTGTTGACAAAATTAGAGCATATTTACTAAATTATGAGATAAAGAATGCAATATTATAAATAAATCAATAATGATACCACATACCTTCAAAAAGAATTGTTCGATTTCATTATAATAAAGTGTCGAACAACAAAAGATTAGAAGATTTTTTTTAATATAACACCCAAATAATTTATTCCGAAATCATAATAAAACAGACTTCTTTCCAGGTTGCCGTACACTAATTTCACGGCATATCACACTTTATTTCAACTATGACTAACCTTTTTTTTTTTTTTTTTTTTAAAAAAAAGAATTACTTTGAAAGGCAACTGTACTTCAGCTCAATTTCGGCTACTTTTTATTTTTTTAAGTTTATTTTTGAAAGCAACTCTACACTTCAGTTCAATTATGGCTAACCTTTTTTCAATTTACTTTGAAAAACAACCATAGACTTCAGTTCAACCTAGGGGCCTCCCTGGCCGAGCGGTATCGCCGGTCCAAACGCTCTGTTAAGCGTGGAGGTAGCGGGTTCGAATCCCGCCGTAACCCTGGATGTATTCTTTGTGATGTCTTTCTCTGAATTGTTCTATCTGTATTTTCTACTTGACAATGACTTATAAGCCTATATTGAGCACACAAGTCAGCAAATGTATGTAATTTCAATAAATAATTTCTTTCAGTTCAACTGTGGCTAAACTTCTTTTTAATTTATTTTTGAAAACAACTGTACTCTTCATTTCAATTATGGTGATGATGATTTATTGAAATTACATGCATTTGCTGACTTGTGTGCTCAATATGGGCTTATAAGTCATTGTCAAGTAGAAAATACAGATAGAACAATTCAGAGAAAGACATCACAAAGAATACATCCAGGGTTACGGCGGGATTCGAACCCGCTACCTCCACGCTTAACAGAGCGTTTGGACCGGCGGTACCGCTCGGCCAGGGAGGCCCCTTCAATTATGGTTAACCTTTTTTCAACTCACTTTGAAAAAGAGCCATAGACTTCAGTTCAAACTATGGCTAACCTTTTTGGTAATTTACTTTGAAACACAACTGCACAACAACAAAATTAATCCCAATTTTTTATGTTGCAGATACATTTATGACATTTTCTGCATTTACTATCAATTTTAAATAAGCTTTATCGAAATTGTGAGAATCTTGTTTGAACTAATAAAGATGATTATACTGTACTCTTTTTGGATTAACATGTAATGTTATGCCACGAACCCACTATCTCTGTATACGATAAATGTAAAAACTTCAAATTATGGGTGCTCAGTCTGCAAAACTATTTTAGTTGATTCAGTATCAAAGCGTTCAGACGCACTATTATTTCTTAAGTTATGAAATTTAAGCAAATTTGTAGCAATAAAATCAACTTTACTTTGGAAATTGCGAAAAATGTTAAAGCAGAAACTTATTTATAATAATTTTCTAATAAATTACGTCCCGCAGTGGTCTGATCATATCGCAGTAGAACACCGAAGTCAAGCATCACTGGCTGCGGTCAGTAAGCTGGTGGGTGACCACTTTGATCAACCTTCGTAGGGACAGAGGGTGAGCGGTATCTGTCCTCGTTGAACTGTTCTACCATAAAGCGCTCGACTTCAAGCACAGGTCATGAAGCCACCAAAGTCGGGGAGCCATCCCCTCTGCAGAGGATCAAAATTGCGACAGCCTGTCTTCGGATCATCCTCAAGGATGTTTCCCAGATCGTAGCCAGCGGCACATTGTGCAGCTCTAGTGCGACGTAAATAAAGTACCTACCTAATTAATTACATTAATTTTGAGTCCCGCAGTGGACTGATCGTCAAGACACGGTTCCCAGCAGATCACCGAAGTCAAGCATCACTGGCTGCGCTCTAGTGTGACGTAAATGAACTACAACAGCAACAACAACATTAATTTTGAAGGCCACGATAGCCCAATGGTTTGAAAGTCAGACTCTGGTCCGGGAGGGGGGTTCGATCTTCGACACCTCTAAGATCCACCGAGTACATGAGGCATACGTGATCGTAAAATCTGTGGAATCGAAAATTTTGTGATCGGTTGCTGAGCAGTACCATGGATCTGGAGAAAATTTTCTTCCCTTTCCGATCTATGTCTAACTTGAGGAAGAGGCCTCACCCATGAGATCCCCTCTTGCAGAGGATCAAACTTGTAATGATATGTCTTCAGATCATCCCAGACTGTGGCTTTTAGTTATTTGTGCAGTTCTAGTGCGACATGAATATAGTACCTACGCACCTAATCATTTTTCGATACAATTTAAATTTTAGCTTTCATTGACTTTTTTAGAGTTTACTCTGTCCACAATGCATAAACCGTACCCGTTACTTCTATTTATTTATGAGATCCTATCTTCAACCAAGGGGCCTCCCTGGCCGTAAGCGCGGAGGTGATGGGTTCGAATCCCGCCGTAACCCTGGATGTATTCTTTGTGATGTTCTTCTTCGTGATGTTCTTTTCTGTATTATGCTATCTGTCCTTCTACTTGACAAAGGTTTGTAAGCCTTAATTGAGCACACAAGCATGCAAATGTATGTTGTACCAATAAACAATAAGCAAACAATCCTCAACCCAATAATTTTGCGGGGCCTCCCTGGCTGAGCGGTATCGCCGGTCCAAACGCTCTGTTAAGCGTGGAGGTAGCGGGTTCGAATCCCGCCGTAACCCTGGATGTATTCTTTGTGATGTCTTTCTCCGAATTGTTCTATCTGTATTTTCTACTTGACAATGACTTATAAGCCTATATTGAGCACACAAGTCAGCAAATGTATGTAATTTCAATAAAATCAAAAACCAATAATTTTGCAGGATGGTTCTTGATGCTTTAGTATTAATGTACGGTAATCTGGAAAGAAATCGGTTTTGCTACAATTTCGATATAAATTATTTGGTGAGATATATTTAAAATGTTCTTCTTCTTTTGTGTTCATAAAATAGGATTAAGCCGAAAGCAATATGGTCTATGAATAGGAACTAAATTACTGACTCATAAAGGATATTGAACTGAAAAACTATATAAATTGAATAAAAATATTTGAGTATTGAATAAATACATTCAAAATCATATTTTAAGAACACGCGAATTTCCGGATTGAAAAAAAAATGTGGTTGTCTTGTTATCAAGTATATGTTCATTCACACTATAAGTGTTTAAAGTGAAAAAGTGAAAGCTTTCAGATTATTCCATAACTGATTTTCTTAAATTAAATAAAATGACACTAACCATTTTCTTGCATATTGATCTCTATAGAAAAAAAAACTAGCTGTTGATTCAAATTCTATTTTAGCGTACTCAGTATTAGCAATAGATCGAAATAAAATAACTGTCGAGGTACCTTTATCGAAATCTATCGAAAACACTTACGCTATTTTCACTATAACTCGGCAGAATATTGTTAATGTTCTGATACACTACCCTACAATAATAGAAGATACACCATCAGCTTTTGACATTTTTTTTACATTTCTCAGGAAATACTTAGAAAATCATTTTGTAACTTTAGAGGTTCATGCGATTTTTCATGCTTAACAGCAAGGTTTCAAGCTTTCAAAGGCGTAAGGGACTAACAATAAATTACGAACGAAAACAAGTGTTTTTCAAACACCCTCTGCCAGAAAAAAAAGTAATAAGCTTGTAACTTGTATCGATTACTTTGGTAGTTATTTCCAACTACTGCATAAAATTTCATAAACTTCGCTTAAATATTTGTGAATGAATGGACATTTTTTTTTATAAAAAACTGATTTATTTATAGTTTTTTTGCTATAACTTTAAAAGTATTAAATAAAATTAAGCAAAATTTTTGAAGCAATTTAGAATTAATCGGAAAATTATTATTTAAAAATTTGAAAAAAAATCGTTAAGAACTGCGAGTTAAGAATATTATTTTTTTATGTTGCGCATGCGCAAAAGAAATTGAAACATTTCTTTTCATACTTTTTTTAAAATAATGAACGAAATCTAATTTAAATATCTTAAAAATTTTAAAAGTTTCAAGCATTTTCTAAGTAGTTTCTATACCTTTTAAAACAAAGCTCAAAACGATGAAGGGTTTTCCATAAATTTTAATTCGTATTATGAAGCAATATATATTTAAAAAAAGACATCAGATTGTTAGATATCATCCCCCATAAATATATGTTTTCCTTCATGTGTTTTTCTTTCTTATACCATCTCATTTGTAGATGGACGATTACAGTAAGGTATTATCATTTGATTATTTGTTTTATGATACAAAATGAAATTTGTGGAAAAACCGCTTATCATTTAGAACTTTCCTTCAAAGAGTACAAAAACTACTGAAAAAATTGCTTAAAACTGTTTGAATTTTAAAGACAATCAAATCAGATTTTTTCATTAGTTACCAAATACGATTCTCAACAAAAATATGAAAATAAATTTTTAAATTTTTTATGCACATGTGCAGTATAAAATAACTACTTTAAATGCACATATCATGAACAGTTCTTAGCAATTTTTTTTCCAAATATTAAAACAATAATTTTCGAACTGATTTTAAGTTGCTGCAATTTTTTTTTAAATTTCATTAAACACTTTTAAAGTTATCGCTAAAAACTTAAGAAAAAAATTCATTTTTTATAAAAATGCTGATATTTTCATAAATATTTAAGCGAAGTTTGCCAAATTTTACTCAGTGATTGAAAATAACTACCAAAGTAATCGATACAATCTATATTTACTTTTTTTTGTTATTTATAGTCGGTCTCTCAAACCTCTAAAAGCTTGAAACCTTATTGCTAAATATGAAATATATCTAAACTTACAAAATCATTTTCTAAGTATTTCTTGAGAAATTTAAAAAAAAATTCAAAAGCTGAAAGTGTCTTTTTCAATATTGCAGAGCAATGTATATACATTATATATATTTTGGTAAAAAAAATACTCAAATTTTTATAGTAAAAATATAATAAACAAGAGCTGTTAGTTTCCTCGTTCAAAATATCTAAATTACAGTAACAAAATAGAAATTCGTGAAGCTTAAAATCAATTTTTACTGCTCTTATAAATATTGCCAATAAAATTGAACTCTGACGTTCTCACTTCTTTAATACGAAAATATTATTTCATTTTTTTAAATTTACATTTAAGTTTACGCTGTTTTATTCGCTAGACCATGTAGCATGAAAAATCTTTTTCTGCACTCAAGGTTTGCTAAAATGATAAGTAATTAAAAATGCATCTGTTTTTGCAATCGAAATTATTGGAGTAAGTGGAAAAGTCAATAGAGACAGAGAAAATAATAGATTTATAAAAAAAAAAAGCGCTACTAGATTCCAGGTTCAAAAAACCTTCAAAATAAAATATCTCGTCTACAATGGCAGTAAAGCACAATATGAAATAATCAAAACAAATCTCTATTACTCTTATAATTCTTGCAAATAAAACGGAAGTAATCGAGGCTTTCACATTCGTTTCAATAAATATGAAATTGTTATTTTTCTTATTTATTTTTTTCAATACTTTTGTTTGAAGTCACTTCATTTTTTACTGACCAAATAATGTGGAAAAATAATTTACACTATACAATGAGAAATTCAAAACTACTAGAATATGGTAAAATTTATCAAATTTTGGTATTTACCGTATTTTTGACTTTATTCTATGGGAACACCTAAAAGCTCGGTAATTTTAAGCGAGTACTTCGGTAATTATTTTGGTAAAAGAAACAATAAAATATTGTTTTCTAATATAAGATAAAATTTCGTTAATGTGATAAAATTTAATAATTTTATCATGATGCCTTAGAGCAAGGCATAAAAACCATTTATTCGGTTGAATTTCTTTTTCGGTCTTGTACTTTTTACTAAATGTATTGTAATAAGAACTATAATTTAAAAACCAGAATTTCCTGTAAACATTTACCACGTGAGCGGAAAAATTACCAAATGAATGGTTTGAATACCCTCTATTTTGCTTTGGTTTTACCAAACAGAATTATGTTGCTGTAGTTTCTCTTACCAGAAATGTAAATACCATGCAGTGCTGTAATTTTACCATAATTGTCTTCTCCGTGCATTGACTTTTCAAAGTGTTTTACAAACAATTTGGTTAAGTAATAAAAAAATGCATAATTTTTTAAACAAAACGAATGAAAAAACGCGACTTAATTCCGAATTCAAGAACTTTTCAAAATGAAAATATCGTATCTAAAATAGCAAGATAGCTCTAAATAAAAATCAAAGCCAGACTCCACCATTCCATTAAAGAGCATTGAAAACCTTGCATTTGGTAAAAATCAACCCCTATCTTCCTCTCAAACTCAAATAAGAGAGAAAAGAAGGAGAAAAAAATAAGACATGAGCAAAGAAACGATTACATGTGCTCGAATATGGTTGAAAAAAGACCTTTTCATTTTATTTCTAAAAATGAATTGAACTGCTATCGTCTACTTTGAAGTAGTAGCTCTGGAGAAAAAGCTTAGAGGGGGGGGGTAAGAGCGGTTGGCAATCCCCCGTCGGGATTAACTCCCCTTTATCGCATAGGCAAAGAAATGACTCTGTCATAATATTGGATGGGAGACACATGCAAGTCGCAGTTGGCTGTATTTTGGGGGTCGTCTTCAAACATTGACTGTCGCCAATTTTTATATATATGCATATCAATTCAAACAGCAACAAAATATATCTTCGAGTAAACGATAAATTGAATAATACGTTTCATAATTTTTTTTTTTAAATTTAAAAGCTAAAAAATATATGTAATGAAAATAGAAATAATTAAAGCAAATTACTTTTTATAAGAGGTTAGCCAGTTGCCATTTAATTCGCTACTGTAAAAGTTTTATTTTTGTAATTTAAAAGAGAAAAAGGTTTTAATAAAGGAAAGTTATTAAAATTACTCGCTTTTTATAAAAGCAAACAATTTTTTTTAGCATCATTACCATTTAATTCATTAAATGCATTATTTGAAGTGTTTCACAATTGTTGAAATAAAAACAGTTTCTTTCCAGAAAAAAAGCTCTTTATATTTTAAACTGTATTTTGCATATTTAAAAATGGGTATTATTAACTTTTAAATTTAATCGTTCCCGAATACTTTTTAATTGTTTTTAATTAATTATATGGTTTCTATTGTTTCCAATCCTAAATTTTTCACCGTTATTTATTTAGCTTCCTTTTATTTATTTAAAATACATTTTTTTCAACTCATATGCGTTAATTAATTAGCTGAAAGCAACAAGTAAAAATTAAATAAAACGAGTGACATAATTATGATTTTCAATTCCAAAAATAGTAAAAATTGTTAAAGTAATAAAAACGCGCGCACTATTCTCAATGATATAGTTTAATTACGTTCTAAAATTATACAATTTAACATTAAAAATAATTTTGATTTAATAATATTCAAAAATGTGCTTCTTTTTTTTTAACCAATTCTTTATTTTTAATTTTTTTAAATTTATTTCCTACTAACCTATTTTTGTCTTTTGAAATCGGATTGTTTAAATGAGCTCACGTCACAAAATTACACTAAAAGAAATTTTTGGTCATTTTGAAACATACGATAGTTTAAACTTTCTGCTACACCCTGAATAACTTTTCATCTAATAATCTGATTTTCAAGTACCTCTGTTACATCTTAATGGTTTGGGTGCTTAACCTTAAATATGCTAATCAATTAGTATAAATGATATTTTAAGTAACAAAAAACGACACTAAAATGCGCTAAAACTCTGAATAAACATGTTTTTTCTCAGCGGATTTGGATCTTAATCCCTCAAAATATAGGGGTGTAACCGTAATCAGGAACTTATCCCAATAGTTTAGACAATTTGAAGGGCTGTGGTAGCCTAGTGGTTATAGTATTGGACTCCAGTACGGAGGAGCCGGGATTCGATCCTCGACTATGTTAAGATCAGTCAAGTACATGCGATATAAATGTTCGTAAAAATCTGTGGAATCAAAAGTTCTGTGGGCAGTCGCTGAGCCACGAGTACAAAGAAACTTTCCTTCCCCTTCAGATCTATGTCTAAATTGAGGAAGTGGCTTCATGAATGAGGGGTGCTGCCATCTATGGGTGGGCTTCGGTGCCAAGATGTACTCTTACCCCTATCATGCTCTCTTGTCAAACAAAAAGAGCATTTTTCTATCTTATATCGCAAAAAGTCAATGACTGACGAACTTGTCTTGTCCATATGACATTAGAAGCAACAACTACTTTGAAAGAAATTAAAAATTTCACATCAAAACGCGGTATTCAATTTTCCATAAAACACCAGAAACTTTCCTCGAAACTTAAACACTTGGATACGAAACTGCAATTTCTAAAGTAAAATGTCCAGAGGGGGAATTGAACTGATAGTAAAACTAAACGCGCCAATCCATTTAACAAACAGCTGATACGAAACTAAATTGTTTATTTTGAACATTACAAACAGAATGAATTAATCCAATAAATACAATTTTTCCTAAAAAACACCAGGAACATTACTTCAAAATCAAACACCTGAATGAGGGATAATAATTTAATTTCTGATGTAAAATTTCAGGCAAAAAATTGAGCCTCCCAAACGAAACACATTTAACAAAAATGTGATTCTAACCATCCATCTAATTTAGCGATCTGAAAAAGAATGAAAATTTTTACAAGATCCCCCAATTCATCCTAAGAACCTTCTTCATTCCTATAAACCCCTTTCAGCACCACACCTACTAAGAGAGAGAGGAATGGGAAAAATGGGTGTATAAGAGAAATAAGAAGACCCCTGAAAGTGCTGGGACAAATGATTCCTCTCCACTTTGAGCGATAGATAGAAATACATCTACAAGCCATATCCATTCAGAGGGGGCTGATAAGCAAGTCCGTTTGCTGCTGAACCCCCCTCTCCCCCATCAGCACTCCAGGTAAAACGTTTGCTCTGTCACCGGGATCAGGCGTTTGTGTTTATATATTTACTTGTTTCTTGCAGGAAGAGTCAAGCTTTTTGGCGAGAAAAGATGGGCCTGGGGGAAATGACTTCCATTTTCCCCGTTTCATCTTTAGGCAGGGAATATAGAGCTATTTAAGTTAAGGTTTTTAGGGTTTATGGGCTCACGACAGGTGAAATTGGGAAGAAGAGGTTCTTTTATTTCTTCTTGGGCGGCAGATGACTTTTTCCGAAAGAGTTCCCTTTTTTTTCTGACACATTGTGCTCGGTGGGAATTTTTTTTTTTTCTTCTCTTTCTGGAAATAAATTTCTCGATAAATGACGTTTCCAAATAGGCTGTTTCACCATTTTTATAGGTGATATACTTTAATCTTTTTAATTGATGTAATAAAGAATTTTTTTCTTTTGTACAAAGTTTGCTATAACATTACAAAAATGGACAAAATTAACTGTTTACACCGGTCACAGAATGACAGAACATAAGAAATAGTGATAAAAAAAATTATCTATCAATCAGCATCCGATCGCCACTTGTTTCACCTAAATCTGAAAATTGCATTATTTCTCTCTTTCTCATTTTACTACAACATAATAAAAATTGGTAATGTTAACAGTCACTACTGGCCCCAGGGTAATCAGATACAACAAAAAATAATGATCGAAAAATAATTCATCAATCACCACCCAATCGCTGCTTTTTTTCACCAAAATCTGAAAATTGCATTATTTTGCCCTTGCTTTGAATACTATAGCATTGTATTTTATTCTAAACCATCGTTAAAGCCGACCCGATTTTGGGTTTACGACTACTAATCTTCAACTCTGTAGCCTTGTAATTTTGAACCCAATCCAGAAGGCGACAATAGAACTGCTGGATCAAGTATTAAGAGAAATGTGCTTTTTTGAAGAGCTTTTTGATAGAACTAACCCGCATTTGTGTTGCATGAAGAAAAGAACCACGAAAACTTTCTTCGGTTAACCTAATGGCAAGGGTACATTAACCCATGATCTGTCTACCACTGAGGATATCTAACGTCAGCACTGTGGTCGATGCGAACCGAGTGCGGAATTCGCTTCGCTGGGAATTGAGCCCGGGACATTGAGAGGCAAACGCTCTATCCCGTGAGCCACTACGGCTCTTATATAACATTATAAGAATTATCAGAATTAACACTCACTATTGACCACAGTAAAGAGTGATTAAATATAAAAAAATAGCGATCAAAAGATTATCCATTGCCAATTTTGCTCACCGAAATCTTAAAATTGCATTATTTCGCGCTTGCCTTGTTTACTGTAACATTATAAAAATTGGGTAAACTAACTGTCTTTACTGGCCACGAGGGCATAAAATGTAAGAAATGGTGATCAAAAAATTATTCATCCATCACTATCACCACTCGATCTCTCTTTTTTTACACCGAACTCTGAAAATTACTCATTTTGTGCTTACTTTGTTCACAATAACGTTATAAAAATTTGTAAAATTAGCCGTCGCACATGGCGACAAAAATGGCAATCAAAAAATTACGTGTCAATCACCACCCGATGGATAGGTCAGGATGACTTTTTTTTCCTTTATTTTGGAAATATTTTACGATATTTTGGAAAAATGTCCCCAAAAAAAGTTCAGATTAAAATTATCAATATTTTGCAAAAAAGGTTTAAAATTTTCAAATCTTAAAATAGGAACAACTTGTTTTTAAAAAGTAGCCATTATTAAAACTGCAACTACAAGGCGCTGGCAACTAAATTTCTTAATTTTGTCCTATAAAATATAGTGATGGATATCTATATTAGCAATTATTAAATTTCCAAAAAATATTATTTAACATACTTTAAATATTAAAATAAAATCGAAAAAAAATTGCTTATAAATTCTGAAAATACTTTATAACTAGTCTAATTAAAATTAATTTACATTTCAAGCGATCTAAGGCTATTATTCAACTCAAACTTAACGAAAAGTAAGTTCATCGCTATTCAAAACCGAAAATATCGATAAAATTGGTCATAAATAAATTTTACTGCTCAATATCATGCTGTAGATAATTGCGAAATACAAAATTACAATTTAGAGAATAATCATAACCATACAAAAAATCACTTTAATCAATTAAACGTAAGTATTCTGTAAAGCTGATGTCTATGCACTGAACACCAGTCTTGAAATTAAAACCTTAAGTACAAATATAATAAAAAATCCATAATATTTTATTTATTCAAGAAAACATATTTTGCATGCGTATGTTTCTCAATATAGTTTCAATTCTTGATTCGAAGTTGTATTGTTAATCTATCATTATCCTAGATTTGTAAGCAAATTTACGAGATATAAAAAAGACGAATAATTGGTTTGCTTATTCATTTTAGTTTTCATACTTGATTCAGCCCTCTATTCATTATCAGCTACAGAATTCTACAATTAGTTTATTCGTTTTTTATCAACTAATAATTGAAATACTTCATTTATTTATTTGAAACATCTAAAAGTTATCAGTATCTTCAATGATCTCACAATTCACATATCTTTCGGTATTTTTCAAGGCAACTTTTCAAGAAGCTGGTATAACCTCGAGCTGGGTCGACTTCAAGCCGCTATCGCCAGCTCAGTGCGTCATGGAGATCACTGTGTCAGGGAGACAAATTTAGCGATTTGGCAAAATAAACAAATATTATGCATTTAAATAAAATTAAAATATGATCTTTTCCCAATAAATTTAATTTTTCGAAATATGCTTTGAAAATGCATTTTCTTAAAACAGTCAAATGTTCTTCAATATTATTGCATTTTTTTTAGAAATAGCATAACATGAATTTAAAAAAAGAAAAAAGAAGAAAAAAAACCGAAATCACAGCGTTGGTTGGTCAACAATATGTTTTGTTTAACAATTATCAGGCCATAAAATCATGAAACTTATTGTATCTTAAATTTATCCGTAGTATATAAAAATAAAATACTTTAAACATCAAGTTTTAATATTTTTGTTTTCAAAAGAGTTCCATTACTTCTCTATTAAGTCATCAAACACAGTTTTAAAATTAGCCTCAAAAAATATCCATTAATTATGCTCGTATAATTAGTTTCGGGAAAAATAAAATCATCTTCTTGATATTTAAATTATCTGTCAGAGCTCATAAGTGAAAATTAAATCGGTTTGTTTCAAAATTAAACTCCGATAAAAGGGATAAGCTTCCCCTCGGGGACTTTTCAAACTTTCTGAAAGAAAAAGTGCAATTTTAATTTGGCTATTAATTTCAAAGTCTTCACTCTAATTCTCGGAAACAACGTTCTGTTTGAGGTACTTTTTAACTTCTTTCTCATTAAAGTCTATATTAAAATTTCATCACCTGTCAAACATTGGAGAATAATGCGCTTTTAAAACATTCCTCACCGTTAAATCCATAAGTTTTCACCACCCTGCAGTCAATTTTCGCTTTTCCGAACTTACAACAAACAGTAATCTTATTTTAGGAAAAGGTAAGGAACTACCATTCTGTAAAGAATATTAAAAAGCTCAATACACACAATTCCCCATGATATCGCTTTAACCTCTAGCAAGCAATTTTTTTCCCCTATCCTTTTCCTATTTTCATCATCGTCATTACATCTCCTTCAAATCATAGGAATTTCAGGCTCATTTCATCCAATTTGGGCAACCCCGTCAAATACATACTTATATCTATAGAATGTTCATAAACTCCTTTCCTTATTGCCCGAAGCCATCGAAAAGTAGTTTCGGTTCTAAAAATCTAGCGCCGATTAAAATAATTTAAAAGCATTTAAAACGTAAAGGATTGTCAAGGGGTATTTTAGTTATTTTAGTTGAAAATTTTAAGCGCTGGCACACACCTGGGGCGCAAATCTTTTCTCGCTAACAATCTGCTTCTCTCTTGGAAATAAATAAATAAATGAGGGGTTAAGGTTGGAGGGTGGGTGGAAGGAGAGAAAAAAAAGGAAAACCACGGCTGCTTGTTATCCGAGAGAACTATTTGTGTAGACGTTTGTGCCTCGGGTTACATTACAAATCCATCTGTCAATGTCGTTTTCTAGTTGGCCCGTTTAATCGCACAATTCGCGAAGCTCTAACAACTCCCTGATCGATGAAGTAAACTCTTTCTGAACATTTCAAAAAGTTAAAATTGTCCCACTGGCGCCATCTGTGAAAGAATTGGTGAAACTGCATCACGAAGAGTTAAATATGACAAATTATCAGAAAAGTAAAAAAAATATTCCCCACTTTTTCATAGTACATTATGAATCATAGCTACAGTAAAAAATAATAAAAATAATTTAAAAATTTATAAATTTAGAAATCAATTGTGCCAATATATAATGTGTCATTTTTGTAGAATTAATTTTAAAATTTTTATTGTATGCTGTTTGCACAAATAAAGCTTTCAATTGTCGTCTCATTATATTTTTGTGTTTTGATATTTTTTTATTATTTATTTTTCTTTAAAATAAACAATTTAATAACCACTTTATCTTACCTTTTTAATCTTTTTTGAACTTTTAAAAGAAATGTTCACCAGTTCTTTGCGTTCAAAAAGGGGTAATTCATTAAAGGGATATTTTATAACAAATGTTTATAAAGACTAAAATGATCTTTCTGAGTGTTTGTAACAAATTATATAATTGTGTAGTTAAAAAAAATTTAAAAAATAAAGAATGGAAGAAGGAGTAAATACTGTAACTGAGTAATTTTAAGAATAACATCCATTTGTGAACATTCTTCCTTTCTAAACAAAGGAGAGTGCGAAATTTCTAAATAAATATAAAACATACCTAACAAGAAAATATGATGCATACGAACTTTGAGTATGAAAAACCATTTTTTTATGCTTTTAGTTCTTAGTTTTAAAGAAATACTCAACTTAAAATAGAGCTTACTATTTTCAAGCATAAGAATTTTATTATTATTATTAACTGAGAAGATTTAAACTCTTATGAAATTTAACAATTTTAAATATTTCTCTATCGCTTATGAAGTTGATCAAATATCAATATTTTTCATCAATTTCAAAGCAACAAATTTTCATTATTTACATTAATTGTTGATTTTTATTGCCACCAATAACTCTAATAAATTTCGATTTGCGTAATAAAATATATAAACCTAAAATTTTGGTTTGTTACTCTGATGAGATATTACTTAATTATCTATTCTTGATTCTATCTCTATTCGTAAAATATTATTGTCTTACTTTAAAAAATAAAAATTCTTGTTACAAACAAGTTTCGAGCTGAAGTCAACTATTAGAAATATTAAACTCTCTCTTGTCTGCTTATCGCGAGATTTTTGATTTCAAATTTAGAGAATATTTTGACTGATGACTCTCAATTTTGTTTACCCCTCATTTCTGACTCTCCCTGCGTTATTTGAGAATTTTAAAAATGAATTTTTAGATTGAGCAACTCGTCGCTTAAGGTGCTTTAACTTAAGGTGCTTTATACTTAAAGTACTTTATACCATAAAATCTGTTTTTACTGGAAGATGTTACGAAGCAGAAAACCAGATATGCCATAATTTTCATAGTAATAATTACGGTTAAATCTCTGAATTATTCTAATTAAATAAGTATTACTATAAAAATTACGTTATAATTTTTTTACGGTAAAAATGAATTTTACGGATGATGCACCCAAAGTGCCAGTATTTTGTACTGTTATTTGATCTGTAATTTTTTACAATGTACTTAGGGCACAGTTTTACTTTAACATTATCTGTTTGTATCATTTTCTAAAAGTTTTAAAAAACGCTTAATTTAATGGCCTTTTAAAATTAAAAGCATTTAGTATTTTATTTAATTAAAATATGAAAGTTTTATTAAATAATCAAATATTCATCAATATTCACTACTTACATTTATACCAATTCACTGGAAACAGCATTTTTTAAATCTTCTTTTTTCAAATAGATGATAAATAAATTTTTACTGGAGCACCTATTCTATAATCATTATCCTTTACAGAACTTTCCGATATCAAAGAACAAAAGTAAAGCAACATGATTTTAATTCACTTTCATGTTGTTGTGGTGAAAAGAACTAAGACTGAAATAGTGAAAAAATATCATGTGATAAAGCTTCAAACTTAAAAGAATAAAATGGTTTACTCAAATACGTAAGTAAACTTAAATTCTGAGAAAGTATACACAATATACGAAACAGTAATAGTTAAAATCATTATTCCTTTATCGTCTGCTATAAGACATTCGTGGAAGAAAAATGAAAGTAAAAGTATTTAAATTCATAAAATTATTTATAGAATATTTATGAAAGAGGTAGCAAGCTGTGTGAAATGTTTCCGTAGCTTTTAAAACATAAATATAATTGGTGTATCATTTATGGATAAAAGAATGTAAATAAAGACTGGTTAAATAAAAGAAGTTGAAATTATGACGATGGTTCACAAGAAAAATATTCGTAACCAACTCATGCCAAGAAAGTTAAGATAATTTTTCTTTCCATTTTAACCAAGGCGCATTTTTAAAGTTTTTATCTCATAAATTTAAAGGATTTTCATGTTTTTTTAATTAAGTTCTTTCTGACTACTACTGTTTTTATCATTGGAATCTGTATTTTTTTCTACTCTCTCAACAAGATTGTAAAGAGTATTAATGCAAAGTAGTCTAAAGAGATGGAACGTTGCACGTCATAGAATGAACAATGCTTAAATCATTAAAAAAAAATAATATTTTAAAAGATTCCTTCGTTCAAATAAATTCTATCTAAACACTACTAATTTTATATCAATAGAATCTAATTTTTTTCTACTCTCTCTGCAATAAACAGTTCTAATGCGAACTATTCTATAATGACGGGGAACGTAACACAACATGGAATGAACGATGCTTAAATTATTAAAAATAATAATAATAATTCAAAAAATCAAATCATTCAATTAAATTCAATCTAAATACTACTATTTTTATCAATAGAATCTGTATTTTTTCTCCTCTCTCAACATTATTATAAATAGTATTAATGAGGACTATTCTTTAGTGACGGAACATTACACAATGCTTAAATCTTTAAAAAAAAATGCTGATATTTAAGAAAATTTTTAAAAAACGGAATCAAATGCTAAGCCTATTGATAAGGGCCTCGTCGATTTTCTTCAATACACATTTTGAACTTCACTGTAGAAAATTCAAGATCAAATTTCGGAATAAAATATCCGCATTTCAGGTTAATCATCCCTAAAATCCATTTTACCGTAAAATATTATTCCATAATTTTTACCATAATATTTATTTAATTAGAGTGGTTCAGTAATTTTACGGTACTTATTATAGTAAAAATTACGGTACATAAATTTTTTGTTCCGTAACATGTTCTGCTTAAAATGGATTTTGTTAGATAAGAGTACCGGCACTTCCTTAAGTGCATCATCCGCAAATTCCATTTCACCGTAAAGTATTATGCTGTTAATATTACAGTAATATTTATTTAATTAGAGGAATTCAGTGATTTTACGGTATATAAGATTTTTTTGTGCCGTTACACGTTCCAGTGAAAATGGATATTACGATAAAAGGTACGGGCAACCTGAGTGCCGGCACTTTTTACCGTAATTTGATCCTAAATTTTTTACAGTGTATGTCTCCTTTACCAAGCATACATATCACGCTATGTTTGATAACTTATGCTAAAAATTTAATTAATGAACTTTCCTTTTTTAATGTCAGCGACATCTACTTGAAAATATTATTTTAAGTTAGATGAACACAAATTTAGCAAACCATTCACTGTCTTGCACAAAAGGAAAAACCACTAATTTTAGAACTTTTCCCTCACGAGTCTGTAAAACTGTTTCACTGCATGGAGAATATGCTCGCCGTAAAGTAAACCCGCAGTGTTTTTCGTTTCACTTTTTACGAGTTTACTTATACCAAGGGTACCTGGAAACTCTTTCGCTTACAAAATCACAACATAAATAAACATTGCACGTTTCTCTCAAAAAAGCACTAGTTTAAATAACGAAATGACCTTTACAGAACAGTCTTAAATCGCATAAACATTATAGGCTATTTTAAGTTTAAAAATTAATAAACAACTGCATTTTCTATTCTTCATTAAAATAAAACATAATCTATTTCAAAGAAATAAACAGCAATATATTTCCAAATGAGGATTTAAATCAAGATTCCCAGTTTTCAAAAGTTATAGTTTGCTTTAAGCATTTATTATCAATCTGGAATTCGGATAAAAATTAAAAATACTTTTTATTTGAATTTATTTATTCAAATTATTTATTATTTGTATATATTTATTCAAATTTATTACTTATTATTTGTTATTATTAACTCAAATTATTTATTATTTGTATTTAATTAATCAAATTATTTATAATTTGTAGTTGTTTATTCAAATTACTTATTATTTGTTTTTCTTTATTCATATGTATTTAATATTATCAACTGTTTGCGATCTTAGAAAAATAATTAATGATGATTTTTAAACTTTAACATATTAAACTAATTAAAATAAATTTATGTAAATTACACTGTAAAAAATTCAGGATCAAATTTCAAAATATAGAACCGGCACTTTGGGTGCATAATCCGTAAAATCCATGTTTATTGCGAAAATATCACACCGTTTACAGTAATATTTATTTAATTAGAGTGATTCAATGATTTCATGGTGATTGTTACTGTAAAAATTGCGGTATATCAGCTTTTTTGTTCCATAAAATATTCCGATAAAAATGGATTTTAAGAAAAAAAGTATTGACACCCTGAGTGGTAAAAAGCATTGACACTCAGAATGTCAGTACTTTCGAAGAATCTGCGCATGGACAGGCACTGTTTTTCAGCATGATGGCCCATCTTCACTGAATAATAACTCTCGGGGAAAATAGATTTTTCATGCTATTGATTTACCATAACGTAGTAGTCTTCAAACTATAGCACATGGCAAATCAATCGTTTTTGCCAATTTTTAATCAATTTTTTTAAAAAGAAAAAAAGGAAGAAGAAACATAAACCATTTTTCATACTTCATCTTCAATAATGAATGAAAAGCAAACACGGATACTGGTCGTCAATAAAGTGAACAATGGGCTAAAACTCCTTTTTATTATTTCAAAAAAAAAAGTTTTTTTTGAAACCCTACAAAATAAAAACAACTTTTACATGCTTTATGTTTGGCTTGGAACAATAGATTTTTCAGCTTAAATGTTTGCACATTTTTTAGTTATTAAATTAAGTGATGAGTAATTTATTATTATTATTGTTATTGAATTCAATAAGAACAATCTTTTTTCTTTTATTTTAACTTATGGCTTCTCAAACTACAAGAATTTTCTTGACCAGTTACTTCTCTGGTTTGCGATATTTTCATTGATTTCTTTTAAGTCAGTTTAATCACTGCGGAAATTTTTCAACGTAGTTTACCTCATTTAGTTTTATTTTGCATTTATTTAAAATTTTACTTCAGTTTGTGGGGTTATTGCCTTGAAATGCTGTGCCATTATTGTGACTGTACACTGACGTTACTAATGTACTTACTGATGTACTTGTAGCTGGTGTTACTAAAGTTGCCCCTAATCTGTTATTCATTTTACCATATTTTGCAACTCAAATTAAATTCAGTTTAGTTTATAAGTAACAAAAAAGTAAATAAAAAGCGAATTTTATAATTCATGGAACTTTTTTTCCAAATAACATTTATAATCAATACAGCTTGTACTAAAGGGGATGTTTTTATCATTTATAAGATATTATTCAAATAAATACAAAAAATAATTTTAGACTAGGTAAACATCATTTTAATTAAAAATGTTTTTTTAATAAGAAAAAACTATTGAAATTATTTTTGAAGAGATTTAAACAATGTTTTTTACAACTGTGTATATTTATTTAATTTCCCAGATTGCATAAAAATCGCATTTTTACTAACATTTTTTTTTACCCTGAAACAGCAAATCTTTATTTTTTAACAAAAATTTCATCGAGTGTTAAGTGAATATTTTTGTATAAATATTCATCTCATTAAAAAAAAGTAGCTACATTCCTTTATATAAAGAACTAAAATCCTTTTTAAAAGAATCTTTTTTTTAGATCAAATCATCGTAGTTACTTATTATAAAACATTTTAAAAAGATTTCATCTTTTATAACACTTTTTCAATCGCATTTCCCGAGTGTAAATTACAATTTCATTTCCACTTATTTTTTTAACAACAACAAAAAATGTAAGAACGAATTTTCCAAATGGATTGTTTAAAAAATTCTAAAAAATAAATAGAAAAAAAAATTAATAATGAAGATCAACCCCTTTAAACGAATCCCCTAAATATTATTACATTCTCCCCACCTTGCAAAATACCTTTTACTATCAGGAGAATAGAAAAAATTCCGGATTTTTCTTTTTCCAAAATAATGGAGGAAAAGCATAACAGGGGCCAATTTATTATTTATGCGTCTCTTCAAATATTCAAAACCGGAGTTAAAAACCAGCGTAATGCATACTTAATTAATTGTTTGTACTACGCTCCAGAAAAAAAATATTGAAAGAGGAAAAATATCGAGCAATAACTTTCCTGGAAAAAAAGATGAGGAGAAAAAATCCCGGAGTCGATATGAAGATTATTTTACACTTGCCTGAAAAGAAAGGATAAAGGTAAACAATAGAGTAAAGGAGCAAGGGTACGGTTTTGGATACAGCAACGAGGTATTTGGTTTTCTCTTTTTAGAGAAAAGAACACTTTATCTTGATAATGAGATATTTTTTTGGGTGTCCGCCCTTTTCTTGATTAATTAAAGTAGCTTCGGTATCTATTAAAGCCCTTTTCCCAACCGCCAATGTTTTTGCCTTGTTGGAAGATGTCGATTTGCACTAATGGCTTGTAATGTTTACTTTTCATGAGAAAGGGATGAAGCGAAAGTTTTGGAGACTTAAAATATTAATTTGGCGTCGAGTTTGCAACTCGTGGAAGAAAGAATGAAGCAAAAATTACACCGGTGTTTGCTTTTTAATTTAAATAGCTTGTTTTCAGTCAACAAGCTTCAATTTACCAGACGTGTTTACGCGAATTGGCTAAAAAAAGTGTAAATATTGGCAAGATGAGCAATTTTGTAATTGGTTATAGGGTTATGTGTAAATGTCTGACATATTTTTCAAGCAATGTTTCTAAATCGAAATACACTGAGAATATATGTAAGAAGATTTTCGAAACTATGCATTAGCAATAAGTAAATCGTAGAAATTTTAATCTTAGTAATGTCTAAGTATTACTAACATTTACCTGATTAAAAACTTCGTTCATTCAAAAATATATGAATAGGCAAGCGCTTCAAAAATAGGAGCCCATTTACGAAGGGCTTGAAACATGTCGACTGTTATTTCCTATTTGTATATTTTTGAAGCAAATGAAGTTTTTAATTAAGTAATATCTTATCGTTTCAGTTTCTTGGGATTATTTATTTAATTACAAACATTTATTTCAATTCGTTGTAATTACGAAAAAGATTATAAAAACTTTTATTAATCAACAGTTTGTGTAATCCAAAGATATGTTTTAAAAGATGAGCTTCATTTTACCCATAATTTTCCGAATATAACTTCTTTTTTTTACTTTTATTCTTATGAAAGGGGTCTATTTTTGTGCATAAGAATTATATTTATAAAATAGCTTGGCTTGTAACACATGAAAGCTCTTGTTTTAATTATGATATTAAGATTAATCAGCCGGAATTGGGAGAGTTATTTAGAGGTATAATTCAAATACAGGGGCTTTGCAGATAGATTATTTGCCCTCTAAAAATATTTTAGATATCTTTTGAGTAAATTTTTAATACGTTTTTGTTTTTTGCGTCTCTTGATTCTGCTTCTTATCCATAAAGTAAACCAAATCTTAACGTTTCAATCTCTACTTCTATTTTATTAATAATATTAATATAAATCAGCCAAAATTAGGAGAATTATTTGGAAGTGTAATTTAAATGCATTTGTTTTGCCGATACACTATTTTCCATCTTAAAATATTTTAGATATCTTTTGAGTAAATTTTTTTTGTTCTCCATGTCTTATGATTCTAATGATCCTTATCGATAAAGTAAATCAAATATTAAGTCCAAATTTACAAATATTTAATAATTTCCAAAAGTGATTATAATTTCAAACTTAGAATTGATTCCTTGACTAAATTGCTTTAAATTCTGTCACGAAAAACTTCTGCTTCTGAAATATTTTCATTTTATAAACATAGTAGCTTTCAGCTTATATGAAAGTTTGGTATGCACCATTAATCCTTTTGAGTAAATTGAAGAATAAATATGGATAAATGTTATTCCTTATAATTACTACATGAATGCTTTTCGATATACCATGGAAACAGATTTTACTTTTCTTGGTTTTTTACAGAATTTTTGATAAAACAAAATTAAAGAAAAATAAACGAAAATAAGCAAAAGTAAACAAAAATATTAAAAATACACTAAATTATAAAACGTAAAGTACCTACTATTCAAAGCTACAGTATGAACTGATTCCTTACCGTTTAGTATTGCCCTCGCTTTGTAAGGCTGAAAGAAATTTTTAAATATACGTTGTGATGACAGCTCGATCAACCATCATTGGAGAATCATCAAGTATTATTTGCTCATGGTTACCGAGAAATCAAATTCAGGAAAAATTTATTTATATAATAATTTACAAGATAGATAAAATAGTAAACTTTGAAATGTATTAAGGTCGTACCTAATTTGAAAATTATTTTGTTTCAGAACATTCCAAAATTTATCTTAGTTTAAAACTTAGTTTTTTATTACCATTACTGTATGCATGTATCTTAATCATTTTCATACCATAAGTAAATGTGTATGTATCTTAGTCGTTTTCATACTATTAGTGTGTGTATGCATCTTAGTCATTTTATTATCATTACTGTATACGTATGTATCTTAGTCCCTTAATTACGGTTAGTCTGTTTATCTTAATCATTTCGTTACAATTCGTGTTTGTATGAATCTTAGTCGTTTTATTATAGTGTATGCAGTATGCATGCATCTTAATCATTTTATTACCATTAGTATATGATTGTATCTTAGTCATTTTATTACCATCAGTGTATGTGTCTTAGTTATTTTATTACCATTAGTGTGTGTATGTTAGTCAACTTTACCATTCTTTCTAAAGATTCAAAATTCATAGTTGTACTCATTCTAGATGTAAGGAAAGCCACACATATTGCCAACTGAAAGAAAATTTCCAACTGAGATTTTTAAAGATTATTTTTAAAAAAGAAAACAAATATTTCAAAGTAATAAGATATTATTTAAGCAATATTTACACTCCATCCGAAACTAAGGTGATTTTTAAAAGAATTTAAAAATATCATTAAGAATTTTAAAATATCGTTAAGAATTTTATAAAAAAAATTTCGTAAGAATTTTTCTCAATAACTCATGAAAGCTTATTCAGAAACAAGTGATCTTTTTCTGAATAATTGCTAAAGGCTGATTTAGCTAATTGTAAGCATCTACTTTAATAATTTCTTTTTAATTAATGCGGAAAGCTAATTAATTAACGTGTAATCCTTTTTTTGGTGACTTATAACTGAACAGAATTAAAAGATACAGTTTGGTACAACACATTCTCAATAACATGCAAGCACTTTCTCAATTTGGTTTTTAAAAAAATCAAGAATCCTACAATTTCAAATAATATCAATAGAGCTCAAAAGGATATATTTACGCATGCAAATTCATACGCAACAGTAAGCAGACAAATCCATTAATTTTAATAATTTGTATAATCTGCAAAATTAGCCAACATTTTTCTGCTTTTCGATAAGTGTAAGCGAAAAGCATGAAACATAGTTGGTGTGAAAAACTTCTTCTTACCAAACGTGCTGCAAGAAATGACACGGTGCTCTCAATTCTTCTCAGTGAGAATACGCTGGATAAAAAAAAATTGAAATTCCGTGCGTTGTTAGGTATGAATAGAGTGGCAGGGAAAACGCTAACGCAGCAATTTTCATCGGTTGTTTCTCTGAATCACGTTCGTGCTGATTTGGTGAAAAGAAATCCGCGGCAAATGCAACAGCACGGATTCTTCCTTATTAATTTCCATTCACACAACGACTAACAAAAGGTTATCGTTTGAAGCTTTTTAATTGCCATCAGGAGTCTTCTAAGTGGCAGACGATAAAGAAAAAAAATAATAATCGTAATCGAGATGGTTAATGACGTTTATTCATAGAATTAAAATTAAAAGAAATGCTTTTTATTCTTTTTTTTTTTATGAATTGAAATTCTAAGGAAAAACGATATTTTTTTCTTCAAAATATTTTCTCCCTCACTCTCAATTATTTTTTTTTCTTTTTGAGAACTAAAAAAAAACACACCCACAATAAGTTTATAAATGTTTTTTTTTCAAGCATTATTAGGCTTTCTTTATATCTAACATACGTGACTTAATTGAGTTAAAATGAATAGAATATATTTGGCTAAATTAAGCATACGGATAAAGAATTTTAAAAAAAAAATTGCCAATAAAAAAAAAATTCAGAACTAGCTTCAGAATTAATAAATTCTAAAAAAATTTTAAAGCAAAAAGAATGATCATTTGTTTGTAATTTAATTGAAAATATAGAAAAATTGAGAATAAAGCTGATGCTGAAAAGAGGGAAATTTGAAACATTATTAAAATCATAAATCAAAAGCGGTATTTTTTCGTAAAATGGCAATTGGAAGTATGCCTTTGTTAGATTGTAATAAAAATTAATCTTAATTCCAACACTTATTATTGAGGGCTTTCATTCAAAACACATAAAGAGGTCTTTATTATACGGTTCAATTATTTATTTATTTATACTTTTTGAAAGTATTTTCAAAATGAATAGAACTCAAATAATTAACATTCTTACAATTTTTCAAAAGGCGCTATTCTATTGAGCTTCAATTTCTAATGATCTGCAGTTGAGTAACGCATTTTATGTGTTTTTAACACTTATAGTCTTTTTCTTTATCTTTACTAGAAGGTGATTTTTTAAATTGCATGTTCAGGGATTAAACGAAATACTATAACACCGTAATAACTTTTGATCTAATAATCGTATTTTCACGAACTACGATGCTATCTTATTGATTCAAAGGGCTAAAATTAAATATGTTATTTAATTTATGTAGAGGAATTTTTAAGATACGAAAGGAGATACGAAGACCTATTTTCTCTAAATAAACATGCCTCTATTTTTTTCCTGAGGGATTCGGATTTTTTATTTCAAAATAGGAGGGGGTGGTAACCGCAATCTGGGTTATATGATATCAATAGTTAGTTATCGAAAGTTTGAACCCTGTTAATCTTAATTTTACTTTTTCGTATATTTATATCGATATCTGAATTTATATTTATTGATTGTATATTTACATCTGAAGTTTTTTCTTTTTCAAGAAAATTTAAAAAAAAGATTTTTTTTAAAAATTATTTATACACAGAAAAATAGATTTTATAATTCCGTTTTATTATTCATAGATGCAATAAAAATAATTTACTTAATACATACTTAATACATACATACTTAACATACATACTGAATACATACTTAAACAATTACTTTTTGTTAGGTATATTAATTACAGCTGAAAAATTTAGAAAAAGTATCAAAATTTATCCATAGCAAATGTAGAAAGGGTAAAATTTATGCAATTTTTGCGAAAACATAATACAAATTTTGAACGAAATCAGAACCCATCTCACCGAATTCAATGGAGTAGTTCATTAAGAAGGAAAGAATAGACACCATCAGCTCACAGTGTAATGTGCTGTAAACACTTTATAGATGGTATGTATACATTTTAAAATATATTACCGATTAAACAGTATAAGTTTTCTGGATTCTGGAACATAAACTATTCAAAAGATAAGTCTCTATATCTTAAATATATTTTTTTCTGGTCTGGTATTAATGCAATTAGAAATTACATTTCACTATATTTATTTATTTTTGGATTTCATGAATTTAACTTAAAATGGCAATTGTCACAATTCCCATATAATCTTTTCTATTAATATTAATTTAAAATAATCTTATATTCCATTTCCTTTTCCATCCTCTTTACCTGTAGTAACAAGATCCTATAATCACTGACCGATTGTCTGGTAGTCATTTATAGTTTTCTTTGACAATATGCGTTTGAATCAGGAAAATGTATATCATAATCATGCCTAATCTCATCGATTGCAAATTACAGCATTATTAAAATTCCATCTCCTGGATGATGATTTCTATGGATATCCATTATTTTACTAATTTCATTTCCATATATGTAGTGTATCAGATCCATAATTTTATGCTTTAGAAATCAGTGAAATAAACCTAAAAGAATCTAAGTCACGATCCTTACTTTTTCCATCTCCTTTTTTTTTATTGTCTCTTTTTCTCCTTGATTCTTGCTACTCTTCGGTTTAGGTAACGAGGAGCCAATGATAGCCCTTAATTGTCACGGACGATGATGGGGGACGAAGAGGACTTATTTCCCTTCCCCTTATCCCCTCAAGCGTCTCTATCTCAGCCAATTACCTTCCTTCAAATGCTCTATCAATTCCTGGGAGCATTCAGGAAAAAGTTTTATTTTTTTTCTTTGTCTTCCGTACCATCTCTTTTGTTAAGATTGAGTTCTTGTGGTGAAGTTAGAGAGGACAAGTCCCTCTCTAGGGTTACGCCTATTTCTGGTTCTTTCCTCTGTCACTCTCAGATTGCTAGGATTTCTGCCGGATCTTCTTTTCCCATCGCTTTCTTCTTCTTTTTCTACTCTACCTTTGAATTTGTGTTGTTTATGTTTGTTGGAAGTAATCAGGGACCGTTAACAAAGAGAATAAATCCTCGTTACCCTGCTGTTTTACAACCTCAGATTTGATAGGCTACACTTAAAGGAATTTTGGAGAGCGTTGAACTGCATTATTGTTCGAATAGGCTAGAACTTTAATATGATGCTAAGTTGAGCTGTATTATTGTTTTTCTTAAACTTGATTGTTCGAAATTATGGTTCAATGTAGTTCGAATACTATCCATAGTTTAGTTTAACAACATATTATGCTTACAGAAAATAAACACCATATTTTGGTTCAGACTCCCCGTTGAAGTATGATTTTAACATTCTTTTAGTCTACACCTTTAATATGATGCTAAGTTGAACTTACATCATATTAAGCTTGCAGCAAATTAGCACCTCATAATAGTTCCAGGTACTGATATTTTGATCCAGAGTTTCTGCTGAAATATGTTTTTAACCTTCCCTTATTGCACAACTTTAATATAATTCTGAGTTGAACTACATAATTGTACATCCCTAATTGCATGAAATTAGTGCTAAGTTTGCAGCAAAATAACAGTGTATAATATAGTGGTTCAAGTTACTGATACTTTTATTAGGAGCTGTTGGTAAAACACACACTTAGGTGAATAAAAAGTAGCAGAGGTAAATATCCCTTACCTTTGTCTTGTACATACTCTTCAATAGTGCAGATACCTAGTGAGTTACTCAGGGATTAATAATGAAGTGCTCTGAAGATTAAGAATGGATGAGTATAGAAAGTAAAACTTATTAAAAGTTATCCATTACCTAGTTCAACAGCGCCATCCAGTGGCTAAACTAATAAACATTTAATTTTATGATTAGTGATAAAATATCTATTTTATAACACCCTTCCTTAATCTTACGATTCAATTGAATTTGAGATATTAATTTTAATTCCTTTCTAAAGTTTAAAAATTTTTGTTTATGAAGTGGTTTTGTAAGAAAATCTGTAATCATATTTTTAGATTAACAATATTCAAACTTAATTACATTATTATTTTGTAAATTTCTCTAATAGTGATGTTTGCATCGTATGTTTCATACGAGTGTCAGCTTCACCTGTTTGTGAGAGAAGAATGTAAGACTTATTGTCCTCATAAAGTTTTATGGGTTATGTTTGCTTTAGTCTGAGATCTGCAAGTAAATGTAGTAACCCCTGAATTTTTGAGGTTGCGTGTTCTGTTGTAATGTATTCTGATTCCTAGAAGAGAGTGCTATAGAGTTCTGTCTCTCAGAAAACAAAGAGATGGCATTTTCTCCAAGGAAGAACACGTTTCCACGGGTTAATGATTTTGTCTCCTTGTAGTTCACCCAGTCTGTTTCCGAATAACATGTTAAGATTGGTTGATTAGATGCATTGATGGTGAAGTACAAGTCCTTGATTGAGTAAAGGTATGCTTTTATTTTCAAAACTGCCACCCAATCTTTTTCTGCTGGTGCTTCTTTCTTTCTACTAAGTCTGCTTACAGCCATAACAATGCCAGGTCTTGTGACGGCTGCTATATATAGTAAGGATCTATTACTCTCGTATGCCCTTAAATAGGACTGGTCGAGATGCAAATAAACTTATATATAGTAAGGAGCCTGTAGCTTTTCTGTGTCACTATAGCTTATCTGCTGCTATCACTTTGTAGTACAGTTAAATAAGCTTTCTTTAGGTATCATGTATTCATTGAAGTGTAAATTGGTTTAGCATTTTTCCTGTCAAATATTTCAGTCAGTTCTTCGATTTTAGCTATTTGATTGAGCTTAAAATTTCAATTTCGGATACGATTTATGTTTATTCTGAGATAATTCTTTACATCACAGAGGTTTTTTATTTCAAAGTAATTTGGAAGAACTTTTATGACTTTATTAATTTCTTCATCTTCTTCGCACGAAATAAGGATATCATCGACGTAGAGAATCATCAAGATTTGTTTACCATTACTTATTTTCCTAAATAAGCAAGAGTCAGCTAAGCTTTGCGAAAATTCGCTTTTCAACAATACATCTGCTATTTCAGTGTTTCAGGTATTAATTGCTCGCTTCAAACCATAGAATAATTTATTCAATTTACAAACTTTGCCTTCAAGTCTAGGTTTAATAGAACCTTCCAGTTGATGCATGGAGCATGGAGTTGATGCATTTCGTAACGATAGATCTTCTATATCCCCATTCCAGAAAGCAGTCTTTATGTCAACAAGTTTTACTTGCATTTTTTAATAAGCTGCCACTGCTAAAAAGGGTCTTATTGTGGTGCGTTTTACTACAGGAGCGAATGTCTGGTTATAGTCATATCCGTATTTTTGACTGTATCCCTTAGCGACAAGTCTAGCATTGCATCTTTCTATTTGACCAAGTTGGTTTGATTTGGCTCTAAATGTCTTTTTGTTACCTATATGTTTCTTTCCTTCTGGAAGATCAACTAAATCCCGAGTGTTATTTTTCTCCAGAGAGTTCATCTCTTCTTCAATAGCTTTGGTTCATTTTTCCTTTTCTTCGGGATCGAAATTCTCAAGTTCCTTGAAACAGCTGGGTTCCATCTTTAAATCATTTGCGAGATATACCAGTCTTTCAGGTGGTTTTCCTTTGTTGATTCTGTTTGATCTTCTTGACTGTTGAGCGTTTGCTTCTGTTATTTCGCTAGTAGCCCCGAGGATTTACTTCTTCAGCAATGTTTTTTCTTCTTCATCGGATATGCTATAGTGTTGAATGAATATGATTGGAATTTCATCTGATTTATTAGAATCTTCAATAAATCGAACACTTCTACTTATAATCATATTTGTGTCTGAAATATACACCCGATAGCCTTTACTTCTCTGACCATAGCCTACGAATATTCCTTCAACTGCTTTTACATCAAATTTGCTCCGTTTACTTTTATGAATGTGTACAAAGACCTATTTCAAAAAGCCCCAAATGTTTCATAGTTTAAAATTGTTTTAAAAGCCCCAAATATAGAAATATCTCAAATATTTTGATATTTGAAAGATCAGGTTTGTGGCCCGTCCAAAGTTCATAAGGAGTTTTTGATGTTACTTTGGTTGGATGTCTATTCTGGAGGTAGTTAGCCGTCATTATCACTTCTGCTTGCTCAAAATCTTTGTGGTAAGTTAGCTTTGGGTATAAGACATATTATTATTTCAATCAAGCTTATATTTTTTTTCTCTGATACTCCGTTTTGAGGATTTGAAAATGGAACAGTCAGCTGGTGTTCAAAACCATATTTAGTTAAGAATTTTTTAACGTCATTTCCAGTATATTCCTCTCCGTTATCGCTTCGTATAACTTTACCAAATTTATCTTTAGTAACGCTAATGTACTCTTTAGTTTCAAAAAAAAATTTGGCTTCTTTTAGACTATAGATAAATTGTTGTGTATTTGGAATAGTCATCGACAAATATTAAAAAATACCGTTTGCCACTAATACTGGCTATTTGCATTGGACCGCGAATGTCACTATTAAACCAAATCAAAGGAGTTTTCAGCTCTATATTTGGCTTCTTTTGGATAAGGAGACTATATAATTTAATTTTTAATACAATTAACACAATTGTCTTCTTGATGACTACAATCTATTTTAATACCCTCTTCAAGATTATTTTTGATTGATTGCTTCAAAGCTTCACTGTTTCTATAGCCAAATCATTTATGCTATAAAGTCATACAATTATTGTTAATGAATTTGAATGAATAGTTAACATGCATTTCATCATAGCTTAAATTCACTTTATATAAACTATTATTCTCAGAAATAGATTGCATATAGGTAATGTGATATCGCACAGCAGGGAGGCATGACAGTTTATATCATCTTTATTCACAAAACATTGATTTTTCTCAAAAATGATTGGGAAACTTTTTTTCTGTAATTCTTTTAACTGAAATTAAATTACTTTCTGACTCAGGTATGTAATACTTTTAATACTATGTCAAAATTGTCATTGTTTGTATTTGTTTTGAGACAAACGTAGCCGAATCCTTCCGAAAATAAACTTCTTTTCCATTTGCAATAGTTATTTTTAAGGTTCCTTATTTTCTTTGAATTTAGAAAATAAGTTTCTATTATATATTAAATGTTGAGATGAGCCACGATCAATGTAAAATATTTTATTAGTGTTATTAATACAACTACTTAATGCTAAAGATTTATTACTCTCGTTAGAGAATTTGCTTTGAAAATTCAAGCGAATCCATCGTTCATTAAAGCCTAATTTCCATAGTATTTTTCATCGCAATTGAATGACCTTTCGTTTCCCAGCGCTCACATATTAACAGATTTGTTCAAATCATGAGAGGGAATTTTTCCTAACTGCGGTTTATTTTGAAAAGGAATATTCTTATTTTAATTTTTAATTAACCAGCATTCTGCTTTAAGATGATTATTTTCGTGACAATGTGTACAAAATTTGTTTCCTTCCCTTCCTTTATTATTTTTTAAATTCGAACTTTTATAAGCCATTGAAAAGGAAAAATTATCAGACGCTTGTGCTTCGATTCGTCGCCTACATTCGACGATAAGTTTCGATTTAATATATTCAGGAGTAAGTTCTTCTGGCCTAGCTTCCAGAGCGGTTATTAAGTTTTCATAGCTCATGGGTAGACTACAGAGCAATAAAGCTGAAATGGGGAAATATTTCCATTAATGGCTTTCAGTCTATCAACAATTTCCAAAATTGATACAGCTCACTTAGTTTAATGCTATATGATTTTCTTATTAAATACAATTCACTCTATAAATTTGTACATTTATGAGTAGTTTTTAATTTCTTCCATGTGGCTTTTGTACTTGTTTGCATTCTACGTGTACAATTTGATTGTCATCTATATATAAATTTATTAATGCTCGTGCTTGTTTATCCTTTTTAATCCAATCGACGTTTGGCGTTTCGGGGGCATCTTTTTCTGTAACATCGAGCAAATCTTCTTTGACTAGAAGCATTTCCATTTTAAATTTCAGTAAGGAATAATTTGTTTCATTAAGTTTAATAACATGAGGAGAATTATCATTAAAGGTTGCCACGTTTATATTTATGTATAGTTCTCCATAAAATGTTATTGACAGTTCATGAAATAATTTTTGTTCATACACTATTAAGTTAAGTGAGACATTTCAGTCTCATAATCTGCTGCTAATGCACGCACTTAGGTGAATAAAAGGTAGCATAGATTGCTTACATTTGTCTTGTGTATGCTCACTTGTGCTGTCTTCACTTTATATTCTTCAATAGAACAGGTACCTAGTGACTTACTCGGGGATTAATAATTCAATCTTAATTTAAGATTGCCTTTTAATACGAATTTATTATTAAATAAAGATAATAAATAAAAACTATATAAGGGGGTGAGCTAGTGCTCTGAAGATGGAGAATAAATGAGTAGTGAAAGTAAAACTTATTAAAAGTTATACATTACATAGTTCATCAGCGCCATCCAGTGTCTAAAATAATAAACATTGAATTTTATTAGTGATATTAGTGATAAAAATATCTATTTTATAACAAGAGTTTCTGTTGAAGTATAATTTTAACAATCTTTCATTCTACAACTTTAATATGATACTAAGAGAAACTACATACTTCCCTAACTTTTTTACATGATACTATGGTCAAAATTAAACTAAACGTAGTTCAATTTAATATCTTATTAACTTGCAGCAAATCAGTACCATATAATGGTTTAATGAAACGATATTATACACTTTAAAGTTTAGGAGGAAGTATAGTTTTAATATCCCCGCATTTAAATAGTTCATGAAGAAAGTATAATCGGAATAAAGTTAAGTTAAACTTTCAGAACAGTGACAACTTCAGTTGAAAGTTATGTTTTGTTAGAGAATAAAAAGAGAAAAGAAATTGAAAGAATGGAGGTAAAATTTACAACCGATGCAAGAGTGGGGGCAAAAGGGGCATTAACCAGAGCTAGGATTGCAGGGAACCTAAAGATTTTTTATAAATTATCTTCTTCCCTTGTATCATGTTGATGGTTTATTGAAGAAAAAAAAAACGTTCTTTTTTTCTCAAGACTAAGAGCTCTGTTCTCTGCTTTGTTCACTTACAAAACCATATTATAGCTATTCAATCATTTTTGTTTTGAACTATTAATAGATTTAATATCAAAATCAAAAATTACTTAATTGAAAGATCCAAAAAAAAAATTTATGTTCACACAGATTTGGTTTTTCAGATTAAATTTTCTATTCCACTGGGATAAAATAAAAACCGAATCATTTTACTCATTAACCGTAATACCAATTTAATTTTTTAAGCTCCTATTTAATTTTTGATAACTAAAAAAAAAACGTTTCATGTTTTTCCCCAATGAGATAAATTAGTTATCGTGAAAAAAAAATTTGTATTCATTACGCTACGTAAACTAGACACAAATCTCAAAATAAGAATAAGCATATCTTAAAATAAGAATATATATAAGAATAAGCATATTTTATTTATTATTCGGTAAAACTGAAACAATTAATAAATTTAGAAACCAATTTAAATACGCTAATCATAAAATACTCTTTAATAAGATAATATCACAGAATTAGTAACAAAGCACCACTTTATAATAACGTAGCACTACTTTCAGTGTTAAGTTTTTAATTTAGAACAATAATCAAAATAAATAAGGATGATAAATAAATATTTTAGGCAAGTATCGAGAACGGAAAAATAATGAAATATTTTACAGACGAATAATATGTTTATAACCATTACTGGTTTTGTGCTAATGACATCCAAACCAAAGAAATCAAAACTTCATGTCAGAAAACTGGATTATACCATGTGATTTATCTGTCCAATGAGAATGCACAGACGGATCATTATTCTCACCAGATTTTTAAGAACATAATTTTTTAACCCAAAACGAATCTTCAACTCAAAAATTATTTTTCTGAAACAGTTATTTGAGAAATCACGTGATTTTTTTTACTCATCTTTCTTTATTTTCATGGATACAAACGTCAATATTTAATTCTAAAAAAAGAACTGCAAAAGTTTCCCTTAATTGGTGTCACTTTAGCTTTAAAGACTAAAGAAACATTTTTACGAAATTTCATGAAAAATTTTCGGTATGAAAAAAAAAGGTGCTAATACCCTTAAAAAAAGAGAAAACGTGTTGTATTGCATGTTTTATTTGTGCTTCTTAAGAATTTAACTCACCTCTCACGGCGACAAATAAACTACAGTTTCTGCAAAAAAAAATCAAAAAATTAGCACTTTCCTGATAATAAAACTATAGAAAAGCATGTAAAAATTGGAAGAAAAAAAAACTTGAAAATTTCCCAAATTTTTACTCAATGTAAAACTAAGTTTTTTACTACTGCCAAAGACAATTTTTTTTTCAACTTCTTAAAAACAGTGCAGTAGCTTAATTACCGATATCAAAATGAGCGCCAGCTAAAAACCCTCAGCTAATCTTTTTCTTAGATTCATTAAAAAAAAAAAATACTAAAGTTATCTCAAGTTTCGCAAAGCGTACGTTTCATTCCGATCATTTAAGAATTCATCTCCTTTGAAACGAAGAAAAAAAAATCGTGTTTTATTAAAATTATTTCGTTTTTTAGACGAGTATAAAAAAAACATCATTCAAAACGTAGAATTAATGCAATAAAGACGAGAATAAAATTCCCCCTCCACATCGCATAAGAAAGAACGCCATGGGCGTTTTCCAAAACTAAAAGGTAGCAATCACTCTATGCTAAATGTGACTTGAAAAAAAAAAACTCCACAACAAGTATTAATGGAAGCATAATTTTTACGAGAAATGATTTTTGAAGGAAAAAAAAAGGGGGGGGGGATTTTTCAAAAAGAGAAAAATAAATGGGGTAAAAAAAAATGAATTAAAAATGCGAGCTGCAGAAGCAAATCGTTAAAAGACGAGTCAAAAACTGCACGCACATACTTAAGCCATTGTTAAATAAGTCTCTGAGCTATCTCCATGCTAAGCTAATTAAATACGGTTGAAAACGGTCATTACCTAAGTTGGGTCTCGTCTCAATTAAGTCGGCTCTTAAAAGATTTCAAGCTTTTCGGACCAATTAGCTCGTCCGTCTGTCTTTTCCCAAATGCACCCCCCTCGCTTCTTGAAGCATTTGAAATTTCACAAGGGCCTTCATTTCTAACTATCCCTCCCCGCAGTATACCTCACCTCCTTCACCTCAAGGCATGATTTGGCGAATTAGCGTCTCCGCCAAGTTTTACAATTTCTAAAGGCTTCCTTATAATGAAAAAGGATTGAAGTTTTAAGAGTTTTGGCGGTGGTTGTAGTTTTTTTTATTATTATTGTTCTTTTTCTTTCTTCTTTCCTCATTTGGCTATTGTCATCAATATTTTTATAGAAGCTTTTATTTGACTCCAGGTTCTTTTGTGGAGAGGTTTGTTTTTCTTGAATTTTTCTACTCCGGTTTCTTTCATTCAAATATCAATTAATCATTAGGGCTTCTCATGAGGGAGCGAGACGAAGCAAAATATAATTTATTTCAATACTGTTCTGCCCGGAAGAGGTAACGCTTTTAATGAGCTCTTGAGAGAAAATAAATTAATCATCTTCTTGGGTTTATTTCATTGATGTTTATAAATGGAAAAGATGACTCACTTTTTATCATCAAAATATCTCAAGATTGTTAAATTGTCTCTAAGCAACTGAGAGGATTGGGACTGTGTTTTTAATGAGATTCTTTTCTCTGATGAAGGATTTGATTTTTGGGAACACTTTGAACAAATTTAGTTTCTCGTTTAAAAATTTTTTTTAAAAAAAGTCTTTTAACAATGTTATTGCGGAGAGGAAATAAAAAAAGAATGTAAGCTGGCAAATGTTTTAAAAATTAATCTTAGTAATCTTAGGTATAAACTAGATCTTACGACGTTATCACAGAAATGTCAAAATTGTTTATATCTGAATAAAGCTGGGTAATGAATCGAGAATATTTTTCTATCATCAAGATAACTATACAGTGTATTCCATAAAAATCGTCCTTAGAATTTATTTTTAGAACTCTTATCGAAAATGAAAACAAAATGTATGTACATGAAGGTCGCAAATTTAAATTAGACTGATGGGGAAAAAAAATCTAAATCTGACAAATAACAGTGCAGGAATGCGAACGTATAAGACAAATTTGATTGCGAGAGGAAATGGAGAGGAGTTGGAAGAGGATTATTCGAAACACCTATCTCTAGTTAAACCTGTTTTGATGTTAATTACATTCGTATCGCTCTACTGTGGTTTGACTGATTTCAATAGCGTTTATATATTTTTCCTTAATTAAATATTATTTTGCGACCCTCGTGTATATACTTTATTCTTCTCGTTTATGATAAGGAGTCTGAAAATACGTATTACAAGCAATTTTTATGGGCCCCCTTGTACGCTAATATGTATTCCCACAATGTTTTGGGAAAACCACAGCTTATGATAAATATTGCAAACGACAGTTATTGACAACAAACGACAGCTATTGACAACAATAAACATTAAATGCGATCTGAATACGATAATGATGCGAAGATTATTAAAAGCAATAATTATCGATTGGCTCGGTTGTTAATGTCGCACTAGAGCTACACTCATGAGCTATTGACGACGGTTGGGCGTTCATCTTTATGTCCACACTGTTAAAAGACCATGTTGAAGACCACACTGGCTCGTGCATGCACTATATTACCACAATTTAGATCGAAGGGCAGGCGGCGGCAGTTATCACTTGCCCTCCGCATTACACTCCTCAACTGCCCCACCATACGTCATTATATTTCGGCCTGGGTCATTATTTTAAGAGTGGATTCCTAACCACTAAAACACGATTGGAAAACTTTCAATCCAATCCGAAATCCAGCATTTAGTGTGAGTTTAAAATTGAGACCTCAGCCAAACTATGGTCTAAAGGCATATACAGAAGAAAATATGAAAAGTCATCACCATTGGAGAAACAGACAAACCGAACAGGAAAACTCTCTAACATAAGACCTCGAGTTATGAACAAGCAAGGGGTACCGAACACGGCCCAAACGTTGACAGAAGACTAGAATCATAACAGGGTGCCCGTTAATTATCGGATGCGATATGTAAGTAAATGTTGATAATATATTAATTAATTAGAAAAATAACGTGATTTATGGAAAGATATCAATATTTTCTGACAATTTATTTCAGTATAATTTCGATATATAATCGAGAACTATTTCTAAAACAGAGAAGCGAGTTTTTTATTCTTGATATGTGTACTATAAAACATCTATGAATGGTATGAAGATATGCTGTACATCTAAGGAAGTCGTACCTCTTTTCATAACGAGTTACTGATATACGGAATAAGATCCATACTGCGCAAGCGTGAAGTAGTTATTGACTGATTGGAGATTGCGCAGTGATGATCTGATTCGGTGGAAAGAAGTTATCCGGAAGGAGACGAGCGCAGATCTCTCTAATTTGACAGTGCAACGTCTCACATATAACTTCTCGGAATAAACCTCGATTTATTGCAAAAATTTATTCTTGAACGCCAATTTTTATTACTGTGAAGTTCTAATGTCAAGATTTTCATGAGCTGTGAGAAAAATAAAAAGGCACAGAAGTTATTCAGAGATAGAAACTTGTGATCATATGATGATAGAGTTTTCCTTAGTATTCCTTAGATGCCTTGTGGGTTGATCTTATTTGTTAGATGCAATAATTACTACAAATTACTATGTTAAAAATTTTAAGGTACATTAAACAAAATAAAGCGTGAATTTGCTCCAACTTTAATTCCGTGCCTTATTGTACCATATTATCGTACAAATTAAACCATCTAAAAGGTGATTACTCCATCGTTGTTCAAATTAAACAGCTGTTTTAATTTAACAATTAATTATTTAAGGGATTGCAGCAAACTTATACGATATTACGTTTTAAGAAACCGATATCATGGTTCAAAGTTTAAAAACATTTTAAGAGAAATTTCAGATCAATTAGATTTTTCAGAAACGATAACTTTAAAGAACGGGAATTAAATGTCGTTCATTTCAATACTAACAGAAGTAAAGCTTTTGAAGTGTTATTGAGAGAGAAAAAAATTAAACATCATTTTGAATTTATTTCGGTAGTGTTTATAACGGATTTCTGCTAACGGATAATAATAACAAAAACCTAGTTTTGTATTTATTATTTTTTTTATCGCTAATAATTTTGTTACAAAGGGAAGAAAATTTATACAAGCTAGACAATTTTTTTTTTAAAATTAATTTTGTTATTCATGGAAGGGAAAGAAATACTAAAATCATTGGATTCAAGAATAAAATAGTGAAATAACTCTTCTTCAAAAACTTGAAAATATGAATAAAAAATATTACTTATCATGCTATATTATTTTAAGAATATTTATAAATGTATTAATTTAATTTTAAAATGTAACAAATTAATATGCAGCCACTGTTAATACTATGAAAATGGGTATTTTATACAAACTGACACGATTGCAAAAGAAATTAAAGATTTAAATGTTGAAATGGAATTTAAAAATAATAAATAAAAATTTCCTTATTCGTAGATGTAGCGCGTAATTTGCATTGAGTGTAATCCTTGTTTCCTTTGCAGTATTTCTTCCTTTTTTTTATTATTTCCAATTGCAAGAGGGTTGACAATATAACAATAAAAGAACATACAAGGATTACAACAGAAATACAAAAAGTCATTTCCTCATTAAGCGTCTCCTTGTATCCTAATATCTCGCAGTGACCAAAGCTTCACGAATAGCTTTACGGTGAAGAGTGTGGTGGTCATTCATATAAAAAAAGGCCACAGAAGAAGACGCCATGGGGTGGTGAATCCATAGACATAATGCTTTCTTTTGCAATGCTTTTTTGACCTATTCCTTTTTTTTAATTTTAGGTCCTTAATGCAGAGCTTTATTCCCTGCTTGTTCGACTTTTTAACTCTCATAACTGCACCACAATCATCATTCCATCTCAGAGCTTCAATGTATCCTACTAGAATGATCAAACATAAATTTTGCAAATGAAGAATTTCCATATCAAATTTTTTTTTATCTCTTTTCAATTCAACATTTAGAACAACAGGAGGACTCCTAAAGCAAAACAAGGTGATTATCCAAGTTATTTACTAATTTTTTTTCTCTCTTGAATTTAAATGGATGTCAATGTTCAAATATTGTTTATTGAACACAGTGTTCCTATGTATTCTCATAGTTGATGAAAGAAGTAAATTTTATTTCAAAACTTTGTTAAATACAATTTACTAGTTCATTAACTATTATAAATAAAATCCGAAGTTTGGTGTCAGAAATAAATGGGTTTCCTTATCTAAAGTTCATCATTGAAAAAAAAATCCAACATACAGCCATGCATAGATTTAGTTGGCATTCTCTAAAATTGTTTCAATTTTTTTTCCTAAATAATCTTAAATTATGTGATGCAACACTAAAAAAGTTTAATCTGATAGTTTATTCAAATGCAACATTAATCAGAGTGTTTGGTAAAGTTCTGGATAAAATTTTCTTGACTTTTCTGAACTTCTATGTTAAAATTTTCATTTTTTTTTTTTTATATTTTGTTAAATTTGCTAGTTAAAGGAATATTTAAAAGCATGTGCTTAACATTAGGCTTTTCTTACCTTTTTATTTAAAAAAAAGTTTAAATATAAATTAAAGATTTATACTTGAAAAAAATTATGTAATTAAGTTTAACATATCTAACATCAAATAAATTAAGAAAATTATATAATGATACTAAAGCTGTAAACTATGCTTGGATTTAAATATGCGTTACAATTAAATATTACTTGTTTCACTAAATATTCACATATTAGAGGTAAAATTTTCCTTATTACTAAACTGAATGCGATTTTTATTATTATTACAACGCTAAACAAGGTGAAATTCTTTAGTTAAAGGGAAAGTTTAGAAAAGAAAAAATTGCACTGAAGTATGAAGCACACCTTTCTTAACAGCAAAAAATTTAGGATTTAAAACTGTATAATGAAAATTTTTATTTTCTCCTTAGAATTTACAATTTCTTCAAACATTTCCTTAAAAAATTTGACAGATAGTTTAATAACAGATCTATAGCCATATGCAAATGCTTTAATTCCATTTATTTATTGGGATTTCATAATTTCTTCAATTATCAAACATTTGCCTGGACTTAATTGACTAATAATTTAATAACACTTCTATATAAGCAAATCATTTCATTTATTTCACTTTTTTTTTACAAAATTTTTACAAAAATATAAAAAAAAGGCATATGAGAGAGCTTTATTTAGAACACAATGAAAAGTAAAATATGAGTGCATATTACATCGTAAAAATCTGTCATACAATTTAAAAAGCCTAAAATTTATATCACAGCTATATCTTGATTGTCACATTACCATCTTCTTCACCAAAATAAATTTTCTTTGCCATGTCAACAAATAGACCTGTTTCCACAACACCTATATGAAATATCAATCAAATATAGCATATAGAAAATAAAAAATTGTAGAAAATACTGAAGCAAAAAACATTTTATGGGCACTAGTAGTTAAAAATTTGTTAGGTATTGTTTAAGAAGAGTTTAAAAAATTTCAGCTTTCCAAATATAAATCCTGGATACTAGACCTGAAAACATACACTCGCCGCATGGCGAGTCAGCAAAAAAAAGTGGTGACTTAATTAAGTAACCAGTCACTTTTTCCCTTTGTCTTTACTGATTTATTTTTTTTTTATAAAATCGTTTAATGATGAAAATACATCAATGCAAGAAGACTCTGGAAAACAGAATTTTCATTAAAATGTTCAATATCTCCATTGAAAATTGTGATCCCTCAGGATCCATCAGTTTGAGATAGGAAAATTCATGTGAGAGGAGCTTTTTAACAATTCACATGTTTCAAAGAGGTAATGCATACAATTTTATCTCTGCAAACATTGCTAAATAAAGTTTAATAAAGCTAATATGAGTTTCTAATATGAGTTTTCTTAAAAATGTTATTTAATCCAAGCAAAACAAGTTTGCAAAAAGTGGCTATTAAATTAAAAGAACCTATTGATATCAGACACCAATGCATTCGGTTTGAAAGAAAAGTGGTTGCTAAGTTATTTAAGTGTACCAACCACTGATAACTAACAAAAAATTTTAATTTTCAGGTCTACCAGATACTTTTCATAATTCTCAAGAATACCATTTTCATCATATGTCATTGAAATTGTTTCTTTATGTCAATGTATAGCAAAACATTATTTTTTCTCCTTGCCTAATATATAGATGAACAGGATTATTTACTCAAGAAAAAGCATAAAAAATAATAAAAAATATGCAATAATTTAAGGAAATGCTTAAATATAATTTAAAAAATATAATTTTTTTTTAAAAAATCGTAATACTGTATTCTCTTAACTCACATCACACTATCAGCATAGAATTTTTCAGCTTTTTGAATAAATGTTAATATTGCCAAATTGGAAGACATAAGTACAAAAATGTATTAAGCACCAAAAAGAATAATAATAATAAATAAATAAATACACAAAAAATAATTCCTTAGAAAAAAAATATGTAAAACAGACAAAAATAGAAGAAAATTGAAGAATAAAGGAAGATATAATTAATTCACATGTCTTGAAATTCAACGCGAAAATCCTCAATCTTGAGCGCCATCAAAAAGCATAATTATGTCACAGATAAACAGTTGAATTATTCTGCTGAAAGGCACAGTTGTTACCTATACAGCTGTAGAGTAATTACCCAAGAAAGAACTTACACTTAAAGCCTGATAGTTTAAGTTAAAGTATAATTTGGAGAAAAAAATAATAAAATTAAAAAAAAAAACAAATTTTGTTTGATAATAGAAAATATCCCATCAATATGAACAATATTTTAGATTCCAATTCTCCAAACTTTAGATTTTGATTTTATATAGATTTGGAAATAAAAAAGATATAATTAGCTTTTGAATTTTACATAAATTACAAAATATTGTTGCAAATTTTTAAAAAAAGTCTCTTGGTATAAAACATTTTATTCAAAAAATAAAAAAATTAAATTTACTCATTCTATTTTATTTTATTAATGCTGCATTATAATAATAGTATACTTCTTAGTGGACTAAAGGAAAAACCATGACATTTTTTGGTACAGTATACATGTACCAGACTACTTTTAGAAAGAACAAACAAAAAAACTAAAAAATTTATAATTTGCTCTAATTAAATATAACAAGGGCTAATTTAAGGACTAATTCAAGGACTTGTAAAAAGAATAAATAAATAAAATACAGGTAATACTTTTAAATTCAGTTACTTTATTCTGAAAAAGAAGTTTTAACAATATTTCCAGCGGAATTTATTAATAAAGCACCTAGCAATTCATAACAGTTTGTGATTAATATTTAAAAAATTTTAATGATACTGTTCATCAAAAAAAATTGTCATATAATCATTTAGTTAACATTCCTTCACAACAATATTTATTTAAAATGTGCAAATATATAAAATATCTTTAATCAAATATTTCAAACAGGGATTTCACAACACAAATCAGAAATATTAGAACAAATAGCTAAAAAAAAAAAAGATGAATAACAAAAAATGCTTCCTTATCAGAAAAATAAAAAAAATTTCAATACAGCTACAAAATCTGTTGAAGTTCTATTATTTTAAAATAAATTTTAAAAAGAGAATTTGACACTTTATTAATTATTAAATCATTAGTACTAAAGATTACTTTTACTAATGCAACCTATGTCATTTTTGTACTTTTTAATAATTCCATTATTTTCAAGCATTTTTTTAATATAAAATAAATACGATATTTTGCCTTAAATATATTCAAATTTGTATTGATTCAATGGATTAAAGAAAACAAGAAATGTGTATTTCATAAAACTTAATTAATACTATTGAATATAATACTATTGAATTTTTATATTACATACAAGCATGGGGAGAAATTACTCTCTAACATATATCACTAAAATAAAATTTAAATGTTAAGTATTTATTTTAATGTTAAGTGAAGTTGTAAAGTCGCATTCGGCTGACCACCTGACCGGAACATCTGTTCCTGCACCCCAGAGCCCAAGGTCAAGAAAACTGAGATGGGCACAGTAGGCCTTGGCCCTCTATGGGCTGTCGCACCACTGAGTTTAGTTTAGTTAGAAGTTGTAAAGTAATATAAAAGCATATAGTTCTTTCTTTATTATTGTGTTAGCATATTTTTGGAACAAAAGTGGATATTTTTGAATTGTTATTGAAAACATTAATAGTTAAATGAAATAGTCAAATACTATAAAATACTTGGGAATAGCATAGTTCATTTCACTTAGCGATCAAATTGTTTTTTTAAAAAAAAACTTGTCTTTAAAAATAAAAACATTTCTTAAAAAAAAAAAAAAAAAAACTTTCTTTGTAACTTTGAAATTTCCAATATCAACTATTAACAAAAGAAATAAAATTAGCTCACTAACCTGGAAAGCATAATATTTTTTGATTCAGTGTCCTCCAGTCCGCACTTTTAATGGTGAATTTCCAATCCAAAATGAAATTTCCATTGTCAGTAACAAGTGGTCCCTAGAATATGAAAATGATAATGAAACCAAATACTGCCATGTTTGTAGATGATAAATACAGACATGAAAAACTGGCAGACAGAAACAAAAGCCGTATTTGCGGACAGCAAATATGTAAAACTTGGCAAAAAAAATCAAATAGTTCTAATGATTCTTGTTAAAATAATTTTTTTTGTCATTTGTACTTTTTTAATTTCATCCCATTTATCATTTTGTCATATCAATTTTTATTAGCTTTTTAGAAATTTAAATTTTTTTTAAAAATTAAAAACTGACTTATACAAATATAACATATTGTGTTACTATCGTAATACCTAGTTTTTAATTTTTAAAGAAATTTTAAACTTATGAAAGTTACTGATAATATGATTAAGTGTAAATGACACCAAATGTTATTTTAACAAAAGTTATTAAGAACTACCTGATTTATTTATTTTTTTAATTGAATATGTCTTTGATAAGAGATAAATGCTCTTGAGACTTAATAAAGAAAAAAACAATAATATTTCTTTGAGTTTGACACAAAATACATAATTAATCTTTTTTGTTTTAAATAACAATAATATAATAAGAATATAGAAAGAATACAAGAATATTTACTAATAAAGTATCAAACTTTTTTTAATCCTTCATTTAAGTAAGTTATTTTCTTCTAATGCACCTTAATGATTAAATAATTTGCAATAATTTAAAATTGCTGATTTAAATATAAAAAAGATTTTTAAAACAGAACATTCTAATTAATTTTTGAGTAACGAAAAGATAATTTCATTTCCTAGACAAAATTAGTAAAAATATTACAACTAATCATAAAATATACAGTTGTAACAAAATTTAACAAACTTAATTTCAGTTTGAAGCATCTAAATCAAGCTAAGTTTTAACAAAAAAACACACAAAAGAAAACTTGTAAATCAAGCAAAATAAATTGCAATTAAATTGATGACCAAAAATTTGTGTAACAAAGACATCAGTAGAGATTAGTGTAATAGTTTGTATAACAAGAATAATTAACAAGATAAAATTATATTAACATCGGCCACATAGCTATTTAAAATATAATTCAGAATTTTAAAATAATGAATGACTATCTCAACTGCAAAATATTGTAAAATGAGAAAATTGCGTACTGCATGGTGGATTATACTTTTGACTAATACCCAGGACTTACACAGTTCAATAGATTTTATTTTAAATTTTGATAAAAAAGGATAAATGAGCTTTATTTATCCTGATGGGACAAATGATTTAACTGGTGGGATAAATGAGATTCATTTATCACACCAGCTAATCAGTCCCATCATTCATTTATCCCCACAGTTTCATTTTGATAACAGTTCCATTTTATTGTTATTCTTTGCTGTATTGTTATTTTTGTTGTATTGTTTGTTACAAGTTATTTCACAAAAAAAAGGCTTATGTTTACTGAGATTTATATAACGCTAAACAATTTAAATCATATTTTAATACATGTCGATTTAATGCAATTATAATATGTCGATTTAAATTAAATAAATACAAATACAAACGATATCTAACTCTCCCGACATGACAGTGGTGATAAACAATTCGAAATATGTAATTGCTTGAATATGTTAACAATGCAAATAATTGAAAATACAGAAAAGAAAAATAGCTTAAAAGACCTAGCCAGAATATTTTCAAAGGAAAATTAAATTTATATTTTAATTCCATATTTGAATTTTGTAATAATTTAACATAGAGTAAAGCAATAGCATAGCTGCTATTATTTCACAACAGAAATAGAGGGAGGAAGGGTTATAAACAAATATAAGCAAGAATAGGAAATTTCTCAAAAAAATTTAATAATGCTAACGTTTTATTGAAAATCAGGAAAAACATGTGGTTCATGTGGTAAGAAAATATGTACAACATTAATACACACTTGAACATGACTAAATCAATTAAAAATTAACAGTCTTACTGATAACATTTTAATGATTAAATTATTATGATTGATGAAAGTTATACTTACAGCTTTAGCTTTTGCCATTCTTAATTCAGCAGGTCCTCCCATAGCTTCTAATCTCCTTTTAATTGGCATATAAGCCATTGGTATAACTTCAATAGGTATGCCTTTTGTCCAATTAGTTCCAAGAAATGTAGAGTCTTTCCTACATTATAACCATGAAGCAAACAAAATTTAAAACATAAATGTATGCAATATACATAGAAATAACTAAAAAAATGTAAACTGTTTAATTAAAGTTCTATAACATGCACTCTTTAGAAACAGATAACTGTTTTTAACAAGCAACTCCTTAATCCTGGTGTTAGAAGAAAAAAAACTCATTCAAAAAAAAAAAAAAAGAATAGCACATATCCATATGTTTATTTTGTACTCACACTAGTTTAAAATAATGAAAAATCAAAATTATAAATAATCAAAATAATAAATAAATCATAAATAAATGTGGAAATAGTATTGAATATTGCGGAGTTCATGAATAAAATTATTCAGTCATTAAGAGCTATATTTATAAAACTATGTAATACTTGATTAATGAATTATTCAATTAGAATTTAATTTAAAAAATTATTAATCAATATATTTTTGTTTATTATAAGAAACAGTAGATCTATACAAAAATATGTATCCTCATTACAGTGAGTTTAAGCAATTAGGTATGTGTTTTTATTCATTAAAATCTACCTTTTTAATTAGTCAAACTCCATAGTGTTTAGATAACTTTTACTTTATTCAAGAAATTTGTCAACAAAAAAAAAAATTAGAAAAGTTTATTAGGTAATAATAACTAAACAATTTCTTTTAGATGTCGTTTTTTGGTATCCAGGCAAATAGCAAACTCTGCTTTTTCCCTAATTCATTCTAATATATTTTCTCTATAGTAATATGCAATACCAATGACAAAAAAATTGCAAATATGGATTTTGCTATTCATTAATCACCAATTTAGAGATTTAAAATGGCCTGATAAATAAGTTTAAACTACAAAAAAAAAAAAAAAACACTGAATATTAAATGCAAATTTAACAGTTTATAAGCTTGTTATACACATAGTTGCATATTTATGAAATCCAGTAGATTTCTGTCAAAAGTCATAGAAATTATAGGCACAGTATATCAAAAAATTGCTATGTGTACATTGTCAAATTTAAAAACTTAAAATATGCTAACATTAAATATTAGCTGTGTTAAGCCAACCTGAGAAAAAAAAAATTTGTTATTCAAGTAGTTACAGGCTTTGGCAAAAATTCTTAGTAACAATTAATAAATCTTTACTACTTAAGATACAGCACTTAGTAAAGCTTGAGGGACACAATGCTTACTAAACATTTAATATGATTAGAAGAAAGCCACATTTTTTCAAATTATATGAAATATCTGGCGAGCAGTCAACTAATTGCATAAAACTTTACCAAAATGAAATTAATACATCCAACTTGAGTCCGAACAAGAATCAAATTAATAGATTTAAAAAAGTTGAAGTAGAAAAGTTGGCTAAAAATTCCTCCAATTGTGCAAAGAGTAACCATTTGTACTTTTTCTTTAAATACACGTTTATCATTTTTTCATTGCATACAATAGCTACAGCATTGAGATTAAAGAATTTGTATCAATATCAAAATCACTGAAAACAGCTTAATTTCATTTTAAATTAGCATGCAGCACAATAAAGTATTTTGGAAACATCAACTAAGATCACAAAAATATGAAAAGATGCATATAAAAATGTCTGGTCAGTTTTTGTTGCAAAATAAAATAATAATAATAGTATTCTTTATAATGTAATATTCTTCATAACGTAATTTTATTTGTGATATAAGTGAGCGTATCTGCCACTACAAAAATATAATTTCAATTCACCAGTATGTATAACTCGATTCTATGGTGGAGTACCTTTTCATAGATGAAGGTTGACAGTGTTTTCACTACAGCGCGAGAATCTCGCACATTTTCTTCTTTTCTCGCATTAAAAAATTATCACCGCGAGAAATTCGTGCATTCTATAAATCAATTTCAAAATTGGCGAATTTCTCGCATTACGCCATTTAGAATAAAATCTGTTTCACTTTTCTTCCCGGATGTTTCATTAATTGCAACATCTGCTCCGTTATCTATCTTCCCTATTTACCAGTATAGTTCAGAACCTTTTCGAACAACAGAACACAGCCCCTCCGAAGCACGGAACACCTTTCAGAACACATTTCTCTGCTACCACGTGTTTACCGTAGGTGAGGTTTTCTTCATGTAAGACGTTCAAATTCTTTATGCACTAATGTAAGATGGACAAATACCTCGTAAAGGCAAAATATTCTATGATGATGCAGCAAAAATATTCAATGCTTTAAAAAATAGAAGATGTTAAAAATGTATCATAATTAAGGAAATGATTTTTTTCCAAGTCTATTTGTGTTTTTTTAGTTTTTAGAAATCTCACTTAACTTTTTGAAATCTCACCCTGTTTTTGAGAAAGGGTGAGAAATTCTCACCCATTTTTTTTCTATGAAGAAAACACTGGTTGACATTGTCGAAAGCTACCAACCCCTGGACATGATGGGAAAACGCCTAACTTGGCAGAAACGCCCGCGGTGATTTGACATGCCTACTTCGATGGATGGTCCACATTGAACAGTTGATTTGCTACTTGTGACTGCGACATTGCCTTCCTCAAGCTGTTGCTTCTCAGTCTCGATCACACATAAAATACAACATATACACTCGACTGCTAAAAAAGAACACACGGGTGACCATGACCGCAAACTTAATACAGATCCCACAATCAGCACTAAAAAAGTACAATGATCTTAATACAGCTCTCTCGGCTTCTTACAAAACAGCAATGAATCAACTAGTGGTATCCGTTCATTGAATTCTATCACAGATATAATTCTGGTGGGGGAGTACTGTAGTGTACCTACCACTAGAAAAATATAATTCCAATTCACTAGTATGTAAGACATGTTAACTCGATTCTATGGTAGGGAATATGAATTTTCATAGATGAAGGTTGACATTGTCGATAGCTACATCTCCACAGTAAGATTCTTTGTAATGTAATATCATTATTGCAAAAAAAAAAAAAACTGTTAGATGAAAACACCTTATTTGGCTACACATGATTTGAAATTTACAAATTCATTTTAATTCAGCATGACTTTGTTATAGAAAATTACTATTCTAACAGGGTGATTAATAGGAAACACAAAATAGAAGATTAAATAAACTTGATAAATTTAAAAATAATAATGACAGGATTATAAAGTTATATCATCTTACCTACTATCAGCTACTATAATTAAATTATTTGTACATGAGGCAACTATTTTTTCTTGCGTTAAACATCCGCCTCCACCTTTGATCAACGCCAAATTAGCATCAACTTCATCAGCACCATCAAACACATAATCCAACTGTGAAAATTAAATTTGGGCAGAATAAATAAGTAATCTTTCAATTTATAAAATTTTGTTAAATAATTCAATGAATTTATTAATTATTTACTATGGATAAACAATTCATTATATATTAGTTAGCTTATATTAGTTAGCTAACTAATTATACTACTAACTATCAATAGCTAGTTTTCTCCTAATAAATATAGAAGAGAAATTCCCAATTATTTACAGATTGATAAAATAATCTTGCTAATTTCAACAGTTAATTAAATTTTGAAAAAGTTATGTTTAGATAAAAATGACTATAAATATTGTAAACCACAGCAGTTACAAGACTGTGATCATAATTTAAAACAGGGTTGGCAAGTTTTTGACACATGACGGTTTTTACCATGTCAAAAAACCCTCTGTCAAAAACCCATAGTTACGGTAAAACTGTATTTTTATTTGAGTTTGACTGCTTGTAATTTAAATTAATTCATTTTTGGGCAAAAAAATTAGAAAAAAAGTTGTTAAAAGATATTTAAGAACAGATTCTTGCATTTTCCCATTATGATTATATCAAAACATACTATTTGAAGTAAAATATTAGGATACTAAACAAAATTTTCAACATTTTCCAAGCATCAAGAATCTTTTTGAATTCTGGACTCATCCATACTAAACTCAGAAATTGACTGGGCAATGAAAAATGCGCAAAATTAGTCACTTGCTATCGTATGCTTCGGCACAGTGATCCCGACTACTGTAATCAAGTAATTTTGTTTGTAATTAAGTTTTGTTTAATAAGCTTTTTCAAATGAATAAAAGTTTTTAACTTGACAAAATAGCAGTAATTCTTGACTTAGAGTTTGTTAGTAGTTACAAGTTTTGAAAGTTTTGTTTAGCTTATTTCTAATATTTAAGAAATGCCAAATTTTAAATTCTTCTTATTAGTTCTTGAATTTATTAATAGTTCCAAGCTTTTTTGTTTGTTTGTTTATTTCTAACTATTAAGAAGTGCAAAATTTTTAATCCTTTGCAAATCAAGCTATAATGATAAAAGTAAGTATCACTATTTTCAATAAGTATATTACAATATTACTGTATGAATGTATATCCTTCTATAAGAATACATGTATATAATTGCAAAATCAATAGCAATCATTTACAACATTCATTTATAAAGGCAATTATGTGAAAATAATATATTGTCCGCTATATGCCATAAATTAAAGAAAGCAGTAGGTTTTTGACGGTTTTTACCACTGTCATGTCAAAAACCAGTTATTGATGGCAAAGACCCAACCCTGAATTAAAATTAACAGCAGATTCACTTTGTAAATCTGGATTTTGAAATTAACAATGTTTACTAAATATTCATTAGTAAATGCTATGAAGTTTTAAAAATAAAAGGGGGGAGAAGAAAACAATGGATAAATTAATAGAAAGGTTACCTATAAAAAGTAAAACTGTGGCATATAAAAGATGTATTACCTATTATATGAATAAGTTTTAAAATCTAAATTATTTATCTTTACTAAATCTACACAAAAATTTTCAACATTAAAATGGGAACAAAACCCATACATTTTTTACTCTTCAAGGAAGCTTTATTAAACCATCTAGGACAGAGGTGACACACATGATATGCATGACAGTAGATAGCATGCGACAGGTATTTCGATGGTAAATACACATTAAATTATTTATACTCATTTAAGTTGCACGTAAACAACTTTAATAGTCCAAAAATACTTCAAAAATTATTTAAATATTACAAACTAATCACAGAATAAATAAAGTCATGCTTATTTTCGTTCAAACTCATGGGTGCAAGTTGGAAAAAAGGCCAAGACTGAAAATTTTTTGACTGAAATACCTAACATATACAATACCCCCTCGACATATGCAAACTATCTAAGAAAGCTTTACCATAATCAGGGCTTAATCCAGGTTTTCAATCCTAGTACCTATTTTTGTGAGAGAAAAATGATTTTTGTGGAAAAAAAAATTTTTTTTGTGAAAATTTAGTATTGCTAAAAAAAACATAAAAACTACATATGTATACAAAAAGTACAATACTATAAAAAACATTCACATATTGCTCAAGGAATTGCTTATAAGACAGCTTGCAGATTAATTACATTTATTAATTCAATGTAAATTATACAGCCAGCCAGCATAGAAATTATGGAATTTACTATACAGATTAATATTATGGTTAAAAATTAGATTTATATAAAGTTTAAAAATTTTTTTTAACTTACTTACTAATAAAATTTATTGAACTTATTATGATTAAGAAATTATTATTTTGATATTGTGCTAACTTTTACTTTTGAATTAGTGGTTGAAAAAATAATAGAAATACAGAATACATAGATAAAATTATAATAACCGCTAATAATAACCGCTCGGAAAACTATTCAGCACTTAAATTCCTTCGAACTTTTTTTTTTATTTTCGTGAAGATGCGTTTTTTTTGCTTCAAAGTTTGTTGAAATACTGATTTTTATTTTATTTTGTGAAGGTACCGATTCGTTTTTTAAAATTTTGTGAAGGTACCGATTCTTTTTTTAAAATTTTGTGAAGGTACCGAAAAACGGTACCAAAATCGACCTAGATTAAGCCCTGATAATACATCAAGTTTAAATACTGTACAAAAAATATTTTTTCATCTGTCTTTTGATAAAATAACAACAGGACATAAGAAAGTAGACCAATAACGTAGACCTAAAAAATATTTTTAAGGACAGAAAAAAAAAAATTCCGATTTCCGTCTTCGAGTCAGTCTTGTTTCCGTCTTACTTCCGTCCGCGGACATTTTCGAAAGACAGAAATCCGTCCTGGGGACGGAAGACTTGCACCCATGTTCAAACTGGACAGCTTAAAATTTTAAAGCCTAGGAGGCAATTTGTCAATTACATATCCAATGAAAAGTAAATTAGTTTAGAACAGGAAAGTAAATTAGCGTTCGAATTTTGTTTAGTATTAAACAAATTGCTTGAATAAGTTTAGTATGAAAAGTAATTTAACTTGAAGGAAAAAAATATTGTATGTTCCTCAGGGCAGAATAAATTCTTTCTTTAGTATCTGCATACATTAATTAGGTATTTAAGAGTTTTAAAAGCATGTGTATTCAAATAAACATAAAACTAAAAGGAAATAATTAAAATATGCTTATTACCAGCAAATTATTTAATATACAGCTAATAGAAAATAATAATTTAACACTTTCACACCAATCTTGCACAATTTTAGTCTCTAATTTTATTTATTGTCTAATTAGAAATATAATAATTTACATACATCCCCTTTCATTACTTCTTTGGGTAAAACCTTCACTTAAAAAGATCCCACCCTAAAGAATATATTTATAAAAATATAATGATTTATTTAAAAAAAATAACTTATTATTTAAATCAATGATTTTTTTTTTTTTTTTAAATCACAATTGATTAATTCACAAGAATTAAAATAGCAGCTTATTAGAAACCTGACACTAATTAACTGCAAGTAAGCTAGCACAACATTCGAAAAAAGTTCGCAAACTCTGATTTAGGAAATACTTATTAGAATTTCTTTAACAACTGTAATCTTTTGATTTTATCAGAAACTTTTCACAGCTTAATTTGGCATATTTAAGTACCATTGCAGCCAATTTTTTTCGAAAAAAGGAGGATCACTGTTGTACTTTTTATAAAAAGAGCAAATTTACTCTAGGGACAGCCATAATCTGTTATACTAAATTTCACCGATCTAATAAAGCATACCTGCCAGCCCCCTATTTTTATTTTAAAAAAATACAGAAGCTTTACAACAAAATTGCAGAAGTTATTTAAAATGCAAAAGATTTTGCATGTTTTTAATTTTAATTCTTTATTCAAAGAATCAACAGTTTAGTGAATTAACGTAAGCCTCGATCAGATTTATAACGAACTGTTATAGTTTTATAGTTGTAACGTAATAGTTTTCCCATTGTTGGTTACGAAGTTATTTTTCTACAGCTGTGAAAGTGATATTGGAGTCTTTAATACACTATTTAAAAAAATTGAAGGAAATGATCAGAACAAGTGGACAAGAACAAGTGGAATATAAAGTAACACAATCAGCTGAAATAAATCCAAAATAAAAATATCCCTTTTTTGTATAATCACTTCTAAAACAAATATATAGGATGGTAAATAAAAGATGCGAGTCATCTATAGTTATCCAAAATGTAGACGATTTTAGTCTCAGTTCAAAAAAGCAAAATATGGGACTGAATGCAAAAACATTTCAGCAAAATGCAGAAGAGTTGGCAGCTAGTGTATATAAATGTCCAAATAATTAATCAGTAATGTTGTTCAATGCAGGAAATGTTTCTTTAAAAAAAAAAAATTTAATAGTTTTTAAGAAGTTTTGTTTTAGTATTTATCATTGAAAAATTCATTCTAAAAAGCATAAAAGTCATATGTTATAAATCATGAAAAAATATAGAACTTAATGTTGCAAACTTAGAAAACAATATTTATAATGACAAAATATTTTTTTTAGTAAATAATAAATTAAATAGTAAGAGGAAATAAATATATTCTTATTAGGTTGACAAAATGAGTAATTAAAATACTTTTTAGGGGATAAATAAATAACTCAAAAATATACCTCTTGGTATTCTTCAAGATCACTAAGCAGCAAATTAAACTCTCTGATAAGTTGTTTTGCCTAAAAAAACAATAACAATCAATTTTATAAATAAATGCATAAAATAATTAACTATTTGATAACTCTATCACAAACTAAAATATGAACTTTCTACATGAAATTCAAAAATATGAAAATAGATATTTTCATCTTATTTATCACATTATTTAATAATTCAGTATATTTTTCATATGTAATACAATTAGTTGTTGCCAGTTTCTCTAAGAAACATTATAATTACTACTTCTAATTGCACAGTACTACAGCCCGATGTAAGCCTTGACTTACTGAACAATATTGTTCCAAACCTTCCTATTTATGGCTTTTAACTTTCAGTTTTTGAACTTTAAGGTGGTTAAATTTTTAGTGGCATTGTCTAATTTTCTCTTTTTTCCTCTTGGTCCCCAGTTGAAAGATTTCTATTTTAAAAGTTATCTTAAATTTCTATAATCATTGAACTTTTCAATTTGTCACAACCATACCAAATGCATGGATTTAATAAATAAAATTATGTTTTTAATCTGATTAAATCGTCAATGTATGGATTTAATAAATAAATTTATGTTTTTTAGTCTGATTAAATTGTCATGTTCATTATTGTTTCTTTCCTCCACTTTCCTTTCAAAGATAAATAGTTTAGATTAGTTTTTATCTGTCAGAGATCACTGCCATACGTAACTATAGCTCTTTAACCTATCTTCCTTAGAAGTTTGTTCTTGAATATTGACTCTATATCTCGAATGTTCTTGAATAACTAGCATCTATTTATAAAAATTCTTAAATGAAATAAACTTAAGTTCATTTTCTTATTCTAATAGGAGTCATTTTAATTCATTTCATGCATGCATTTGTAATCACTCAACAAACAACACAAATATATTATATAATCTCAAACTTAATGAAGAAATAAACTAACATTAAGATATTTTTACCCTTAAGACATTAACTAATATGATGTAGTCAAATGAGAATCGCCAGGTTATATCTACACCTATTAAGTACTGCACAAGACTTGTGCACTTATATGCTGCACAAGTCTTAATGTCTACTTGACATTAAAATACATAAGTTTTCTTCATAAGTGACTCTCTTCATACAAAATTGTGGTCTCTTTATCGCTTCTCCTCTTTTTTTCATTTATTGGAATGGAATCTAAATTCAACATTTTTTATAATGCTGAGATATATATTATTTAAAAATGATGAGCTTGACTATTCAAACAATATTACAATTTTTACAAACAAAAATAAAAATTACCTGAAATGATGTAGGTATACACGGAATTTTCAAGTTCTTTTCCTTAACAATTCTTGCTAAAAAGACAAATGAAATACTATAAATTAATTTGTGAAGCATAAATTTTATTTGTCTAATCATTTCAAAACTTACAAATAAAATAATGATGAACATTAATGTTTTCCTGTAAAAATTTTATCTTTTGATCGTATGACAATATTATCAGTCATATAATCACAAAACTTAAAAATAGCCTAAAGATCTTGATACATTTTAAAATATTCACGATTGACCAGTAACAGATGATTACTTTCAACTTTTGAGAATTTTGGAAACCTCTTTAAAGCATAAAGATCATTTTATTTAATGCAATGTAATTTTTAAAGAATCTTAAATTAAGCATTTTACTCAACTGTAACTAATAGATATTAGTATTCTATTAAAATTTCAAAGAGTATTAAGTATTTACATTTAATATAAATAGAATAAACAATAACACAAACCTAATTCTTCAACTGCATAAACAATAGTAGACCCACTTCCGATTCCGACAACACAATTCCCCTAAAATAAAATTTCCCAAAAGATTTCCAAATCATTAACAAAAAATTCACTATGAAAATAAGTAGGTAAGTAAATGATTGGAAAAATTAATAACTTTTTTGTCATTTGTGCCTTTGCTTATGATAAAGATTAATATAAATAGAGAGAATTAATACAATCATAGATATTTTTAAAATCATACAGATAAAAATAATGTATAAAAATATATATATAAAAAACATTTAAATTATTTCTAAAAGAAGAATGAATGGCTAATTTACTAACGAAATAGCAAGCTAATAAATTACAGTGCAGAAATACTTAATGATAATTGAAATAGCACTAAAAAAATTCCCAATAAATTAGTCATCATCAATTATTTGTACTATTTATACTTCTTATTTAATTAACGAAATATGGAGAACAATTGAATTAGAACAGCTAAGTTTTAAATCCTTTTTTCTACGTTGGTAGATATAAATGAAAGAGACATTCCTAATATTAAATTAAAACTTGCAAGTATTATTAATTGATAAAGAAAAATTATGCATACTGATATGTGATCTTTAATAGCTTGACAAGCTGCTGCTTTTTTCGCTGCTTCTTGAGGATCCATGGCCGTAAAATTTGATGCAGTTCTGTTCAAGTTAAAATGAAATGGTTTGATAAATGTAAAAAAATTTCTACAGATAATAAAATAACGCATTCAGATAAATTAGGAATGTCTTTTACTCATCGTGATTTCTAGATAATTATCGTTTCCAATGTAAATATTTGGAATAAAACTACGTCTAAAGAAATCGTTTGAACCAGTTTTTTCCGTTTACATTCAAATGAAAGTACAAAATATAAGAGTTACCTCTGATTCAAGTTTATTCAGTTCGATCGGTCTAAACTGGAAAAATTTTTAAACTCAACTGGAAAGAAGAAATAACTTTAAGGTTACGATTAGTTGAAATAATTTTATTGTTTTTATCCATAAAAGATTATTTTCTTATTACAACATAATTGTGATAAAGAAAAATTCTATTTTAATTAAGGACAGAGACAGATTATCTGATGTGAACTCAAAATTACCAAACTCATAAAAAACGAAATTTGATTAACAGGGAATGGCAGTAAGTGCCAGCCAATGAACGGCAGCTAAAGCAGAGCGCAGTATTTAATAATAATGTGATCTTCGATTGTTTGTAAATTTAAAGTGCATGTAAAATATCCTAATAAATATGAAAACTCATTGTGATATCCGAAATAACTCGAAATTTCTTTAAAGGTAATACAATTTCATTTCATTGTGATCATTGATTATATAAGGAAAGTTAAAATATCATAATTCCCTGATCGTGACATCCGTTACGATTTCGCGAAAAACTATTGTTTATAATTTGTTTGTTCTCTTTGATTAAAGTTTCAAATGGTGCAAAAGAAAAAGTACTCCGTATTTAATATCATTGGGAAGCTTGCAAACTTTGCAAAAAGTTGCCGCATGCATATTTGAAAATTAATATGATTGATCAACTATGAATAATTTAGAAAGAGATAAAAGTTACCCTAGAGTTACAATTCTAATAACAATTAAATTGCAAAATGAAAATAATCATGTGAAAGATTAGCATCTTGTATGCGATTCCCAAGAGTCTCCAAAACTTGGGACTGGCTTTATCCTAAGTATGTACCAAAACGGAAATCTTCCAGAAGAACTCTAAGAATTTATTTTCTTGACAATGAGTACAAGGGTACAGTAGATAAATGAGTACATATGATAGATAGTTGAGTACTTATAAGCAAATGTGCATCAAATTGCAAACGAGTTAAGAAAATTGATTTAACTATTTTAGGAATTTTAGTTTTGATCATTTTCAATTGTTGTTTATTATGCTTGTGAATAATATTTGAAATCTGAGTGATCATTGTTATTATAGATTAAAGCACTGTGTTGGGATCTTTTTGTATCTGTTGCCGAGAATTTTAGAACTTGCAAAAAAAAAATTTACTTTTCTTGTAGTTGAGTGGCAGAGTTATGATTTTAAACTCATAAAATCCCAGTTTGGTTTTTTCAAGGGTTTGTATTTGTAATAAAATACAAATTACTTTCATTAAATTTATTGTATTTCCTTTACCTCTATATTCTGTGCTTTAAAATTTCTAATTAACCTTTTTTAAAATCATGTATTAGAAATTTTAAATAATGTGCAGTATTTTTACAAACATTTGTTATATTACTTGTTCTGATGATTCAATTTAAACTTATGTTATAACAAGATTTAATATGTAATATTTTTAGAGTCACAATTCAATAAAATTGGGAAATTATTTATAAAAATATGTTTTAAATAATATTTTTCCATTTTAAATACTTTTTCTTGAATTCTTGTTCTGATGTATTCCTTGATTTCCTACTAGAGCTTATTCTAGAAGCCCTCTTTCACTGAACATAACATAGGACAGGATAACACAGTTGGAAAAGTAATAGGATGCTCCATTGCATCAATATATTTTTCATGTTAAGAATTAATTTGAAAATTTTTTTCATTTGAATTAAAATCAATAATTTATTTATTCTCTTGAACATTTATTAATTTTTCACAATTCTGCAACTGAATAGATGAATTCTACAAAAGTAATTGAACTGCTTTATTAGCATGAAAAATATTAGTTGCAATTTATCAATGTAAATGACTTTTACTATAAAAAGTGTTAATAATTATAGTTATTAATCAAAGTAGTAGTACATATTAATACAGTAAAACTTACTCTAAGATTTTAAGGAATGAAAGAAAATGGTGAAAAACTCAATTAAGTTAGCAAAACACAATTAAGCCTTGAGGGGGGGGGGGAAACAGTGGATTGGATTTTTTTTTACAACCCTATTAAGCAAAGGCATAAAATTGCCACACAAAAAAAGCATTTGCCAAATTCTTCTTTCTTTTTTTATTTTATTTATTGATTAAATGCTGAACAAAAACAATTTTTGCAAAAAAATAGAATTTCTTTTCACTTGGCTAGCCAAAAAACACCAAAAACTTATGTTATAGTTTGCTTGGGGATGAAGACCAATTGGTCTCCTAATGGGATCTTTTTTTCTCAAGTACCAACACCAAGAAGTCACCAGGACTTGGCGATTATTTTAGCATAGGTATCATTATATAAATCATCCCTATACTATAAATATGAAGAAGTTTCTGGTGTTTAATTAAAAATGAAATCATTTATAAATATCTAAATTAAGCAGTGTTCTAAGGTTGCCCAAGCCAAGATCCTCAATTAAACACCCTGAAAAGAAGAGTGTAAATAAAATTGATGGGGGTAAATGAAATTAAATGATACAAATTTACAGTAACTAAATCCATTTTTATGTATTTTCAAACAGAATGTTCTTAATTTTTCTCAAATATGAAGAATATTTTTATTTTAATGACTTAAGATATTAATATTAAATTTATTTGCTGATCACACTTTATTTTTTGAACCACCAATTCTATGCAGGCAGCTGAATTTAAGATTAGATGGTACTTATCCATTTGATTCAGATAGCACCTCTATATTTTCTAACCATTTATTTTTTTAAAAAAATGTTTTTCTAAATATTTTACACATCACATAATATAATAATATTTATATACGTATTTGCTATTGTGAATGGTTAATAATATTTTTGTATTTTTGTTCCAAATTAAGATTACAGTAATTAAATTGAATTTATTGGTCATAATCATATTATATTTATAAAGATTATTTTAGATTGGTATTAAAATTAATTTTATTTAATTGTAGAATAAATGTAATGTGCAGAAATGGAAGCAATACTGAAACTTCAGAAATTCGACCCTGAGAAACTAGTTGAATTATGTCGAATGCATTTGACATTTACTCTAGATTTGGATAATGATGCATTTTCTCATCTACTAGAAAAGGACAATGGAAAAAAGAAACAACGCAACTATTTTAGCCGTTTTATGAAAGGTGAATTTTTTTAATAATTATTTAAATACTTTATTCTTTTAATTGATACTTTAAAACTCTTATCTCTTTTTATTAGTTTCAATATATTGATAAGTAGTTTTGAACTCATGAACTGCATGCTATCGGTTGTTTGGGTTGCTGTTTAAATTACAGCCAGTGATGAAGTTAATATTCAAACAAACTTTTTTTCTGACTTTGTTGCTTTTAAATGTCAATTAAAGGTTAATTATTTATGTACTTGTATAGCAGGGTTCCCACGGTCCTTGAGAGTCCTTGGAAGTCCTTGAATTTTTTTGTGCTAAATTTAGGTCCTTGAAAGTGCTTGAAAAACGTCTTAGGTCCTTGAAAAACTTGATAGGTCCTTGAATTTGTCCAAAACTGCCGGCAGCCGCTTTTATAAAACACCCGCGGATCTTTCTTGTTCTTTCTGTTTTGTTCCCGAGCTCTCTCACCTGGTTTTTAACGCCACCATTTCTAACCGGGACTAGTGTCTTGGTGTCTGCCAAGCGCGTGCACAGCAGACAATCAATGCGTTCGGGGCGAGACTCCACTTCATCTTCTGTCGCATATGCTTAGATCTTTTCTTATCGAAACTGGAATAATCTCGAATTTCGTAACAATATGTACCTTGTAGTTTTCAATAAATTTGCCGTTTTACCATCCGCACTTGTCCTTACGTTTGCGTCATTTCAAAACTTTATTGTAAAGCGTATTCGCAAAGGCACGGCTTCGTATTTGTGTTATGTAGTTTAGACTAGTTATGTCTGGGAAGTGCTATTTTAATCCCCAATGGATGGATAATCAAGCTTATAAAGAATGGATTTTATCGATGCCCAAAAAGAAGTTCAGAGTCAAGTGCCGATTATGCATGAAGGAGATCGATTTCGCGAAAATGGAAGAATTTGCACTTAAATCACACATGAAAGAAAGGTAAAACAAAAAAGCAGTCTCATGCCTTGAGTTCTCTTTTTCCAAAGACATCAACATTTAATTCATCTGGTGTAAATACTCCTTCAACATCGTGTGCCCCATGTGAAACAGAAACTTCAGTGGCCGAGGTAACATTGTCTTCAAAAGGAATGTGCTTGATGCTGAAATTCTCTGGAGTCTGAAGTGCATCACTAGTAATTATTTATGTAACTCCTGTGAAGGGATTTGTAAATTGTTCTCCAAAATGTTTGCTGATAGCTGTATAGCGAGACAATTTTTTTGTAGTGCCACATTGTGAGCCTATTTGGGCTCCTTTGGATTGGCACTATACTTCAAAGGGATTCTTATAAATGAGCTGAAGAATGTTGATTGCTACACTACTCTTCGATGAGACGTTAAATCAGTCTCTACCATCTAAGCAGATGGACATTATGGTAAGGAATTGATAATAAAGTTTTCACTAAGTATCTTACCTCCCAATTTATGGGTCATGGAACTGCAGAAAATATTTTGTCCTCTTTTTACAAATGCATGGATGATGGTTAAAAGCTCTCTAAAATACTTCAATTATCCATGGATGGACCCTATGTCAATTGGAAATTCTATTAGAAGCTTCAGTGTGAATTAAAAGAGAAATATTCCCACCAGGTCATATTCATTGGCAGTTGTGGATTACACATAACGAATAATACTTTTAAACATGGTGAAAACGGGATATGTTCCTTCTAATTTTTATTTTCAGAAAGAATTGTTGCTGCATAACATTTAGAGAAGGTTGTGTAAATTATGGATGAATAATTTCAGAAACGATGTTTAATAGAGGAGAGGAGGGGGTTATGGAATAGTCATGGAATATGGAATACCTAAGATTTAGCTCTGTCTTTCATGCAGCCTTCACATGGAAATACACAGGATTAAAGGATTTCACCATTAACACCTCATTACCATTAGTTATAGATTGTGCTGAAAATGATTTTGTGAATTAATATGTAAAACCAGTAGGGTTGTTTTTAAAAAAATATAAATAATACATATACTCTCTTCTCTCCATATAGGCAAAGCATTTAGGTATTATATTTGAAATTAATTATTGCCACAACAAGCATTGTTGCTTCTAGTAAGATAGAAGAGAATAATTTTTAAAATTGGTCTTAGATTAAGGTCCTTGAAAATTTTGTTGAGGTCCTTGAAAAGTCCTGGAAAGTCCTTGAATTTCAATCTCATCATAGAGTGGGAACCCTGTATAGTGATTTTTTTTTCTTTTTTAATAATGCTTTGTGAAGAAAGTTCTTTAAGCCTGTTCCGAAAAAAGTATTTGGAAAAAACTAATAATAAATAAAAAGACCTAAATCTTTTCCATGTATTCAATAATAATATAATAATGGTGCAGAACATGTTTGAACAAGGTATATGGGAAATTGAAGCAGTCCCGGGGAAATTCTTGGTCTAATTCTTTTTTTCTTTTCTTTTTTTAATTTTACTTAATGTTTTATTGTAAAAAAAAAGTTCTCTGTTTGCAAGTTATAACTTTAAATTATTACTATTTAAATATGCTGTAATTCCATATTGACCAATTGTAAAAGTTAACCCCGTATTTTTGATTACGAGATTGCAAATTTCTGGTTTGTTGTGTGTATAAGTCAATAATTTTTCCTTTAAATGTCAAGTGTCAGATGATAATAAATGCAGGGCAACTTTTGAATTCAAATGTTATTGTAAAATCTTTCAAATTGTGTGGAATTTTTAGATGGGGTTGAAATCAATTTTATGTGAGGACAAAGTAAAATTATTGCAGAGTAAAATTACTTATGACTACACGCTAAATGTTATTAAATCCCACGCAGATGACCTTTTTGAATCTTTAAATTTGTATCTTTATGGTATGTCATAAAAGTTTTCATTGTATTATATTTTTTGAAATACTCTTCAATACTTTAGCTTTTCTTCTCCATAATTTTTTTCTAAACGTAATTTAATGTATTGTTTCCAATAAAAACCTTTTGCTGTAAAGAATATAGGATTAGAGAAAATGTAAAATTAATTCTTTATATTAAGTTAAAAATAATTTTTGGAAAAGGTAAATTTATACTCAGTTATTCATGACTATCTCATTGTTTATGATGTATCAATATTTCACAATCAATGAATGCTCTACTTTATTACTTTGCTATAATTTTGAGGTTTTGAAAAACGATTTATACTCTGAGATACTTTGATTTCTATTTTATTAAAATTGCAACTTCAAGAACTGGTTAAAATCAGACGATTTTTTTTTCCATTAAAGAAAAAAATTTCATAAAATATAAACTTTACTTTCTAAAAATATTTTGAAAAAGTTATTGTAAGTTGGAAAAAACACTGTAATTGTAAAAGAAATTTCAAACCAATAAACTATTCTGGAGAAATATTAGTCTCTGAGAATTTTTTGCATCTTTGTATTCTTAAATTAAATTTCCATGTTTTGTTACATTTTGTTTTTCATTTATTTAGACAAATCTATATCAGAAGTGATGCCTTTGAATCAAGAGACTATATCTCATATTTATCAGATCATTGAATTTCTAGGACGTGAGATAAGTAAGTTAATAAAAATACTTTTATTAATATTAATACAAGGTTGTAATGCATCAGTCATTTTATAAACTTTTAACAACTGTGATAAAAAACAAGCTAAATAAATCTGAAATCTAATCTAATCTGTTTCGAAAAAATTCTTTCAATTAAAATGAAGATATTATTTAAGTTACAAAAAAAATTTTAATATTTTTCAGCGAAAATAAAATGAGATATGGTTAGGGCCCTATAAATTATGCGGAAGATTCGGAAACCCGCATAATTCACAATTATCCGCATAACTTACAATTTTCCGCGTAATTGCAGCATATCTGTATAATTTTTATTTTTCAGCAAAATGTATTCGTTTACCAGATAAATTTCTCCTTAAGGGCTTTTTTTCAATTGAAATGTATCTTCTTTTTCAATTCCAAGAATCTTTCTGGTCAGGTGGTCAAATCTTTCCAAGAATCTGACAGAGGTGGACAAATTCACAGGAAACTTTAAGAAATTGTTCAAGCATTGTCCTGCAAGAAAGCGCCGCTATTTAAAGTTTTTAACAGATGACAATAAGAAAGCTAAACTTTGTCCAGCACCAGTGAAGACACGGTGGAATTCCTGGTTTAAATCAGTGCAATATCATGCTGAATATTGTAATGTTTACATAGAATTTTTTAGCAGTGAAATAAACCTTACTCCTGACACTGCTTGTCTCAATCAGTGCAAAGTTTTTGTGGAAAGCAAGTGCGTTTGCAAAGACTTTCAGTTCATTGCAGAACACGCTCAGATATTAATGGATACTTTTCTCTTTTTCGAAACATGTGGTGTATCTATTCACAAAGCTTACAATAAGATTTTTGATCTGCGGTCTAAACTTCGATGTAATTCTCAGGCATCATACTCACGAAAAGATTCACGCAACGTATTTCTTCAAGAAGTGTTTCACAAAACAAATTGCAAAGTTTAATACTTACTACTCTCCAGAACTAGACATATTCAAAAACCGCCGCCTAAGTTTAGTCAATCTGCATTAAGCTTCATGAAAGCTGCTCGAGTTTTTGATCCAGAACAAATAGTCAACTTAAACATTGAAGACGACGATGTATTCAAGAATATTCCAGTAATGAGTGGTCAAGATATAAAACTCGAGTATGCTGCTTACAAAGAATATGTAAAAGAATGTTCAAACCAGGACTTAATTAGATTCTGGAATTCAGAGGTAGTCTCAGAGAGATTTCCAGAACTTACAAAAAAAGCAAGACAAGTGCTCTCAGTGCTTCCTAATTCAGTAGATTGTGAAAGAGCTGTATCCTACTACGGCCAAATTTTTACAAAACAAAGACAGAGTTTGAAAGAAAACGCAGCTTCTGGACTAACTTCTGCATGCATAATTTTTAAAAGACACCGCATCCTTGCCGCATAGTTTTTAAAAATCGCCGCATCCTAGCCGCATAATTTTTGAAAAATTTTCGCATAATTTATAGGGCCCTAGATATGGTGTAAAAAAATTAGAAAAATCTTCATGTGTATTACCGGCAGTATTGGCATCTTGACTGAAAGAAACTTTTCATCCAGGACACTGATAAAAAAGAGAAAAATTGGACAAATATGAAACTTGGGGTTTGTGGTTGTCCTGATTTTCAGCTTTTTGTTTTGATATTCCTGATTTTTGATTTTACTCAGAACATTTCCTTTTCTTAAAATACCACTGCTGATTTAATAAATAATTTGTAGAATTGAAAATTTTGGACGTTTAATACAGTATTTTTTTATTTTAATAATTAATGCTGGTAAAAATCGCTGAATTTGATAGTTTCAATTTATTAACTGCCTACTAGTACTAATTATACACAAGTTTCAGGCATATAGCCTTACCCACAGGTTCCATTGTTTTTACTTTTTCTGAAAAAGATTAATAAATCTTGAATTCAATTGAGAGTTATTTTACTTATATATTGGTATCGGGGAATATTAACTAATTGATTGTTCAGTTTTAGTAAAATCTTACTGAAAACTGTTGTTCTAAAAAAAAGTAATTCTGATATTAAAAATGGTATATTTTATTATTCTTATCTGGTACTGTTCCAAAAAATGAACCTTTTTTATCTTGATCTTTTGCGAAAAATTTTGTCTTGATATCCTCTTTTGTCTGCTAGAAAGCCTGTGAAACTGAATGAAATGGAAGAAACAAAAATGTCCAATACAATTGTTTAGATATAAGTGATAATAGAATAGTTTAAATTTGAGCAAATTGAATTTCATATTAAAAATATTGTTTTTTACATTTACTTTTTAAAAAATTAACTTTCTTTTAAATTCTTTAATTTAGTTTGGTACAAAATTTTAAAAGTTGTGTATAGACTTACATTCTAACAGTGTATGAAAGTTAGTATGTTGTTTGTCAATGTAAGCCCAAATTTGATTAATAGTTTAGAATATCTGTTTAATTTGTGATTTGTTAATTACTGAAGTACTTGTAAAATTTTATTATGATATTTTCACATTTCTTTATGTAATTCTAGAATTGGAATTTACTACACTTATTTGTTATGTAAATATTAATGAACTACAAATAAATCAAGAAATAATTTAGTTTTATTTTTCTTTCCAATATTTGCTTTTTAAGTTTCACTTAATTAAAAATTATATATTAAATAGCTTAAGTATTAATATTGTTATCATCTAAATTAAATTGAAAAAACTGTTTAAAAAGAAGTTGTTTTTTTTCCTCTGTAGAAGAACTGTATAATATGTAAATAATTAACATTAAAATTGCATTAAATAGCACTAAATTTATCATAATGCAATTGCCTGAGTATGGTAAATTGAAGTAAATTTTTTAATTATTAGATACTTTAAGGAGCTATGTAGGAATGTTATGTTTTGTTTTCTTTTGAAGTATTTTTTATTTATTTTAGACATTAGCCGTGAAGGACTCTTTCGAAAAACTGGTAGCTTGTCTCGTCAGCACCAACTTAAAACATTATTAAGACTGGGAGAGAATATTGACTTCAGTTCTGAATTGTTTACAGTTCATGATTGTGCATGTGTTTTAAAGAGTTTCCTGGCTGAATTGCAAGAACCATTATTGTCTGAAGCTCATTATACTGCTCACTGCCAAATAACTGGTAATTTGAACTTCTTTCTGTTTTATCCAAAATATCCTCTTTATTTTTAAAAGCTATGACTCAATTTTTTTAGTTTTTATGGCAAATAGTCAATTAGAATAGTAGGGTGTATTTGCCAATTTTAATTAGAATACATAATTTTATTCCTTATTTACCTGTCTCTGTCTTGATTTTCCTTTCCTGTCTTGAGGTATTTTAAAAAAATATCTTTTGTTTAACACTTGAAAATTTCTTTAAAATCGGAAGCATTTGTATCAACCCTTTATTACAAAAAAAAACTAGATTTATAAACAAACGCTATTCGATACACTATTCATGGACATTCATCTAACAATCTTGAAAGGTACTTAGAAGTTTATTACTAAAAGTGTTTACCTTTACATATTTTGAGAGATCTGTGAGACAAATGCTTATGAGTCTACAGTTAATATATAAAATTAATATTAAGTTTTTTAATTTGATATTCTTAGTTTTTAATCTTGAAACTCATTAGAAAAAACTAATAAATTCTTTGAATTTCACTTTTGGTAACAGGGTTTTTTTAAAAAAAAAAAACTCTTTTTAACCGGCGGGTTTTTTTAGATATTACCTAGTTTAACAATTCTTAGTTAAGAAATTCTTCATTGGAAAATAACTAAATAATGAATTAAAATTAAAAAAATAGCTTTAATTTTAATGCAGTACCATCCTTTCATGCTGACAATAATAAAAGGCTCTTAAATTAATTCCTTCTTTGACCAGAAATAAAAGCATAATTTTGAGGTTAGAAAAAGATGCTGTTTTCTGTTTTATTTATTTGTTTTTAAATACTTAAGTTATAATTTCAGTTTTTAATTATATATATTTGTCTTTTGCAGGACAACATAACTACTTTTTATTTCACAATTTTCTTAATAGTTTTTTGAATTACTCTTTAAATTATGTATTTAAAATTAGTTTTGATGCAAGTTAAATGATTAATAATGTGAATAAAATAATTAATCAATATTGTAAATTTTTATTAAATAAAATTTATAATGCAAACATTAATGTTAATTTCATGTTATTCTATATTTTATCATGGTTTTAAATTCTATGAATATTTATATTTTAATCCATCCATTTGTATATTTTATAAAACAAAAATATTCTTATAAAAGGAATTGAAAAATTCTATTTTTGATACTTTGTTATAATACTTATATATGCTTATTTCATTCATATTTGAAAACTTATTTATTAAAGATATGAAAGAAAGACAAAGTTATTTCGGCCTGTACTCCTCACCTATTCAATTCGAAACAAATCACATTAAGAAAGCTCAAATTATTGCTTTTTTTAAAAAATGATTTTTTTTAATGTTGGAGTAAGAAAAATTATTATATTAATTTAAAGTAGGGTTATGTATATTTGTGTATTATGTATTATTATTTATAGGTCAAATAAAAAATAACAGTTGATATAATGGTAAATTTTGATTATGTTTATGGTAAACTCATTAAGGTTTTATTAGGGTTTTTTTTTTTAAAGCACTTGGGCTTGTGACTGGGTTGAAAACCGATATGAACCGATATTGATAATCTTAAAAAAGGTGAATTAAAAATAAATTATTGCTGCTATCTAAATAAATTCCATTTGTTCAACTTGTGAAAATTTAGTGGCCATTATTATTGTGAGAAACAACATGCTAGGAGTTGAGTAATCATAGTGTTGTAAAAATTAAATGTAGCATTGATATGAATTCTGCCAGGGTTTTTACCATCTGTTTTTTACTTCAGAAAAGGCTTTTGTTAAATTAAGGTTGTGTGTTTTAATTACAACTATTTTCTTTTCTAGATATGTGCCAAGATGAGTTGTCCTCTAGTCAAAAGAAATATATACTTGAAAAACAGTTGAAGTCAACTCAGTTACTTTTATTGCTTTTACCTCCTGATAACTACTGCCTTTTAAAATACTTACTTTTGTTGCTAAATCAAATTCACAACGCCCAAGAAAAGAACAAAATGACGTCTCAAAACTTAGCAACTTTATTTGCACCTCATATCATTTGTCCTAAAAAGGTAACCATTATTATGTTTTCAAAAAATTTATAACAACATTGTAACAAATAATATGATGCAAAACAATTTGTTCTGCTTTCCTCCTCCCCTGTAAATTAAATTCTTGCATTAAAAACCCTAAGATTATAAATTAGAGTAAGTGAACCTGCTGCTCTTTCACAAATATATGTATTTCTGAAATTTTAATGACTGATGTATTCTGTAAAATTACCCTACAGTTAAATAAAATACTTGTTTGTAACTCTGATTTTTTTACATTGCTCTATAATTGGGGACTGATGCTACAATAAAGAATTAACAATAATTATTTAATATAATAGAAAAGATTTATAAGTTAATTATTTGAGGAATTGTTTTTTTGATATTTTTAGCTGTTGACTTGGCTAAACCAGTTTTTCCCTTCATTGTTCAACTAAATTAACAACTACATAAAAGTTTGCTAGTATGAAAGAATTGTTAATATTTTCCCCCAATTATGCGTGTTTCATAAAAATATGGTCATTTTCCTTCACTGTATCAAAAAATTTAGTTAGTAAATTCTTGATATTTCTTTAATGCTTTTTTTAATTTTTATTCTCAAATTAATTTTAGAATTTATTTTCTTTGAGTTTGATGTAATTCTGAAAATACTGCACAATCATCTAAAGTAATAAAAACTGTATCTTATATCAATGAATAACTTTATTGGATTTTAACAAAAATGTTCATAATTACAGATGCCTGCTGAAGAATTAAAGAAAAATTTCCGGCGCATGGTGAAATGTATTACTTTTCTGATAGAAAATGCAACTACTGTTTTCAGCCCACCTGTTGAACTTGTGCAGGATGTTAATCTGTATCTTCAGGAAATGTCTTATGAAGGACAATTACAGTTTGCTGAGAAAGAGGTTTTTTTATCTGAATTATTTATAAGTATCACTTATAAATTTTAAAGATTTTATATTTTAAGGAAAGAGATTACAAATAATAAAAATTTCAATTTATTTATTTTAATTCAGCAAGGTGTTAATTTTGGTATAAAATCCAAAGCTTTCAAAATAATTTATATTATTCTGCTTCTTCCCAGTAAATGTTTTCAGATACTTTTATTGCTGTTTTGCAATTTGTGGTGGTAAACGATTTCAAAGTTCTAGTTATCACATCTTCATGTTGCAACTTGCAAGGAAATCTATCATTTAAAATTACCTTTTAGTAATGCTGTCACTCACAAAATAAAAACAGTTTCGAAATAAAACTATTATTATTTCCCTTTTAATTTGCTCTCATATTTACCAACAAAAGAGTGATACAAGCACTATCAAAGCAAACATTAACTACTAATTTTTCACCCATCTGTGCATCTTTTGATGTGAAATGAATGAATACTTCTCAATTTTTTTTTTTTAATTCCTTGCATACCTTGATAATTCAAAAATGAAATTATGTTTTTCAAATAATCATTATTGTTGATGTAATTAATTCCTTGTTATTGATGCAAAAATTTTAAAGTCTCTAATTAAATACTTTGGACACCATTATGGAAAATTTAAATGTTCATCAACCTTGAACTCAATTTAAAGTATTGAAACTCTCTGATAGCTTGTTTATTTAATTATCCAGATTTATATACAATGCAGATGTGTCATATAATGTTGTTAAAGTGGTTAAAAAAAATTAATAATCAATTTGATTTTATGACTTTGAGCGATCACATAATTAAAACGTGAAACATTTCTTTGTGTAAATATTTTAACTGTTCTTAGGTTTTTCAGACCTTATATATTGTCAAATAATTCCAGTTAAAATGTCTGACGAGATTTAAACAATTTTAGAAAAAACATTGACGTTTTGTTTTAGACATTACAACTTTATAAAGTTTGGACCAAAGAAACTTTTAGTAGTTTGTTTGGTGCAATGTTGTATTTCAACAACAGTACAATTCAAAAAAACTTTGTCAATTATAGTTTATGATTACAGTTCAAAATAACTGAATCCTGTATAAATATATTTTATTTTATTACCAGTGTTATACAGCTGACCCAATTCTGAGTTAACGACTTTCAATGTTCAACTCTGTAGTCTTCTAATTTTGAACCAACCCAGAAGCCATGGTAATGCCTGGATCAGACCGAGCAAACTAGTCTTTGTGGAGGACTTTTTGGTGGAACTATCTTGCATTTGTGTATTAGAGAAGATAGACAGGCAAAACCTAGCACGCTTTGACTGACGGCAAAGATATCAAAACCCATGATCCATCAGCCACTGAGGATTTACATCAACACTGTAGTCAGTATAAGCAAGGAACAGAATTCGTATCAACCAGGCCACGCTGGGATTTGAACCTGGGTCATATCACTGGGAGGGAAGCGCTCTCTCACTTGAACCACTGTGACTCCTGTATAAATAAATTTTATATCCGTCGTTGAACAGCCGACCCAATTTTGGGTTTACGACTACTAATGTTCAGCTCCGTAGCCTTGTAATTTTGAACCAATCCAGAAGATAAAGGAACTCCTGGATCAGTACCCCCAGAGGTATTGATTTGTTTATGCGAACATGGAGGACTTTGCGATTTGACGGATTTAACATGCATCAGTCACCATTTACTACACGGGGAGTCTTCAGTCGGCTGGGATCGAACCCACAAACGCTTGGTCATGAGCCCAGTGCCCTAGCAATCAGGTTATGCCAGCCTTGTATAAATAAATTGATAAATTTGCTTTCTGTAAATGTAGGCAATTATTTTAGGCTCCCCTTTCTATTTTCATAAAAAAATTAAGTTAATGAAAAGAGCCAACTGAAACTTTCTACGTTTTATTTTCATAATTACACTGACAGAATAAATATTTATATGTATTAATTATTTCTTGTGCGACAAAATTTTATGAAAACTAAAATCTGACTTAGAATGTTGACCATAAACTTTTACCATCAAACTTGCATATGTAAATAAAGGTGAAAGAAAAGTTTGATAAGGGAAAAGATTTCATGCTTTTATTTCTTTTAGACAACAGCTGTGAAGACAGTGATTGCATTTTGTGAGAGACCCAACTCTGCTGAGGAGGAGTCTTCTGATTACACAAATAAAGCATTGTCTGAACTTCAGTCCTACATTGAAAACTTACCCAATTCTACCAGGAAAAGGAAACTTATTAAAAAAGTAGATATCAATGGCAGCTATTATGCTTGATATCTATGTAAAATTTAATGCATGATGACCATAAGTTAATTGCAATTGTTTTCCCGGTTGTTATGTGCAAAACTAAATTACATGAAATATTTCAATTTTTTATTTGAATTGTCCTGAACTGTCTGTTTTTTTAGTGGGCTAAGTGATCTAGGATGGATTTTGAAATGATTTAAATGATTGTTAAATTGATGATTTAAATGATGGTTAAATTGATGATTTAAAAGGGGTTTTGTTTTCATCTTAACTATTAGATTATTTGTAGCTAATTAAATAATATGATTTATAGATATATCTTAGCTCAATATTCTAATTCATAAATACATTTTATTCAGACCTACATTGAAGTCTTACCCAATTTTACCAGGTAAAGGAAGCTTGTTATTAAAAAAGTAGATATCAGTATCAGCTACTAATCCACTGTGCTTAGTATCTTTATAAAATTTAGCACATGATGGCCATTAATTAAATGCAGTGAAATTTTTTAATGCTTTCTTTTATTTGAATCGCCCTGAATCAAATTTTTGGGGATTAGGTGATCCCTACTTTATTGAAATGGATTTTGTTTTAATCTTGACTATTAGATTATTTGTTGCTGATTAAGTATTATAAACGAAAAGATACACATTAAAATTTTGTAGTTAGCTGCTTTAATATTTACTCTCAAGATCTGTTATTTCTTGAATTAAATTACTTTTGATTGCACCTCAATGTAACGCTCCAGTGGCACATTCAGTTAAGGCGTCTCTCGCAACACTGATTGGAGAGCTGGAGGTTCATAGTTCGGTCCTGGCAGCTGACAATACTAACCGACATTATATACAAAGCAAATCGCCTGTTAAATATGTCATTTCTAAAAGTCCTCTAGTTGGTTGTGGTGTGGAAGTTTGGAGAGAGGGGTAGCAGCTCAGGCGATGTCCATATCGTCTGACTAAGGTCAAAATTATGTGGCATTCATACCATAGCACTTAAAAGATTAGAGCCTTGGGAATGAGCTAGGTGTTGGTCATGGTTGAGTGATGATGATGCGCCTCAACGTAATGCATAATTTCTCTGGTCTCTCAATCATTTTTTATATAGTTTAAAACACTTTCAACATTAAAATCAAATATTTATATAGGAATATCAGTTTTCAAGTATATGCTATGGAAAAGAAATTTTGGCCATCCTGAATAAGTTCTCTACTTGCTACATTGGTTTTCATTTATATACTTAATAATTAAGTTTATCTTGCCTCCTAAGAAATTCCTATATTTTAATTTAATTTACCATAATTTTTAAGTAAATAGTTATCTGTTTGAGTTTTTAAGATTTTTGTTTTTCTTTAAGAGTGATAATAAACAATTGCAATTTAATTATGGCTATTGTGTGTTTATGTTGGTGAATTATGCTGCATAAAAATATTCTTCTAAAAGTTAAAATTAGTTCCAGAATCCCATAATTAGTTACTGCATTCTTGAATTTTAAATCTGTGCTAAAATCTCACTTGTTTTACTTAAGTTATGTTATTATATAAACAACACCCCCATGCTTTTCTATCAACGCTTTTAAACATATTTTATATGCTATATTGCACTATTTTCTATACACTTATATTTAAATTGCATTTAAGATTATTTAAGAAAAAATTTTATGTATCTAATTATTGCATTTTAATTTTGTATAATCAATCTAATTTTAATGTACATGAATATTGTTTCAATCTTTAAAATACCATTATCAAAATAACTGGAAATATATTTGAGTTACTAGCAATGTATTAAACTGCTAATATTTTGTTCTGATGCTCAAAATACTACCACTGCAATTTTAAAATTACTATGCAATTATAATTTATATATATATATATATATATATATATATATATATATATATATATATAAACTTTATAACTTATAATAAATATTAAGGATTTTAGGTGGTAAAGTTTTGATGTTTTCAAATTATAAAAATAAAATATTTTAAAAACTGGATTACATTGCTGATGAATTTATGATATTTTGTATTTATTTTTCCTCATGCTTATTTAAGTTCATAATTTAGAAATTGTTTTTATTTGTAACCTTTTCTTTTGATTCTCATTCTATATCGTCCCTATAAAAGAAATAATATTTTGCAGCTTCAAAGAGATAATTATATGGAAATAAGTCGTGAACCACAAAAGAAGCATTTCAGAAGTCGGTCTGTTGGCGCTGCAATAAAGGTGAGGATCTGTTATATTTTCGAATATTTATAAACCTCACCAATACAAATGTCATCACACATTTTTATCCAATGTATTATTATTTCCATATATGTATATATTATTTCCATATCTTTTTGAATGAACTAACTACAAAGGAAGCTTCATCATATATAATTATTTCTAGATTCATAAAATGTCTTTGAATGTAAAAAGAAAATTTACAAATTAAATTGCATTGAATATTTAATTTCTTTTAATATATTTCACTTTATATTCATTATTACTAATTTCAATCCTTTTTGGCATGGATCAGCAAAATAAAATCTATTAAAATGATTTTTCATATTTCTTGGTTAAAACAATATTTTAGAGTTAATACCTGTGCTTTTTTTATTTAAAAAAAAAATTGTATGCTCTTAAAGTTTTATAAAATTTCTGACTTTTAGCAAAGAAATTTTTTCTAAAATTATTAAGATAGCAGTATCCTCCTTACTTACAAATAATTCAAGACTGAAAGTTCACTGTGCACTATTTTAAGGGAAAATGGTAACATGTGCATAAAAGCATCACTTTACAATGTAATGTTTAATTATTTTGAGTAAGAATATAATCTTCAAGTTAATTTGTGGATCACAAGCCTATATAATTAAAAGTCAGGCTGCCTTTTTTTAGAGCACAAACTATTCGATACACTATTCATGGACATTCATCTAACAATCTTGAAAGGTACTTAGAAGTTTATTGCTAAAAGTGTTTACCTTTACATATTTTGAGAGATCTGTGAGACAAATGTTTATGAGTCTACAGTTAATATATAAAATTAATACAGTCGAACCCCGCTATAGTGAACCGTCGGCGGACTCAGTAATGTGTCCACTATAACCGATGGTTCACTATATCCAAATTTTTTGAAAAATATTTTTTGCATAAGACAGTTGAATGATTGAAAATTGGCTTTGCAATTTTGCATAAGTTATTTGAAAAATTATTAACTAATTAACAGATAATAAAGCAAAAATTGATGGAAAAAGTAATTACGTCGCTAAATATTAGTTTTATTTTCACTTTTTATGAAAAAAATTTGTGATTTTTGATTGAACACAATTTGATTTTAAATTGAGTTCATCAATTTTCTTATCTACAATGTGCAAAGAATGTAAGATTTTTACATTTTGAACCAGATTTCGAACCATCCTAACAAAGCATCTTCTACGTTTTCTCTTTCAGCTCCACGCAGTTTTTTCGATGAAATCATGTTTTTGTCGTATGCCGCAAGATTTGCACTTCGATTTTTCTAAATGTTTGAAACTGTAGATTTTGACAAGGAAAATTCCTTACACAGTGTCGATTGATTGGTTCCATCATCAATACGCTTTACAATTTTAACTTTGTCGTCTATCGAAAACGCTTTTCTCTTTAGAGAATTTGCCATTTTCACTGCTTTTGAAATAAAAATCTTGTCTCAAATAGATAATGTAAGAATATGAAGAGAGCAGCTGTAGAATGAGTTAAATTGTTCCCCTTTTTGATTGTCAAGGGGTGATTTGTAAAGAATATGGTTTGAACAGATAAGAAAATTCCAAAAATTCAGCAGGTGGCCAAGTTAACTAGTTGTAGAGCAAGCTTGGGGAAAAGAGAGAAAGCGAGACTTGTCAGGGAGGGGGGAGTATAAGATAAATGATCTGTTTGACATTTATTACAGTATAGTTAAAAGTGATAAGCATAAAGGAGAGTAATATGACACATTTTATAGGAATGCATTCATTTTCAGTCCCAACACCTACAAGTTTAAAGATGGAGGACTGAAAAAGATATTTAAAGAAATGGAATTTGAGTCCACTATAACCGAGTTTCTAAGTTCTAAGCTGTTCACTATAAGCGTTAAAAATAACATTATTTAAATAGGAATACGGACGGGACCGCTAAAAAAGTTCACTACATCCGAGTGTTCACTATATCCCAGGTTCACTATAGCGGGGTTCGACTGTATTAAGTTTTTAATTTGATATTCTTAGTTTTTAATCTTGAAACTCATTAAAAAAACTAATAAATTCTTTGAATTTCACTTTTGGTAACAGGGTTTTTAAAAAATATATATATATATAAAAGACTCTTTTTAACCGGCGGGTTTTTTTAGATATTACCTAGTTTAACAACTTTTAGTTAAGAAATTCTTCATTGGAAAATAACTAAATAATGAATTAAAATAAAATTTCTGACTTTTAGCAAAGAAATTTTTTCTAAAATTATTAAGATAGCAGTATCCTCCTTACTTACAAATAATTCAAGACTGAAAGTTCACCGTGCACTATTTTAAGGAAAAATGATAACATGTGCATAAAAGCATCACTTTACAATGTAATGTTTAATTATTTTGAGTAAGAATATAATCTTCATGTTAATTTGTGGATCACAAGCCTATATAATTAAAAGTCAGGCTGCCTTTTTTTAGAGCACAAACTATTCAGTTGATAATTGTTTCAATTAAATATAATGAAACTTATTTCTGTTTATTTTATTCTTGCATTTTAAGATTCAATATATTTCAATTGCTTTATATTGAAAGCATTTTATTTACAGAGGCACATTCTGAAGAATTCACATAAAAAGAAAGAAGATTTAGATCTTCGTCATTCAGCATATGATATGGTAACTTCTCATTTTTAAAAAATCATTAAATTTCAATTTGCTACTTAATCTATCATTGTCTTGTTTACCGTTTAATTCCTTGCTTTTCTTCTTTTTTTCTTTTTTTTTATCTTTTATATTTCAATTAAGATTGCACCATTACCATTTTAGATCTATTTTTCATTATCTTACAAAATTGTTATAATAGAATAAATAACTGCCCATTTACTTCATAATTTGATCACTTTTTCTCCTGATATTAACCAATGAAAGAGAAATGTAACCTAAAGGGTGGAACAACGAAAACTCTGATAAGGTTTATTACATCAAAGAATATAATATTTATTTTTAATTCTTATATTTATTTATTTTTTTCTACCACTTTAAGTATAAAATATTTTATAATGTATCTCTTAGTTTACATATTGTTTTTTGGCTTTTTTACAATGTACAGCAAAAGATCTGCCATTTTCGAGTTGTTTAAGCAACAACAAAAAAAAATGTCACTCTGAAATCTTTCATTTGCTCTGTGAGCAATCACTTCAACAGCAATGGGATAAATTATAAAACATTTGCAGCCCATTGCTGAAAATTTCAATAATCATTTATGCTTCTACATAGTTGCAAAAGGCAGCCACTTTGAAGCCAATTAAATTTATTTATTAGTAAAAGTCTATTCTTATTATTATTTGTTGTATTTTGTTACATTTATTTATTTTTAATAAATTTATATTGAAAATCGTTCTTTTTTTTCCCAGCACCTTGTATTTTAGTTTACATTTCTAAGTAATAATGCCTAAAAATGTTATTTGAGTATTTAAGTTATTATTTGTTTGGTTAATGAAACATTTATATTTTTGTATTCTATCCAAAATATGATTGTATTTAATATATATATATGTAATAAGCGAGACAACAGCCTCTATGTTATCCCGCCAGATGTCGCTCGTCTGAATGAAATGCATAGAACTTTCTCAATGTAAATGAGGAGTCAGTTGGAATTGTCTGTCGGAGTTGTTTCTAAGTGAAACGGGTAACCTTAGTGGCTAAGAGTCCATATGACTATGTTATTAGTCATTTGAAGTTTGTTTCTGTGTGAATCTTGGAACCTGTGTGGTTCGATCCTGTGTAACTAAATGTTTCTGTGTGAAACTGGGAACCTGTGTGGTTCGATCTTAATTGTTTAAGAGTCCGAGTGACTCATGTTATCACTAAAGAATAAGCATAATCATTAAATGTCTTGATTGACTTTATTAATGGTAACCAAGGCATTTACATATATATCATGATAAATTCATTATACTCCTGCCAACTCTCTGGCTTTTGTGCCCAGTCTCAGGGCCTCAGACAGCCTATGTGTTTTCTAAGTAGCATTATTAATCAAAAGATCTGTGCATAATTTGTAGTCAGCCCTCAAAACTTTCAGCATTTAGTAGTTCTAAGTGTGATATTTAAATTCATGGTAAAATAGCTAATTTAAGTAATATTTCAATTGTTTCTTTTTTGAACACAAAGTATTTCTGTTCTTGTAAAGATTTTAGAAAAAGATAACAAAATTATGTAGTTTGTTCTGTTTTGTGCTTTAGAGTGTGAAAACATTTCAGAATAGAAGTTTTTCATTCTTTTAATTAGACAGGGTTTGTGATTTTTTTGATTTAAATCAGATTTTTTTTTTATTCAAACAGATTGTAAGAACTTTAATTTATGATTAAAAATACTTTATAAATGCTTAATCAAAATTAAATTAATATTAAAACAATATTATAACAATACTTTAGAAGCTCTAACTTACTAATATAATTTTTCATTATAATACGCTTTGAATGCATAGCAATCATTTTGAAACAAATACATATTTGAAATGAAGACTAGATGAAATAGAGAATTTAATGAAACGGGTCTGTCTAGGTTTTTCTGAGAGGTATTTATTTTGAGAAAATTTAGACATAATTTGTGAAAATTAAAAATAATATTAAAAAATCAACACAAAAATAAAATTTTTAAAAAACGAAAGTATTTTGTGAAACTATCGTTTTTCCTAAAGATGAATTTGTGAAGGTACCCTAAGCAGTAGCAAATTTGGCTTGGACTGATTAAATTAAAGTTTAAATTAGCAAACCATAATTTTAATTTAAAATTGTGTTTTTTTTTTTATTTCTCTTGATTTTTTTTCTTGATTGACAAAATAAATGTAACAGATTGTGTTCATAACTGTAGTCATTCATCAACGGGATTTATCATCGATAGGGATTTATCACTTCATAAGAATAATAATTATGATGCATATATTACAGGAAATCTAACTAAAATTAAATACTGATTTGATTTTTTTTCCTAATCAGCAACATGTCACAACACTACCAAATAACTTAGAAATATTGCTTAATTTTAGCAGCTAAAAATATTAGCTACATTTATATTTTCAGTGTTCAATTTTTATAGTTTTGTTGATTAACTGATACGTTAATGGGGTTCAAAAAGTTAATGGGTTTTTTTTTCACCCGGTCAAGATTTTAAAACGTTCATAAAAAAATTACATTTGTATTTTCCATTGCGATTTATTTCATATGATAAAAATATTAAATGATTCATAGAAAGAAATTGTTTCTCTTATTTTCTAGCTTTTTTTTACTTATTGATTACTTTTTCCTGCATAGGCGTTGCCTGCATCAAAATCAACTGAATCCATACCAAAATCTAAATCATTTGATGCTTTAGATTTAGAAGCCAAGGAATCCAGTCGTTTTTCAGAAATGAAGAAAAATTTCTTGCGGGCGTCTAGGAAAAAGGTGCACAAGATTGTCAAATCAGAATAAGTGTTCTGCGCTGCTCCTGGTTGCTACTTTAAATTGTCATTTTGGAAATATATATGTTGATTTTTTTTTATTAATTTTTAGCTATGATTATACTTTTTATTGTATATTGAATGCAAATTTATATTCTTGTACAAGTTTGTAGATAAAATTATTGTGTACAAAGTGTAGTTTAATTACTTGACTCATAGTTATGGAAATATTTTAATCCATTTATTTGAAACATTCTTTTAATTAAAGCTTTTTTCAGCTACCCCTTATCAATGTCAAATGAAGTCAATCTATAAATTTTTTACGTAATAAATACAGCACCTCCTTCTGTTGCTCTTTTTTGCCCTCCTAAAGTAAATAAATAAAATTCCTCACTTAGTATTTTTCTAAGAGATCATAAAATTTCTTTTCTTAGAAAGATAATAGCATATGAATCTATTACTGTATCAGTGCTATATATAATATGAAAAATCCATTATATAATATAACAGAATATTCAACATCTTCTTCATTGGCCTGACAGCCCGGGATGGGCCCTTGCCTTCCGCAGAGTTGAACTCCAGGCTCTTCTACACTTGGCCAGAGACATCCAATATATTCAACATAAAATGTAACCAAAAAACACCATAATAACTTTTGATTAATTAATAAAATTTCTAAGTTGCAAAAAAAAAAAATATTTATTTTAAACTTAAATGGATATGTTCAAATTTTGTATTCATTTATAAGACTCATTCATTCAAAGGTAATTTATATGTTAAAGAAATATGTTATAATTTAACTAAATAATAGTTAGAAAAATTTTGAATTGTAAAATAAACAAATTTTAAATACCTGATTTCAATATTTAAATGGAGTCAGTCAAATGGTTAAAATGTTTTGTAAGTAATATTAAATATGTTTATATGATAAAAAATTTACTATCTATTTATTATTACTCTGGGCTGAAAATATTTTTAGTGTGATTGATATGATATATAGAACACATTATAACAAACCAACTGCATAATTGTACAGTGCACCAAAAAAGAAATTATCACCCTGATAAATTGAAAAGAAATTTTAATAATAACTTTGATCTATTGATCGGATTTTCAGATTCTAGGACTCACACTTAATGGTTTAAGGAGGTGACCTCAAATATGCTAATTAATTAGTGCAGACGATATTTTAAGTTATGAAATCTGATGTAAAAACATACTTTCTCTGAACCCCTTCCTTCTCGCGCCCGTGATATTTCCGGGCTGGGGTGTTCAGTAGTAACGCGCTAATAAGAATAGAACTAATTCATTTCTTTTGTTCGGAAAACATTTTATTTCTCATTTTACACACCAGGTGAAAACAATAAGAGAGATGTTGGAAGGAAACTCGGTACTACTGTCCAGATTGTGACGTTGACCTCTGTATCTCATGCTTTGAAATTTATCACACAGGAAAGAATTACTAATCTTAATTTATATTATACGTAAGTTTAATAAAATTCTTTTTTAATGTTTGAAACACATATTTTTTACATTTTCCATGCTTGCTGGAAAACCAACTTTAAATCACCTTGAATGTTGGCTTTTCCTAAAAATTTATTTTTTTAAAATTTCAAATTAAAAATGAATATATATATTGTTCATGCGCATATTTTTATATATATTTCAGGGATAAAAAAATAGGCACTTTTATGTCCGTTTTCTTGAAAATTAACCGATTGTTAAGGGGTTAATAAACATGCCTTTTTTTACAACGGATTAAGATTTCTGACCCCCAAAGTATAGGAAGTAGCCAGAATCTAGAAAGTATGG